>NC_053500.1:32699818-33017318 GCF_905171775.1 Rana temporaria | reverse complement strand
TTGCTTGAGTTGCGCTTGAATGACCTCCCATTTGATGATGCCAGGACCAACATCACTTGGCAGAGCCAGCACCAGTACACCCAGAGCTCTAGGCTTTGTGAGGCCTTAGGCAAAACATAGACATGAGGCCCCACTCACTCCCATAATGGGAAAAAGTATTACATTTTTAGTGCATGAGGAGATGAGTCCCACACATCTGCAGGCAGTGCCATCATTCTTCCCGATGCTGGGCTCTCCCCTTCCTCCGTCAGGCAAATTAGACAGTCGCGAGGCCCCTGTGAGCGCGAGGCCTTAGGTGGCCGCCTAATTAAAGAGCCGCCTCTGATGACACCAATGAGAAAACTGAAGCAGTCTGAACTAACATCGCATAGCTCTGTTTTTTTTCATTCAGCCCTCTGGGTTAAATGAAACAAAAAAACACATTGGCCCGGATTCACGCACGAGTTACGCCGGCGTATCTCCAGATACGTCGTCGTAACTCTGAGTCCGAGCCGTCGTATCTATGCGCCTGATTCTTGGAATCAGTTACACATAGATTTGTATTAGATCCGACCAGCGTAAGTCTCTTACGCCGTCGGATCTTAACTGCATATTTACGCTGGCCGCTAGGGGCGTGTACGCCTATTTACGCCTAGAAATATGTAAATCAGCTAGATACGCGAATTCACGAACGTACGCCCAGCCGACGCAGTACAGATACGCCATTTACGTTAGGCTTTTCCCGGCGTAAAGCTACCCCTGCTATATGAGGCATGTGGCGTACCAATGTTAAGTATGGACGTCGTTCCCGCATCGAATTTTGAAAATTTTACGCCGTTTGCGCAAGTCGTTTGCGAATAGGGCTGTTCGTAAAAAGCGTCATTTACGTGGGGTCACATTAAATTTACATAACACACACCCACATCTACCACATTTGAATTAGGCGGGCTTACGCCGGCCTATTTACGCTACGCCGCCGCAACTTTGGTTTGAGAATACGGCACTTGCCTGTCAAAGTTGCGGAGGCGTAACGTAAATAGGATACGTTACGCCCGCACAAAGATACGCGATTCTACGTGAATCCGGGCCACTGTGTGTACCAGGCATCACAATGGTGATCAGAATGCCACCCTTAGTCAGGTAAAAAGATCATTGGTATCATGGTGAGGGCTCTGCCAAGTGGTGTTAGAACACAGTGGCACAACAGGGAGATGCTGGGGCCGACAGGGGGTGTGCCAATAGCTGAGAGCGCTGATCAGATGCTGGTTTCCCAGCATGCTTGTTTGGCAGAAGCCGAATGTGAGATAAGCTTCTGCCAGACAAGGATCTGTACACTGAGGGCAAATGTCGGCCGGTTTCTACTGGACTGGCTGATTTTGGATGATATTCAGCCCAGGGCTGTCTTAATGCATGGGCAACCCTGGACACTGCCCAGGGGCATGGGAGACCCATGATAATCTCTCAATACATCATACTTGCCAGCTGTCCCAGATTGGCCAGGACAGTCATGCTTTTTACTAAACTGTCACAGAATGTTCGTGTCCCGGGCAGCATACCGGAACCTGTATTGCGCCTTCCCGATCCCTCCTGTACTGGACCATTCCGCTTTCCTCCCTCTTTGTGTTGATTAGTCTTTGATTTATGGCACGTTTTAAAATCGATTTTATTGAAATTACTAATAAAATATATATTTAATTCCATCAACAGTTTATACTTAAATTCTTGAGAGCAGGTGCATAAATTGGGTCAGGCTGGTAGGGGCTCCGGTGCCTTACTTTGCCCATGATGGCATTAAGACGGCCCTGATTCAGCCCATGTGTACGGGGCTCAAGGGGAGTATTCTTCCTACTGATCACCTTTGTGAAGAGGATTGATGATCCTACCTGATTATTATTATTTATGGAGGATTCTTCCCACTGGCCACCAATGTTAAGTGTATTTATCCTCCTGCCCCCCAATTAGTTGGTTTTAGCAGGGTTCCCCAAAACAGAAAAAAAATGTCAAGGGTTCCTTGGGAATAAATAGGCTGGTCATGCTAGTGTTTCAGTTGCCAGTAGAGTCTCTTGCATTGGACTGTTGGGACTTGCAAGGAAGGAACAGGACTTGAAGCCCACTTGGACATCACCCCATGCCTAAAACCTGGTGGCTCCTCAGGGACGTAGGGATGGATTTGAAAATGTGCTAGCTAGAAAGACTCTTGAGAAGTGCTAGGAACTTTACTGTTTTTTATGATCTGAGTAGTTCACATAAACATCAATCAGGGCCGACACAAGGGGTGGGCAGGAGGGCCGGTTGCCCCTGGCGCAATGGTTTATTGCAGGGAGGGGGGCACCCTAAGGGAAAGGGGGGCGCAGTTTGGCATCTTTGCCCTGGGCGCTGGATGACCTTGTCCCGGCACTGCATGCAATTCATGGTTTAGTACATGCATTTCACAGAAGTTGCAATATATAAACTTTTAGACAGAATTTAAAATGTCCGTGCCAAAGGCAGCTTTTCTAATCTGAATACCCAGCAGGTGGGTATCAAAGCTCCTCTAGGCCCAATACTAAATGTGACTTAATGCCTCTATCATCTCACACATTAGAATACATTAGTTGACATAATAGCTATTTAAAAACAAATGGCTATTTGGGGGGGGGTTAAATGCTAATTTTTGTCTATGGGGCATTGCAGAGTGGAGTACCAATTGGGGGGCGGCGGTTTGCCCCGGGTGCCACACACTGCGGGGGGTGTCAGGCGCTAAATAGAGGAACTGCTGGAGTTAACTTTTTAAGTTAACCAGCAGGTGATTGGAAGCTAGGTGGTCCTAGCAACCAATCATTAGCTTGTTAATATGAAAAAATTAACTCCAGCAGTTCCCACCCTTTGTTCAGCGCTGCTGTGTCTCTCCCTCTGGCTGCATGATTAAGGTAGGGAGGGGGTCTGTGTAACATGCAGGGGTCCAGAGGTGCGGTGCTGTGTAATGTAAAGGGGTCCAGAGGTGCGGTGCTGTGTAATGTAAAGGGGTCCAGAGGTGCAGGATGCTGTGTAATGTAAAGGGGTCCAGAGGTGCAGGGTGCTGTGTAATGTAAAGCGGTCCAGAGGTGCAGAATGCTGTGTAATGTAAAGGGGTCCAGAGGTGCAGGGTGCTGTGTAATGTAAAGCGGTCCAGAGGTGCAGAATGCTGTGTAATGTAAAGGGGTCCAGAGGTGTGGTGCTGTGTAATGTAAAGGGGTCCAGAGGTGCGGTGCTGTGTAATGTAAAGGGGTCCAGAGGTGCGGTGCTGTGTAATGTAAAGGGGTCCAGAGGTGCAGGATGCTGTGTAATGTAAAAGGGTCCAGAGGTGCAGGGTGCTGTGTAATGTAAAGCGGTCCAGAGGTGCAGGATGCTGTGTAATGTAAAGCGGTCCAGAGGTGCAGGATGCTGTGTAATGTAAAGGGGTCCAGAGGTGCAGGATGCTGTGTAATGTAAAGGGGTCCAGAGGTGCAGGATGCTGTGTAATGTAAAGGGGTCCAGAGGTGCAGGATGCTGTGTAATGTAAAGCGGTCCAGAGGTGCAGGATGCTGTGTAATGTAAAGGGGTCCAGAGGTGCAGGATGCTGTGTAATGTAAAGGGGTCCAGAGGTGCAGGATGCTGTGTAATGTAAAGGGGTCCAGAGGTGCAGGATGCTGTGTAATGTAAAGCAGTCCAGAGGTGCTGTGCTGTGTAATGTAAAACGGTCCAGAGGTGCAGGATGCTGTGTAATGTAAAGGGGTCCAGAGGTGCAGGATGCTGTGTAATGTAAAGGGGTCCAGAGGTGCAGGATGCTGTGTAATGTAAAGCAGTCCAGAGGTGCTGTGCTGTGTAATGTAAAACGGTCCAGAGGTGCAGGATGCTGTGTAATGTAAAGGGGTCCAGAGGTGCAGGATGCTGTGTAATGTAAAGGGGTCCAGAGGTGCAGGATGCTGTGTAATGTAAAGGGGGCCAGAGGTGCAGGATGCTGTGTAATGTAAAGCAGTCCAGAGGTGCTGTGCTGTGTAATGTAAAAGGGTCCAGAGGTGCAGGGGGTTGTGTAATGCAAAGGGGTCCAGTGTGCAGTTGTGAAGAGGGGGTACACAGTAGTGACAAATAGATATTGAGGGATGCAGGGGGCACAGTGGGGTGTTTTTACATTTTAATGTGGGGGGGGTGCCAGATATAGGACCTGCCCCGGGTGCCAAGTGCTCTAGGTACGCCCCTGCTGGTATGTGATCTGACAGTGCCAGGTCTGGGGCAAGCACTGCTGGCGATCCACTCCTGCTATGATTGGACACAGCGAGAGCCAATCAGCGAATCCGGCGGATGCAATGACCTGACGATCGTTCAGGAGAAAGGCAGAACGGCCGTCTGCCTATGTAAACAAGGCAGATCGCTGTTCTCAGAGAGGGGAATGTGCTGATCCTGTGTTCCTGCTGGACAGAAATACGGATATTTACATTCCCCCAGTCAAAGCACCTCCCCAACACAGTAATTACTCCTAGGGAACACAATTAACCCTTTGATCGCCCCTGTTAACCCCTTCCCTGCCAGTGACATTGCAGTAATGGTGCATATGTTTTACCACAGATCACTGTATTAGTGTCACTGGTCCCCAAAAAGTGTCAGTTAGGTGTCTGATTTGTCTGTTGCAATATCGCAGTCCTGATAATCGCCACCATGACTAGTAAAAAAAAAAGTTTGTAAAACACGTCAATCACGTCAGGTCATCACATATTAGCATAAAACACGCCCCCCCCCCCCTCCACATTTGAATTACGCGGGCTTACGCCGGCCCCATTTACGCTACGCCGCCGCAACTTACGGAGCAAGTGCTTTGTGAATACTGCACTTGCTCCTGTAAGTTGCGGCGGCGTAGCGTAAATACGATACGCTGCGCCGGCCGTAAGAAGGGGCGCAGCTACCTGAATCTACCCCACTGTGTTGATGGGGGAGTCACTCCATCTATGGCTGACTTACGGCACCAGCGACTGAAATTATTTTGCTCAAGGTCTCCTGCCCACCCAGGTCACAGGCCTGGTATAAATTCTGCTACACCGATAAAAAGAAAAAAAGAAGTCTCAGCAACAAAGAAGTATAAAAGCAACTTAAAACAGTATTTTTAATAAAATGACGGGATAATTCTATAAAAATCTTTTCAAAACAGAAGATATTTTAAACAAAAAGGCAGTTTAGTGATTTACAACTTCCTTGTAGTAATCCCAATCAAAGAAAAGCCACATTCAAGCCTTCTGTAGCCCAACATGGCCGCTCACAGAACAGGCGGCACCCCCTAAAAGTTCAATACCTGTACAGGGACATTTATTGCTTACATAGTGCAAAGTTATTATTTGGTCTTTTATACACTTTAACATTTGTTTTATTATACATCATTGTTTTATTAGGATCTCATTTCTTTTAAAGGGAAAGTAGGCTGTGTTTTCACAGAGCACACTTTTTGAGCTATTGTATTTTTTTTTTTGTAGCTTTCACATTTTTTACATGCTTGCTTTTCCATTACTAGATTACATACACAGATTTGCAGATTCTTCTTTCTACTCTCACAGCTTACCCTGACTGTCCTGCCCCACTTGTATTCAATTATATTGAATTGCAGGTAAAATCCTGTATGATAATTTCAGGTAATTGTTCTGTGGTATGCTGACATCTAGTGGTTGTTTTAAGCCATTACAGCTTGTTGGCTTATGTGATTTGGTATCTCCCTCTGTCCTCCTGTTTAGATTTACAGTGGAACCTTGGATTATGAGCATAATCTGAATGCTTGTAATCCAAAGCACTCGCATATCAAAGCGAGTTTCCCCATAGAAGTCAATGGAAACAAAGATAATTTGTTCTGCATTGACTTCTATTGCATGCAATACTGCATGTGGCCAGAGGTTGGGAGGGGGGCGCCAAATATTTGGGGACAGCTCGGCAGATCTCCTGTTTAGATTTACAGTGGAACCTTGGATTACGAGCATAATCTGTTCCAGGAGAATGCTTGTAATCCAAAGCACTCGCATATCAAAGCGATAATTTGTTCCACGTTGACTTCTATTGCATGCAATACTGCACGTGGCCAGAGGTTGGGAGGGGGGGCGCCGGAGAGCCTCGGAAATATTTGGGGACAGCTCGGCAGATCTCGGAAACCCTTCGAAAGGCTCGGAAACTGATAGCTGGATTCACGTAGATCAGCCCAACGTTAGGCAGGCGTAGCGTATCTCATATACGCTGCGCCGCCGTAAGTTAGAGAGGCAAGTGCTGTATTCACAAAGCACTTGCGTCCTAAGTTACGGCGGCGTAGCGTAAATGTGCCGGCCTAAGCGCGCCTAATTCAAATTGTGAAGAGGTGGGCGCGTTTTATGCTAATGAATCGTGACCCGACGTGATTGACGTTTTGAACGAACAGCGCATGCGCCGTCCATGGACATATCCTAGTGCGCATGCTCCAAATTACGCCGCAAAGATTTATTGGTTTCGACGTGAACGTAAATTACGCCCAGCCCCATTCACGGACGACTTACGCAAACGATGTAAAAATTTAAAAAATTTGACGCGGTTCCGACGTCCATACTTAACATTGGCTGCGCCATCTTTTTGGTGGAATAACTTTAGGCCTGAAAACGCCTTACGTAAACGGCATATCTTTACTGCGACGGGCAAGCGTACGTTCGTGAATAGGCGTATCTCGCTGATTTACGCATTCTAGGCGTAAATCAGCGTACACGCCCCTAGTGGCCGGCCTAAATAGACAGCTAAGATACGACGGCGCCCGCGGTCGTATCTTAGCTAGATTTAAGTGTATCTCAATTTGAGAATACACTTAAATTTACGACGGCGCAGATTCAGAGTTACGACGGCGTATCTACTGATATGCCAGCGTAACTCTCTCTGAATCTGGCTATGAGTATTTCCAAGTGTTTCCGAGTACCCCGTTTCCCCAAAAATAAGACCTACCCTGAAAATAAGACCTAGCGTTTTTTCCAGGAGGGCTGCAATATAAGCCCTACCCCGAAAATAAGCCCTAGTTAAAAATCCTAAAATCCACTCTTTTACAGAAGTATATATTGTACAATGTGTGTGTTTCTGTAATATAAATTGTGGGAAAGAGAGTTCCAGCGGGTCACAGAAGCGCAGAATGGCGCTATAACGAAGGTATTTGGCACAATTCTATTACATGAACACGCACATTGTATATTATATATTACTGTAATAGAGAGGATTGTAGGATTTTACAAGAATTTAAACTCAGTTCACACTGGGGATTCCTGGCAGGCAGGGAGGGAGAGGGGGAGAGAAGACAGCACATTACATGGTAAGACCTACCCCGAAAATAAGCCCTACTGCGTCTTTTGTTGGCATAATTAATATAAGACCCGGGCTTATTTTCGGGGAAACACGGTATTGAAATCTGCTCCTTTTGTCAGACAACACTCGCAAACCGAGTCAGAATTTTTTTTTTTTTAAAGTTACTCCACTTTCAAAACGCTTGTTAACCGCGTTACTCGTAAACCAATGTTCCACTGTAGTACAGTCCTAGCTCAGTCAGTGTTAATACTACTTAGGAAAGTAATCTTTTATACACCTCAAAAGACTGGAAAGACATCCTCGGTGCTGCAATCAGCTGAAGTAAAATTGCATCGGATTCTACGTCTGGGTCCTAATGAAGAGCGAAGCTGCCTGTGGATGGTGCCAAGTAAGCAGGTGGATCACACTGTGTGGACAGACTGGGTCTAAATAAGTATGGCAATGAATTAAGGGGTTTGAAACGCAACACTGACCTAAACTGCTGAGATTAGATCACAGTAACACAGAGGATCTATTGTTTCTGGTCAGTCAGCCCTGACAGATAGACTGAGAGAAGGGGAGATTGTAAGCCAAAATGCACATTGAGGGGAATAGATTGCTGTGTGATGTTAAAAGCCGTAGGCAAGCAGCTAAATATACTCATTTCAAAGAGTCTGGATTTCTACTTGTCCAGAGATCTACTCTAAGGCCCCATACACACGATAGAATCCATCCGCTGAAAAATCCCAGCGAATGGGTTTCAGCGGATAGATTCTATGGTGTGTACACTCCAGCGGATCTGTTTCCGCGGATTTTTCTCCCCTGGGATGGATTTCCAGCAGATAAATATTTGATGACATGTCTTCAAATCTATCCGCTGGAATCCATCCCAACGGATTGATCCGCTGGTCTGTACAGACTCACCGGATCCATCCGTCCGAAGGGATCCCCCGCATGCGTCGTAATGATTCGACGCATGCGTGGAATTCCTTATATGACTGCGTCGCGCACGTCGCCGCGTCATCATTGCGGCGACGGCGCGACACGTCATCGCCAGAGGATTTCGGCGCGGATTTCGATTCGATGGTGAGTACACTCCATCGCATCAAAATCTGCGCAAATCCTCAAGAGGATTTATCCGTGGAGACGGTCCGCTGGACCGTATCCGCGGATAAATCCTCCCGTGTGTACGGGGCCTAACAGCACAAGGGATAAGAGAAGCAGCAGGCTGATAAGTCTGTCACTCTGCTCTCACCTCCTATCAGCATTCCCCTTGTTAGCACTAAAGAAAAGACTGCCCTTGCGCCTTTACTCTCTCCCAGTTTAAGCTCTGCTGTACAGGGACCACAAGAGGCTGATAATAGGTCAGATTCGGGTACTTACACTGCTTGTATTTTATTTTTTGTTATGCATTTAAGAACAAATGATTGCAGAGAAGCATACATTTGTTTTTAGTTATATTTGCCTGGAGTTCAGCTTTACCCGAGGTCAGCTATGCTGAAATGAATTGGTTGTTGGAAGCACATCCTAGTACTAAAAAAATATATATATATATATATATATATATATATATATATATATATATATATTTATTATATTTTATTTTATTTTTATTTATTTTTTAGTACTGATGTGCCTTCAAACAACCAATGTATTTCAGCATAATAAACAAATATATATATAATGCTGAAATTAATTGGTTGTTGGAAGCACATAATAGTACTAAAAAAAAACAAAAATATATATATAATAATATTATTATTTTTTTTATATATATATATATATTTTTAGTATGTTTTTTTTTTTATATATATATTTTTTTTTTTTTAGTACTGATGTGCCTTCAAACGACCAATGTATTTCAGCATAATAAACATAAATATATATATAATGCTGAAATGAATTGGTTGTTGGAAGCACATCATAGTACTAAAATATATATATATATATATATATATATATATATATATATATATATATATATATATATATATATATATATTAATAATTATTATTATTATAAAAAAAAAAAATTAGTACTGATGTGCCTTCAAACAACCAATTAATTTCAGCATAATAAACAAATTATATATATATATATATATATATATATATATATATATATATATATATATATAAAATGCTGAAATGAATTGGTTGCTGGAAGCACATCATAGTACTAAAACAAAAAATATAATTGTATAATTTTAGTACTATGATGTGCTTCCAACGACCAATTCATTTCAGCATAATAAAAATAAATCAAATATATCCTAAGCAGCATACAGGGGTTATTAACAGATTATAGGATGAACCTGACCCAATAATTCCTACTTCCAGAGTTGCCAGGTTGTTGTGTCTGTGACCCTATTGGGAAGATTTTCCCTACTTCCTGTCCCCGTGACACCCATGCAATAAATGGGAGAGCCATCGCCACCAGGATAGAAAAGCATAGCTATAAAAACCTGGTCCGTCACTTTCTGTCCTGACAAAGGGGCCCCGAAAAAAAAAAAAAAATACCTGCCAGTGACTCTAACCCTTCCCTGGTCTATCTAAAACAATGTTTTGGCTGGAGCAGAGCTTTAATATCTCTGCACTATTTGACCAGTGACCAATGCATTTATTTATTTATTGCTGTACATACTGCATATTTAACATATTGGTGGTTCAACTAATGCCCTCTGGCTGCACTGGCAGTTTAAAGCAGAACTCCAGGCAAAAAAAAAACACACCACAAAGAAAGAAAAAAAAACACAGAGCAAGAAAAAAAGTTCAATCAAAAGATAAACAAAACCAGCATTTACTGCATATTTCAACTCCAACCGTAATATTTCCCTGCAGTACTTTTTTCTGCAGCTAGATGTCCCCAGTCTGATGACCAGCATCATTCAACCCACTTCCTCTGAACCCAGGTCATCCTCCACTGTGTAGCTTCACCAGGTCCTTCTGGGACTTAGGGTCCCATTTGCATGAGACTGTGTGTCAGGCAGATGCTGGGACTCCCTTCACTGGAGGGTGAAAGGTAGGAATGTTTCATGGCACCCCACACTGTTCTCCCAAGGCACATAGACTTGCGGAATGCTACCCCCACTTGGGTAGAAAGGAATGGGATGTTCACTCTTTCACATCAGGGTATCACGAAGGCTTTTACTTTTAACTTAAATACATTGAATAGGCAGTAAACCAGGGGTCTTCAAACTTTTCAAACAAAGGGCCACCTTTATTGTCCTTCAGACTTTAGGAGGGCCGGATTGTGGCCAGCGGGGGCAGAAAATGTCACGGGCCCGGCATCAGTGAGAATAAATATGGCCTCAGGGTTGGTGGTCAATAGGAGGAGGAGTATTCCCCCTATTAGTAGTATCCCATCATTGGTATCCCTGGAAGATATAGTGTCCCATTGTTGGTGTCGGTGGGAGGAATAGTGCCTCATATCAATGGAAGGAATTGTGTCCCAAGGGCCGGATTAAGGCTAGCAAAGGGCCACATCTTGCCCTCGGGCCGCAGTTTGGAGACCCCTGCAGTAAACAAATGGGAGAAGGAGGAAGGCAAAATGATGCTCCTCTGCCAACTATGCCCATCATTCACCCACTTAATGAATTTCCTCAGTCCTCCTAAGCCTGGCAGAGAATTAAAGCTTGCTTCTAATTCACAAAGCCGCACCACATGCCGATCTCAGTTATCAAGTCTCTTCTATCACAGCTGATCTCAGATAAGGGCTCAGGTATTACACAGCCCTCAGCTATCCTGCGCAAGTCAATGAGCTGAAGGGTGTAGACTTGTAACCTGACTACATTTGTGGTTTTGGTATTTATTATGCATTTGTCTCTTCCGGAGTATGGAGAACGATATGAAGTCCATTCAGATCACCTACTAGTGATTGATCTGTATAGATAGTAGGGGGGTCATCAGTATCAGTCATTACTAGATGGAAGACAGGGCTTGAATTGGAATCACTTCTGTAATCCGGGACCCTGGTACAGGGACCCCCATATCAGCTCATATATCCTTGTGGTAACTAAGGTGGTCAGTCCTTCTCATTATAACATCGGCGGTCTGGACAGGGCATCCGGATTCTGGTACCAAGAGTTGTAATTGTTCAAGTAATCAGGGGGCATGGGGGCAGTTCTTCCAGCCGTAGGAAAGTCCCACATTGGAGGAGCATTAGGGGAGCACGGAGAAACCGATGAGGAATTCTGAGACTGCTCTCCATCTTGGGCACTAGGACCTTGCTTGACGACTTTTTTGTACTTGGATCTCTTGTTCTGAAACCAGATTTTCACCTATGATTAAAGAATAGAAGTTTTATTTAACATTGGATCAAATATTACACAGTAACATGCAAAGATTATCATTGGCCACAAATCACTTTTTCAGGACTGAACCAGGGGTAGGATCTCTTACATTGGTGGATTCTGGGGCTTCCAAAAAATAGAAAATGTTCCGTTTTTTTTTTTTTTTTGGGCTTTCCAACCAATCATTAACCACTTAAGACCCGGACCTTTAGGCGGCTAAAGGACCCGGCCAGTTTTTGCGATTCGGCACTGCGTCGCTTTAACTGACAATTGCGCGGTCGTGCGACAGGGCTCTCAAACAAAATTGGCGTCCTTTTTCCCCCACAAATAGAGCTTTCTTTTGGTGGTATTTGATCACCTCTGCGGTTTTTATTTTTTGTGCTATAAACAAAAATAGAGCGACAATTTAAAAAAAAAAATGCAATATTTTTTACTTTTTGCTATAATAAATATCCCCCAAAAATATCTAAAAAAAAATTTTTTTCCTCAGTTTAGGCCTATACGTATTCTTCTACCTATTTTTGGTAAAAAAATATCGCAATAAGCGTTTATCGGTTGGTTTGCGCAAAATTTATAGCGTTTACAAAATAGGGGATAGTTTTATTGCATGTTTATTATTTTTTTTTTTTTACTACTAATGGCGGCGATCAGCGTTTTTTTTTTCGTGACTGCGACATTATGGCGGACACTTCGGACAATTTTGACACATTTTTGGGACCATTGTAATTTTCACAGCAAAAAATGCATTTAAAATGCATTGTTTACTATGAAAATGTCAATTGCAGTTTGGGAGTTAACCACAAGGGGGGCGCTGATGGGGTTATGTGTGACCTCATGTCTGTTTCTAACCGTAGGGGGGTGTGGCTGTAGGTGTGACATCATCGATTGTGATTCCCTATATAAGGGAACACACGACCGTTCACGGCGCCACAGTGAAGAACGGGGAAGCTGTGTTTACAGTGGCGATCGGGTCCGCGAGTCCCGTGGCCGTGGTCACGGAGCTTTGGACCGGGTCGCGTGCACGCGCCCGACCCCACGCCTGGGCTTAAAGGGCAACGTACATATACGTTGATGTGCCCAGCCGTGCCATTCTGCCGACGTAAATCGGCGTGAAGGGGTCCTTAAGTGGTTAAAGGGGTTGTAAAGAATTTTTTTTTTCCCTAAATAGCTTCCTTTACCTTAGTGCAGTCCTCCTTCACTTACCTCATCCTTCCATTTTGCTTTTAAATGTCCTTATTTCTTCTGAGAAATCCTCACTTCCTGATCTTCTGTCTGTAACTCAACACCAAAATGCAAGGCTTTCTCCCTGGTGGGGGTGGGGCGAGCAGGGCTGTCAGGACGCCCACTAACACATAGTTCCTTTCTCTATCTGCAAAGTAGAGAGTGTCCTGACACTCCTGCTCGCCCCATCCCCCCTCAAGAGGCTTTCTCCACACCAGGGAGAAAGCCTTGCATTACTGTGTGGAGTTACAGACAGAAGAACAGGAAGTGAGGATTTCTCAGAAGAAAAATTGACATTTAAAAGCAAATTGGAAGGATGAGGTAAGTGAAGGAGGACTGCACTAAGGTAAAGGAAGCTAATTAGGGAAAAAAATGTTTTCCTTTACAACCCCTTTAAAGGGTTAGTAAAGGTTCGTATTTTTGATAACAAGCATGTTATACTTACCTCCACTGTGCAGTCCATTTAGCACAGAGTGGCCCCCGATCCTTGTGTTCTGGGGTCCCTTGGCGGCTGTCTCGGCTCCTCCCTGCAAGAGATAACTTGTGCTCTCCCAAGGGGGTTAGCTTGTGCGCTACAGTGGCAGCCATAGCCGCCAAGTGTATCACTCGGCTCCGCCCCCCGGCGCACCGCGTCATTGATTTGATTGACAGCAGCGGGAGCCGATGGCTGCGCTGCTATCAATCATCCAATGAAGAGCCAAGAACAGCCTAGAAGACCAGGCTGAGAAGCCAGCGCGTTCACGATGCAGCACTTTCTGGTGGTTCTCGGGCTTATCCTGCTCATCGGCAAGCCTTGAGAACCGATCCGATGGTGACCGGACAAAGATTAGCAGACGAAAGATGGCCTCCGCCCACCTCTGTGGCCTAGGAAGAAGCCCAGAGCGTTGTCACATCTGGATCAAGGACGATGTAGTTCTCCCCCCCCCCCCCCCCCCCCCAGGGCCGGATTAACAATGGGGCTGATGGAGCTGCAGCTCCAGGCCCCTTTCTCAAGATAGGCCCATTTGCCTAGGTAGGTTTTTTTTTTTTTAAGAATTTTTTTTTCTAAGATCGAATTTGGGGGGTTGTAGCTCGATGACCAGAGGTCACAGAAACCCCACATTTGGGGGTAGGCATGGGAAGAGCTACCCCACAACTGGTTAAAATATGGGACGGCTATCATTTATGGTTCCGGAGATACGGGCCTGCTTGCACAGCCTGTCAGAAGCTACATTCAGAGCGGCCAATATAAATACAAGCTGACACACTGCAGCAGACTGATAGGATCACAGTGCTTATAATAATTATTTGTATATTACTCATGGTAATTAACCCCTTGCCACCCAGGCCAATTCTGACACTTCTCTACTACATGTAAAAATCATCATTTGTTTTTTGCTAGAAAATGACTCTATGGTGGTCTTTGCACTTTTTATGTTGCAGGGTACAGAGCTGCACGATTTTGGCTAAAATGAGAATTGCAATTTTTTTGCTTAGAAGATAGATCACGATTCTCTCACGATTGTTGCGGCGTAACATCATCTTTCACATTAAAACAAAAAAATGGGCTAACTTCACTGTTTTGTTTTTATGGTTTTTATTATTCATTGAAGTGGGAAAATGCAGTGTGACATAACATATTGCAGCA
Organism: Rana temporaria; assembly: GCF_905171775.1. Classification (NCBI taxonomy): domain Eukaryota; kingdom Metazoa; phylum Chordata; class Amphibia; order Anura; family Ranidae; genus Rana; species Rana temporaria. The sequence continues at coordinate 33,002,939 of NC_053500.1, read as the reverse complement.
ATAGCCATTGTATTCCCTAGAGTCTCTGCTAAAATATATATAATGTTTGGTGGTTCCAAGTAATTTTCTAGCAAATAATATTGCTTTCTAACTTAAGAAACAAGTGTTGGACTTTAAGTGGTTAAATTTAGTTACAATGTTAGTTAGTTACAATGTTTCATTTTGTTTACAAACTTCGCAGACTGCCCAGATTTGTTCTTTACACACAGAAGTTTATCCCTTTGATCTAAGAAGGAAGCGTCAGTTACAATGTTTCCTGTTAAAAACTTGGCAGACTGCCCGGATATTTTCTTTTGATAGCTGAAAGTCTCTTCACTTGTTATATGAAAGAATCAGCAAACTCTGCATTGAAGATCGTCAGGGGGGTTGAATCGAGATCACGATTTTTTTAACGATTAATTGTCTAGCTCTAGCACGGTATTTGCGCAGCAATTTTTCAAACATGTTTTTTTGGAAAAAAATGTTTCATTCATTAAAAAAACAGTTAGTTAGTTAAGTTAGCCCAATTTTTTTTGGTATCCTAAGCGATGCTTTACATTTTTTTAGGTTACATGTTTAGAGTTACAGAGGAGGTCTAGTACTAGAATTATTGTTCTCGCTCTAACGATCGTGGCGTATGTAACCTGTGTGTATCTGGCTCTGATACTACCAGTGCCTACCCAGCCACTGACTAGTATCTCTCCCCAGCCTGTCCCCACACACCCTCTCACCTGCTGACCTGTGGACGGGGGAATCACTCCTGCAGTGTTATTGTGTTCTGCCAGTGCGCACAATGATCAGTGTTGCCAACTTTAGCTGGCAGCACTGATTGTTTTAAGGAAAAAAAAACAGGCTGGTTGTACTCAAGTTGATTAATAGATTGACTTGTGTAAAACCAGCTAGCCCATACATAGATCGACTATGGCTGGTCTCTGCATAATTGGCGTAATTTCAATCCATGTATGACCCGCTTAACCACTACTCAGTTCCTAAATATCCTTCCACTCCTGTACATAGTGCTCACTGTCATACTCTCCACACTCCTCTCCTGTACATAGTGCCCACTGTCATACTCTCCACACTTCTCTCCTATACATAGTACCCACTGTCATACCCTACACACTCCTCTCCTGTACATAGTGCCCACTGTCATACCCTCCACACTCCTCTCCTGTACATAGTGCCTGCTGTCATACACTTCTCTCCTGTACTTAGTGCCCACTGTCGCACCCTCCACACTCCTCTCCTGTACATACTGCTCACTGTCATACCCTCCACACTCCTCTCCTATACATAGTGCCCACTGTCATACCCTCCACACTCCTCTCCTATACATAGTGTTCACTGTCATACCCTCCACACTCCTCTCCTATACATAGAGCCCACTATCATACCGTCTACATTCCTCTCCTGTACATACTGCCCACTGTCATACCCTCCACACTCCTCTCCTGTACATACTGCCCCATCATACCCTCCACACTTCTCTCTGGTACGTACTACCCTCTGACATACCCCCTCACTCTTCCTGTACATACTGCCCATTGTCATACCCTTCACACTCCTCTCTTGTACATAGTGCTTTTTTCCGTACCCTTTGTACTCCTCTCCTGTACATAGTGCCCACTGTTAGACCCTCCACATTCCTCTCCCTCACCTGCACATACTTCCCACTTATATACCGTCCATACTCCTCCCCTATGTCGCTTACCCACAAAAACAGTTCTTTAAAATTATACTGAATATCCTCAATGTTACCAGCTCTAGAATGGACACACTTTTGTTAGTTCAACTAAAGGAAATATCAGTTCTCATATTTGTTCTGCCCCATTATTAGTACTCCTTTAATTTTGTGATTACTACTATGATGTATAGAGGAACATCGGGGATCTCAGCTACTCTAAATATAGCACTTATATAAAAAAGTGGCCCTGAAAATATTTTTTAAATGTTGGCAACTGTGCACTTAGGCACTGCCCAAGGGTCACCGTCCACCGGGTCAGTAGGGGGCCCCATGAGAGGCTCCTGGGATCCTGTGATAATAAAGCGGTAGTAAACTTTCCTGACATTACTACTTTTTAGAGGCCCTGGGGTAGGTTATGCCACAACGTACAAGTATGCACAGCATATTAGCACATTAGTGTACACTTCAATTTTCAGACTGAGCCCTCCAGTGCTGCGATGAATCAGGTGGGGCCCGGGCACTTCCATCTTCACCCGGTCTTCCTTCTGGGTTCTGTGCCTTTGGTCACTTGCCTTGGCTGGGCTGCGTTCATGTCATTCCCACGCATTTATTTATTATTTATTACACCCCATTCACACCTCCGCGACAAAACGCCCGACGCCGGCCGCTCGTGCCGCTGGAGGGGAGAATTCCCATTGCTGTCTATGAGATGGTTCACATCTCATAGACGCCGTACACTTGCGGCATGAAAAAAAGTCCCGGACCCTTTTTTTCAGGCGGCATTGGCGTTCGGCCATACAAAGCAATAGGAAGGATTTGTAAAAAAAAAGTTACACTATTCGCGGCAAAATACGCTGCGTACGCGGCGTTACTTGTCGCGGAGGTGTGAATGCAGCCTAAAAGGCCCCACCAAAATCCTCAGCACCAGGCCCATGATGTTCTTAATCTGGCCCTGCCCCCCCCCCACCCTACCCCCCTTTTCAAAGCTTCAGATTCACGTTTTTATTTTTTGACCGATGCTTTCCATTGTAGTGGAGAGATGTACGGTCCTATTGACCCCACATCTCTCCCCCCCCCCCTTTTTCCTTTTTGCACTATTAACAAAAATAGAGCGACAATTTTGAAAAAAAAAATGCAATATTTTTGACTTTTTGCTATAATAAATATCCCCCAAAAATATATAGAAAAAATATTTTTTTCCACAGTTTAGGCTGATGAGTATTCTTCTACCTATTTTTGGTAAAAAAAAATAAAAAAAAAATAAAAGAATCGCAATAAGCGTATATTGATTGGTTTGCGCAAAAGTTATAGCGTCTACAAAATAGGGAATAGTTTTATGCCATTTATATTAATAATTGTTTTACTAGCAATGGCTGCGATCTTTTTCGTGACTGCGACATTATGGCGGACACATCGGACACTTTTGACATCATTTTGCGACCATTGTCATTCATACACCAATCAGTGCTATAGAAATGCACCAATTACTGTGTAAATAACACTGGAAGGGAAGAGGTTAACCAGTAGGGGGAGAGGAAGGGGTTAAGTGTGTCCGAGGGAGCAATTTTAACTGTGTGGGAGCGGGGCTACCTGTGACAGGACATTGATCACTGCTCCCGATGACAGGGAGCAGTAGATCAGTGTCCTGTCACAAGGCAGAACCTCGAAATGCCTTGTTTACACAGGCATCCCCCTGTTCTGCAGCTCCGTGAAAAGATCGCGGGACACCGGGGTGGCAGGGGCGCACGTCCAAATTTCAAGAGACGTGTATATATACAGGTTGCTTTGCGCAGCTGTGCCATTCTGCCGACGTAAATGTTCGTGAACTGGTCGGCAAGCGGTTTAAGAGATAGTTTACCTTTACCACAAAACTACCTATGCAGATAAGGGTCATCTGTAGATGAAGAAAAAAAAAACGTGCAGCTCTGACTAAAGTTGAATAATGCCCTTGCTATAGGTGTAGGCCAATTACATATCTTATAAAGCCTGACTAGAATACTCCCAGGCCATTGCTACGTGAGGCCTAGTCATCACTGCTCACCTCCACATTTTGAGTGGTGCCTAGCACATGAGGGGACATCTTCTATTGGGACTCCTCATTTCCCTCACTTTTTGTGTCTCTACAGGATAGGATGTAGAGAGAAGTATAAAATCTCAAAAAATAAAAAACACCACACAAACGACTTTTCAGCTTGCTGGGGGAGCTACGTAGGGTTGCCACCTCATCCCTTTAAAACAGAACACATATTAATTACACAGGTTCTGTGGCTGATTAAGGTGGTAATTAAACTCACTTGGTGCCTTATCTGCATTAAATTAGCCTCAGAACCTGTGCAATGCATACGTGTTCTGTTTTAAAGGGACGAGGTGGCAACCCTACCTGTGAGTACGCCAAATTTTGTCCTTAATTGTAATTAATTCCTCAGCTAGGTGAAAAATGGTTGCCCATGAAAATCCATGGAGGGAAAAGGGGAAAGGACTGTTTCAAGGCCCCCCTTTTCCTTATGGGATTCCTGGCAGGGGAAGTTTCAAGTCCTTTGGGCTAGTTTGAGCGGGAACAGCAGGGATTGGTAGTTGGCAGCTGTTGCTAGGGGTAAAAGCTAAAGCCAGGATAGGTCAGTAGGGCCCTTAGGCGGGAAAGGCAGGGATTGGTCTAGTTAGCCAGGTTACTGGGGAGAATTTAGGAATTGGAGGGTACCTGATAGGTCAGTTAGGGTCATCTGACAGGTAGGAACATTCCAGAATGTGGGGAAAGGCCTATTTAAGGAGCTGGCTGAGGGGGTCCGGGGCCAGCCGTTCCTGAGGAGGACCGTTCAGCAGAGCTTCTCACCCACCCACCCTTGTCGCGGCAGAAAACTATGTGGATAAATCTCTTTGCAGAAACAAAGGGGATAGTTGGATTGTTTTAAGTCATTTTATTGCAGCTCGAGTCGTAGTGGCTGAGTTGTGTATTTTAGTTTGAAAAATTGGTTGTGTAAGGTACGTATGTGATTAAGTTAATGGTTATAATAATTAAATCCAATAGTTATGCCGCGGCCATTATTTATCCAAAAAAATAAAAAAAGATATAGTAATATATATGAGTAGTATTTATATTTAATAAAGAAAGTGTGTTTATTATTTTTTTAATAAAATAAAAAAAAAGGGATATACATTGGTGTAGTGTCAAGTTATTTGGTGTGTCCAAGCATCCTGCCTATAATCCCATAAGATCTACCCCTAGCCCCTTGGTTCTCACCTGAGTCTGAGTCAGGCCAAGTTGTGCGGCAAGCTCTGCCCTTTCCGGAAGGGCTAAATACTGCGTTTGCTGGAACCTGTGGTTGAGGGCCTGCAGCTGTAAACTGGAGTATATTGTTCGAGGTTTCCTGACTTTCTTTCCTTTTCCATTAATTCGGATTTCTCCATTTTCTATCACCGTGGATTTCTCCAGCTCTGGAAAATAATGGTATGTATGATCAAACAAATAAAATAAAAATGGATACTCTTTTTTTAAAGAATTATGAATTTGAGATGATATAAAAAGTTGTTAATGTCTACGTGGAATGGAAAGGACTTTTCCAGCTCTATAAATTGCTGAATGTGCAAAATGGTACTATTTTGCCTGCTCTTGTTCCTTTTAAATGTCAAATACAATGAAAAACCTCCTTAGAACCAGCCTGTGTGGACAGTATGGCCACTTGCTGACTTTGCAGAATCCAAAGGCAGCTTAAAGTATTACTAAACAGTGTGTGCCGTAAGACCCCCTTTCACACTGAAGCGTTTTTACAGCGCTTTAGCGTTAAAAAATAGCACTCTTAAAACGCTCATAAAACGCTCTCCATGCATCTCAATGGACCCTTTCACACTGAGTCCTGCAAGCAGCATCTTTGGAGCAGCTTTTGAGCGCTGAAAAAAATGCTCCAAAAACGCACCTCTTCATTGAAATGAATGGAAAGCGCTGTAAAAACGCCTTACCCTTTCACACTGAGGCGTTGCACTGGCGGGGCTATGAGAAAAGTCCTGCAAGCAGCATCTTTGGAACAGCTTTTGGGCACTGAAAAAAACGCTCCAAAAACGCCCCTCTTCATTGAAATGAATGGAAAGAGCTGTAAAAACGCCTTACCCTTTCACACTGAGGCACTGCAAAAACGCTCTAAAACGTTAGGGTCTTAGCTGTGCTTTACTAGTACATTGGGATTGCAGATGAGGCTTCGCTCGAATAACGCTCGAAAAACGCTGTAATAACGCTGTAATAACGCTCGAAAAACGCTCAAATAACGCTCAAATAACGCTCGAAAAACGCCCCAGTGTGAAAGGGGCCTAAGAGGAATTTTAATTTCTCCTACGATTGTCCTATCAGGCTTCAAGACCCCTGACCCTCTACCTGGACAGTGCCGATTGGCCCAGTGCTGATCACATGCACCCTCCCATAAAAACAAATAATATATAGCAATACACACCAAACTGAACAGCCTGACTCCATAGACTCTGTAAATATTAGGTTATTTTTTGTCTGTCTGTGGAAGGAGGAGATGATCAGAGAAGACAGGATCAAACAGCCTTGTTACACAATGCCCAGGATTAACCCCTTAGGATTATAACAAGCATGCTTTACTGCATATACAGACTGATTTTACTGTTGTGGGTTTAGTAACACTTTAATCATTCACCTGGTGTGGCATCTTTATTGGTAAAGTGTTCCATATTTCAATAAGCCCACGTCCACAGACCACGTTACCTACCACCACACATTTGTGGGGAGGAGACCCTTGTCCTCTCAACATTGGAATAAGCTGCTTTGTCAATGCTGGTGTTTGGAAGCTGGCAGTGGGTTAAGGGGGGGGGGGAAGAGGATGATAGGAGGTAGGGGGTTATCAAGGGTGCAGTGCGGTGCCAGGTGTGATGAGGATGACGGGGTAGTGTATTAGGAAGGTTTACTAAAAATGCAATTTACAGTTACATAAGTATAGATTCCTTCATTTACTTGCTGATGGTTTACAAGTTCTGGAATAAAGTATTTACAGGCTAAGCAATGTACAGTTCCGTAAAAATAATTAAATAAAGTGAAAGATACGAAGGGGCAGTTGACAAGGTCATCAATGGCCAGAGTGAAATACCAGGAATGTGGAAATACTACATAGCATAGAGGTAGTTTGGAGTGACAGTTCAAGACCTACCATGACCTGTACTGACAGACCACTCAAGGGGACGGGTGAGGGACAGGCAAAACATAGGTCACTGCTTACGTGGAAAACTCAGGTTAGTGCTAGAACCTTCACATTTACTACTATAGAAAGCGTGCTGACATGATATCTTCAATGACATTTTTGGGGGTAAAATTAGATCTTGCACACACACAAAAGTGCTTGGTGAAAAACATAGGCCAAAGCTAATCAAGGCGAGACCTGCTCTGTCAACTGGTTACCGAGAGCGTCCAACACATTGAGCAGCACACTCCTCAAGTGCGAATCCTGGATTACGTGTTACTAGGGTGAACTAACTTTATTAAAAAAGGATAGCTCTAAGGAAGAGGGTCCACCCTTGAAACGCATAAGCCAGGATACCCACCTAGGGCAGTCACTATCAGGGGAATTCATTAAAGCATTAGGACCACTAGTCTGGTGGTATGGACCTTTAAACCCTTTTACTGCCACAGTTGTAGATTCTATGTCAGTGGCAGCAGGAGGATTTTATACACACTTCTGGTGGCTGTGTAAGTATGACAAGCCGACAGTCAGATGGAAGAGATCCGGTGGCTGTGCAGCCACAAGATCACTTCCACAGACCCAGTGATGGCGAGTGCTGCCGAGTAGAGGGGAGGGAGATCAGCGAACGTTTGTTTGTCAATTCCCCCTTCCTGTTTATGACCTGTAAGCAATGTGTAGACAGGTGCAGTCTACTTTTTCCACTACAGGTGGTGCTCATCTACAGTGGTCCTCATCAACCAAAAAGGTCCAATTGTTTCCTGGGTCACTGGAGAAGCAACCCGGTTGGATGTCCAAAAGAGTTGCATCCCTACGCTTTTCCTCCTCGTCTGGGCATCATGCCACTTGGGCACGTGATGGCCAAGTCACATTCTGCTCTCTTTATAGGAGGTCAGTCTTGCTGATACCCGCTTTCTTCACATTACTGGAAACCACAAGTGCACCCGGTTGGGCAGCCTCCCCACCGGATTTGTTGTGAACTGTTAGTTCATCATTTCAATACAACATTTCCATTGCACCGGAATGTGTGTATTATTGCTGTCACACCATGATACACCCCACCTACAAAAGTCCAATGCCACGTACACACGATCGGTTAAACCGATGAGAAGGTCTGATGGACCGTTTTCATCGGTTCAAAACCGATCGCGTGTGGGCGCCATCGGTTATTTAACCATCGGTTAAAAAAAAGGCAACTTGTTTTAAATTTAACCGATGGATTCCTAACCGATAGAACAAAACCGATCGTTAGTAGGCACAACCATCGGTTAAAAATCCACGCATGCTCAGAATCAAGTCGACGCATGCTTGGAAGCATTGAACTTCGTTTTTTTCAGCACGTCGTGTGTTTTACGTCACCGCGTTCTGACACGATCGTTTTTTTAACTGATGGCGTGTAGGCGCGACGGACTATTAGTCAGCTTCATCGGTTAACCGATGAAAACGGTCCTTCGGTCCGTTCTCATCGGATGGACTGATCGTGTGTACCTGGCATAAAACGTGGTGACAGGGACTCTTTTGGTCATCATTCTGTAATATATTTTCAAAGATTTCAGCAAGGGAAAATTAGGGGAGTTTCATGCAGCAGCCAATTATTTTATTTTTTTTTAACGAGTAATCTAATGAGATAGAAGATAATATTGAAACAAGTGTATCCTCTACTAATCTCCCTCCCATGTAGTGGAGGATAAAGAAAGGAAGTCCAACCTGGGTGACAATCCCGACTTCCTCAATAGATACAGTGTAAGAGTGAATGTAGCCACCCAGGGTCAGGAAGTGTTATTTAACAATATTATCTTACGTTTGTCCCCTATCACCATGTTACAGAGATGTGGAAAGGAAGACGTGTTTAAAAGGGTAAAAGGGAAAAAAATTGGAGCTACAACTCAGAATGTGGCACGACATCCAGATATAAATGGCAAGAAAAAAAAATATGGAGTGATACTGGACTTTTAATTGGTAGCAACTAGCAGACCCAAAATGAAAGTAAAAAAGGAGCACTCCATAGAATATAAAAACCACTTAAAATTATGAAATACAGTATATTCAAAAAAGGTGAGTACATATCGTATCGTTCCATGTGGGATGATCCCATGTACAGTTGTGCTCCTAAGTTTACATACCCTGGCAGAATTTATGATTTCTTGGCCATTTTTCAGAGAGTATGAATAACAAAAAAAAATCACTCATGGTTAGTGTTTGGCTGAAGCCATTGATAATCAATCAAACTGTGTTTACTATTTTTGAATCATAATGGCAACAGAAACGACCCAAATGACCCTGATCAAAAGTTTACATACCCCAGTTCTTAATACAGTGTATTGCCCCTTTTAACATCAAATGACAGCTTGAAGTATTTTGTGGTATTTGTGGATGAGGCGCTTTATCTTCTCAGATGGTAAAGCTGCCCATTCCTCTTGGCAAAAAGCCTCCAGTTCCTGTAAATTCTTGGGCTGTCTTGCATGAACGGCACGTTGGAGATCTCCCCAGAGTGGCTCAATGATATTGAGGTCAGGAGACTGAGATGGCCACTCCAGAACCTCCACTTTATTCTGCTGTAGCCAACGACAGATCTTCCTGGCCTTGTGCTTTGGATCATTGTCATGTTGGAATGTCCAAGTACTTCCCATGCGCAGCTTCCTGGCTGATGAATGCAAATGTTCCTCCAGTATTTGATAATATACTGCATTCATCTTGCCATCAATTTTGACCAAATTTTCTGTGCCTTTGTAGTTCACACATCCCCAAAACATCAGCGACCCACCTCCGTGTTTCACAGTAGGAATGGTGTACCTTTCATCATAGGCCTTGTTGACTTCTCTCCAATTGTATCATTTATGGTTGTGGCCAAAAAGCGAAATTTTGGTCAAATCACTCCAAATGACTTTGTGCCAGAAGCTTTGAGGCTTGTCTCTGTGCTGTTTGGCGTATTTTAAGCGGGATACTTTGTGGCATTTGCATATTATTGGCTTTCTTCTGGCGACTCGACCATGCAGCTCATCTTTATTCAAGTGCCTCCTTATTGTGCATCTTGAAAGCCACACTACATGTTTTCAGAGAGTTCTGTATTTCATCTGAAGTTATGTGCGGGGTTTTCTTTGCATCCCAGACAATTTTCCTGCCAGTTGTGGCTGAAATTTAAGTTGGTCTACCTGACCCTGGTTTGATTTCAACAGAACCCCTCATTTTCCACTTCTTGATTAGAGTTTGAACACTGCTGATTGGCATTCTCAATATATCTTTTTACATCGCTTTCCTGTTTTATTCAGTTCAACTATCTTTTCCCGCAGATCCTTTTGACAATTCTTTTGCTTTCCCCGTGACTCAGAATCCAGAAATTTCAGTGTAGCACTGGATGAAAGATGCAAGGGTCTGTCAGGAGTCCGGAAACTCATTGACCTTTACACACACACACACACACACACACTAATTACAGTACAAGCAAACAGATCACAGGTGAAGATGGTTACCTTCGATAGCCATTCAAATCCCTTTGTGTCAACTTGTGTGCATGTTATCAGGCCAAAATCACCAGGCTATGTAAACGTTTTGATCAGGATCATTTGGGTAGTTTCTGTTGCCATTATGATTTAAAAAGTAACTGAGTAAACACAGTTGATAATAAATGGCTTCAGACAAACACTAATCACGTGTGAAACAAATGTTTGCGTTATTTATATTCTCTGAAAAATGGCCAAGAAATCATAAATTCTGCCAGGGTATGTAAACTTATGAGCACAACTGTATATACAAGATAACCTGTAAGTATGCCCATAAATACGGTGAACTTGTGACTTGAAATAAGGGTAGTCTTCCATATCAGGGCCCCACAGAAAGTGAAAGTACTGTACCACGGGATCACTATGCGTTTCGCCTATAGCTTCCTCAGGCGATCCCCTTGGTACCAGGTTTCAATGGGAGATGTGATATGCCAAACACACAACAAGGAAGAGGAAATAATAGAAAGCAGCGCAGGAATAGCCCCAGATCAAGATTGTGTCCAAAATACTTTAGCCCAACAAGGGAACTTGCCCTAAGGTCAAGAAATATACCAATTATAGAAGATTATCCTGGGTGACAGTGTGTGGAATAATGTCAGATATTTATATATGCTGATAGAACCAAGTCACTCGAGTACAGCAGGAATAGGGGGGATAGGAAGGGGTTCCAGTGTGAGTCCACCTTACAGATTTTCTGTAAAGGGGAAATTACAATTTAAAGTTCAGCCTGGGTGACAACCATGGCTCCCTCCATAGATACAGTAGAGGGGTGAACGTAGTCAATCAGGGACAGAAAAATGTGTCCTGGACAATCTTCTCTTGCTTTTTGGAAGCTACTGATCCCTTCCTCCCCCCATATAATTGAGATACTTTTTTAGCCATCAAAAAGGTAACCAGCTAAACCCATAAGTAACAATCAGACAGAGGAAGACGTAACTTTACAGATAAAATAACTTCCATGAGAATGCGCACGCTTCAGTTGAATTGTCAAATTTTTAAAAAGCGGAACAGGTAGAGAGGACTGTCAGCAGACAAAGCTGAACCATGTCTGCTAGTGATGCAGAAAAGCAGTCAGACTCCATTTACAGCCCACATATATGTTATTATAACTGGGGAGCATTATTGGACAAAGATGAATGGTGGAGGTCTTGTTGATCTGTATCATGTGATGCTGAAGGTCCTGGACCATGCAACCTCACTAAAGAATAATATTCGACAGGGCTGGATCTAGCCGGTCTGAAGTAAGCACAGTAAAAATGTCAGGGGGGCAGAGGATTGGAGGTTAGTAGGGCTACTGTAGCTGTGTAGGCTAGTACTGCAACAATCGCAGCCAGCTACACACTGTGCAGATCGTTGCTGTGTAAGGGAATCTGATTTCAGCATATTGTGCTGGGTAGGGAGGAGGAACTCATACTTTAACATATTTAGGAGAGCTGTAGTTGGTGCTAGGACAGTGTCAGGTGGGGGCAACATAGTGTAAGACAGAGGCTTGCAGCCTGTGGATCGTGAGCTACCTGTGCAGGTGATAAGTAGACTGCAAACGGGTCCCTGCATTGCCAACCCCTGCCATTTTAGGTGCTGCCCTCCTCCTCCTCCTCCACCACACCCATCCTCATGGCATTGCAGAGAGCAGAGGCAGCACAGCCCAGGATGGGAGCGGTCCTAGCAACCAATCACCAGCTTAATATGAAAAGTTAACTGTGGCGGCTCCCAACCTGCATCCCGAACTGTGCTATCTTCCACTCTCTCCTCTGTTTACATGTTTAGGTAGGACACATCTTATGCTTGTGTGGGAGATGATGTGATAGGAGATGAAGACTTAGCTATTGGGGGTGGCAGACCACCCCAGCACCCCAAAGATCCCCTGATTTCCCATCATTGGGGATGGGTACAGACAAGTCAAGCATGATGAACCGATCTAAGGTTTCCCCATGTTGGTATTTAGGGGTAGTCCGAATTGTGTATATATAAGTACTATTTTAACATGTGATCAATCACCCACTATAATATGTAGCACTACCCCCGCAGGAGCTGCTGGTTAAATTTTGGGTTTGCACGTTACCTTTGTAGCTTCGTTGTCAGGGTGGGAAAGTCCATAATAAATGCAATGTCCAGACCAATGTAAAACCTACAACAGTTAGGTTTTATTTCTTTTTACTGCAGGGTAACTTGAAATAGAGAAAGCAGGAGGGAGGAGAAGAGCAGGGGAAGGTTCAGGCACACGATACAAAATAAATCAGTCTCCATTCTCAGCTATTGAGTGGGTATTGCTCACCCAGATAGTCCCCTCTCACTTGGCCTAGCAGCCGGGATGACGCACAAACTAATGTCCAGACGGTCTCTGCCACAGACCTCTTGGAATGAGCTTGGTCTCTGCCACAGACCTTTGAATAAATTTGGATGCGTCCAGGAATTCTCTGCCACAGGATTTCAAAGTCCCGAACCTCCAGCTGAGCAGTAAGAGAGCCTTTAAGCTAGAACCGGCAGACTGCAGGGCTTTCAATGTAGTGGATCCCTCCTTGATTGGGTCACCAGGCCTCACCCGAGACGCTAGCACTTTGCCGGTCTCCTCCAGGGCAGGTCCTCCACCGGTTTCCTTTATTAAGATAGCTTCCTCCCTTGTGGGATCCCCCTTTAAGATTGTAGGCCCCAGCCAGCGTAGCCGGGCCCGCTACACAGTAGCATCACTCCGGGCCAACGTGGCCCCGAAGTCGGGCTCACAGACACCCCTCGCGCCAGGAGGTCCGCGAGGCGAGGAAGAACCTCGATCAAAGGCGTCTGTCCCTTAAGTACCCCTCCCCGGCATGCACAGTGGGGTTACCACCCCTACTGCACCGCTGCCAAGAAGGGACACCCAACACACCATGGTACACCTGCGTTCTAACATAAGGCCAGGGTGGCAGCACCACCAGCAGGCAACAAGGGAAACTACCAAGTAGTACCACAGCCAGAAATGAGGCAAATTTGGGTTAATCAAACAGGTCTGGGCCCAAGTACTGGCCCAGACGTCCCCTAAATTTGAAATAGTGTCACACACACACACACACACATTATTATATATAAAAAATATTTTCTTATAGAATTTACTTGTGCAATCTTCTCCCATCTTTACTTGTGACTTTAGTAACCTATTCAATTCCTACTTGAGACTATTACGCGGAAAAAGGTCGTGCGATATTCGGATCGTGTGTACGGGCCATTAGAGTAATACTAAAACCAAAGAAGACAAAAAAAATCACCAAGTTCCTTTACGTTGCTGTAATCTGTTACAGGGTGGCTACATTCGTTCTCCATGGTCTTACTGTAAATAAGAGTGTATCCACGTCCTGCACCCAAACTGGATTAGGGATTTGCAGTGTACACGACCACAACATTCACTGCTAATTCCAAAACAAAAATCTGAAGAAAGAGGGAAAAGGTGCTTGGGAGCTCATGAAGGATGGTACAAGCAGGCAGAAAAAAGAAAACTGTGCTGTAAAGACTCAGTCCCTCTGAAAAGCGACCTACGACTGATCACTTTTCATAGGACTTTAGCCTTCTTACTGCTGGTTTTAATCCCTTAACCCCGTTTGGCTGCTTTTGTGGCTTAGAGGGCAGCTCAACAACATAGATTACATTGCCATTAAGTAGTAACCATGCAATGATTTTATATTTATTTTTTGTGTGTGCTAATAAAAACCACACTCCCCATACAATGATGTACAAATTCAATAATCAACCAGATTTCATTTAATCGGTAAGAGATTAAAAGTTTACCGCTAATTGCTTTTAATGGTAGATTACACATTCTTTTGCTGCAAAAGAGATCTACATTTCCCAGTGAAGCTTTGTGGTTTTGCAGTTGCACAGGTTTTTATCGTTGTTGGTGACCCCATTGGGCAGATTTCCCATCACTTCCTGTCCTTGGTGACACCTGGAACAGGAAGACACGGGCAGCAACGAAATACCAGAGATTCCAACCCTTCACCATTTTATTAGAAAACAAATTTGGTTTCTGGCTCCATCCCCATTGGAGAGATCTCTCACCGTGATTCAAGCCCACAGATAATGCAAGGAAGTTTGGCTGGTTGTATTGATGGACCGACCCAGTTTTGCTCCATGTATGGCTGGCTCAAAAAGAAGCAAATTTGTCCATGGATGACGCAGACTAGCTCATTATGAAATACTTACCTTAGAAAGAAGCTCCCACAGGGCCGCCTGATCACCGCTGAGGGAGCTGACATGTTCCCTTTGCGTTTCTTCCGGGTTCGCTGCTCCGGCTCTGTGAGTGGCCGGAACCACGATGACGTCGCGAAAAGCCCTCCATTCCGGCAGCAAACACTGAACCTTCACTGTGCATGCGCCGCCAACGTCAGCGGCTGCATGCGAGATGAATATATTCTAAACTGTACAGGTTTAGGAGATATTCATTTTACTTACAGCTAAGCCTTATTATAGGCTTACCTGTAGGTAAAAATGACCAAGTGGACAATACAACCGCTTTAATCATACATGAATAAAAGTGGTCTGAAAAGAATAAATAAAGCTTGGCAACTGGAAGACGTAGGTACCTTGGTGCAAGTTGGCTTTCCCTTCCATTTGCACCAAACATATCTACTATGTTCTAGTGGTTCTAAAGGCAGAATAAAGGCCCCTTGAAACTCATTTAGGGCAAGGGAGCCTTGACTGCTGGAAGCATGGCATCAGAGGAGATTCGGCTGTCACAAGAGTTGCGCCCCTTTCCGTCCGTTGTGATGTTTTGTCACAACTTTATTGGCAGTTTTGACCTTGCCAGCAATTGATGTTGCTTAATGGGCTATGCCCTCAAGTTAAATTCTGGGGTCAGTCTGATGCCGGTCTGGTACTGATGGGAAAGACAGGCTGACTGTGAAATTATGTTTTATGGGTGCTTGCCAGTGGCGGAACTACCAAGGTCACACTTGCGACCAGGCCCTGGCATTCCGCCACTGTCGGGGGCCCCAGTGGAGTTGCTGGCCACATGGCTCTGAGCTGAGAGCATCTCTCATACAGCCCAGAGCCTGCACTGACAGTTGCCCTTCTCTCCTCCCTCGCACAGATGGGAGAGGAGAGAACTGATCTGCTCCTTCTCCTTCCGCCCCTCTCCTCCTGTGTGTTCACAGCGGGAAGTGTGAAGCCAAGCAGATGAATTTGATAATTCATCTCCTGTCTTTAACATTTCCCGTGGTGCACATAGGAGGAGAGGGGTGGGAGGAGAAGGAGTAGATCAGCTCTCGAATCTCCCATCCATGCGAGGGAGGGGGAACTGTCAGTGCAGGCTCTGGGCTGTATGAGAGCGATACTCTCGGCTCAGAGTACTGCTGAGGAGGCACCGATTATCAGTGTTAGCATCACGTACCTGGTGAAGACTGGAATGTTGTGGAGCCCTCTCTCCTAACACTCCTGAAAGTGGGGACAGAGAGGGTAAATGCAAGGAGTGGCACGAGTGCCGTAGCAGCTTGCTGGTGATGTCCACTCTGTAGCTGGTAGTCACAGTCCTTGGAATAGGATGCAAGAACAGCTTGGCACCAGATCGTGGGACAGAAGCAGAACCAGGAGAATCGGCAAGTCCAGAAGATAGGCCAGGGTCGGTAACAGCCGGGCAATGCAGTACAAAGTCAGCAGGCAGATCAGATTCAGTAAACAAGCCTAGGCTGGGATACATGCGCAATGAACTGGCACTGCAGAAATTAAATTGGTCTTTCACTTATAAATATTAGCATGCATGCAATGTGCACGAGCATGAGCGTGTATCCGCACTGGCCTTTTGGCGGTAGAGATCCGGTTTACCTTACAGTTAGCAATGTACCGACAGCCTTGCCGGTTATCGGCTCTCATTTCCTCACACATACACAGCGTGGGAGAAAAGGACTGCCGATAAACAGAAAGTATGTTTACATGTGATGAGCTAATCACGTGGTAAAGGGCCTCTGTGATTGGCCATTTAACGTGATCATCTGTGTCCGAAGGGTTCTGAAAGGATGTCCATGGACACTCTCCTAGAACTGGAAGCGTTCCCACTACACAATTCTACATGTTGAGTATTGACATTTCTGAATAATTAAGTGATCCTAATTATTGCTCGATTCACAAAAAAGTGATGATAATCTAACCATGCACGGTCAGCCTAAGTTTATACTTGCCTCCCCTCTGAACAGTGATTTGCAATAGATTGCTTTTCAATGCATTTGAGAGGTGGTGAGGAGGCAATAGGTCACCTCCTTATTGCCCGTTTTAACCATGTAAAGCCTGCACCGCCATGTCACAACTGTGGTCTCAGTCTGAATAAGTTGGGGCCCCATTCACTTAAATGGGTCACGTACGGTTGGCAGTGCTGACGCAACAGGGGGTATCATTTTTTGTTGCAGCTTGTGTTGTAAAAATGCAGCAGCGTGCCCTTAAGTCATCCCTACTCTATACAGGTCCTAAGAAATAACAAATACACACAAACTTGGCTTCAGACTTCAAGTGGGTGTCAAATCACACATCACTCCTTAACATGGCCAGCCCATATCAGTGCATTTCTGCGACAGGTATGACCAGTTTCTGATCAGCTGTGGCCGCTCGCCTGTACAAATCAATGACTAGATGACACTGTTTGCAGGTGATCACATCTGCATAGTGTCTGGGGCTAGACGTACTAAACCGCTTTTTGCTAAAGCATCGAATAAAATAAAATAAAAAAAGACTGGCTGATTTTCCACTGCTACCTACTCAGCAACTACAGTGTAAATAAAAAAAAAAGACAAAAATAAACGGATGTAGAGACTTGCAGAAAACAAACGTTCAAGATGTACATCATCCTTAAATAACCAAAATAAAAAGGAAATGTGTTACATTAATGTGCAGATTGCTAGGTCCAAAAATAAAGAAGAGAAACAGATCGCCATAAAAACGCAGATATTATTTGTAGCACAAGACCGATTAGATCATTAGACCAACCAAAAGATAGATAAATAGAAATATTTATTTTTTATTTTGTGCCAACAAAATAAATAATTTGAATCTATCCATCTATAGGCGGTCCCAATAGATAGATCTGGACATCCAATAAGATATCTATATATCCAAATATTGAGATCACAATAGATGATATCCTATTGGATGTCCAGATCTATCTATTGAGAGCTCAATAGATGGATATATAGATATCGTATTGGATGTCCAGTTCTAGGTATTGAGATCTCAATAGATGGATATATAGATGATGGGCCAGATCCACGTACATCCGCGCATATATAGGCCAGCGTAGCGCATCTCATTTACGCTACGCTGCCGCAACTTAGAGAGGCAAGTGCTGTATTCTCAAAGCACTTGCGTCCTAAGTTACGGCGGCGTAGCGTAAATAGGGCCGGCGTAAGCGCGCCTAATTCAAATGAGGATGAGGGGGCCATACTTAACATTGACTACGCCTCCTGGGGGCAGCTTTATCTTTACGCGGCGTATCTCTTACGGAAACGGCGTATCTTTACTGCGACGGGCGCACGTACGTTCGTGAATCGGCATATCTAGTCATTTACATATTCTACTCCAAACTCAACGGAAGCGCCACCTGGCGGCCAGCCTAAAAATTACACTTTAAGATACGACGGCGTAGGAGACTTACGCGGCTCGTATCTTAGCCTAATTTAAGCGTATCTGGTTTCCAGAATACGCTTAAATTAACGCCGGCGTAGATTCAGAGTTACGACGGCGTATCTACTGATACGCCGGCGTAACTCTCTATGAATCTGGCTAATAGATATCATATTGGATGTCCAGAGCCATCTATTGAGATCTCAATATATGAATATAGGGATGATATCTTATTGGATGCCGATGTCCCGATCTATCTATTGAGATCTCAATAGATGGATATATAGATATCTTATTGGATGTCCAGAGCCATCTATTGAGATCTCAATAGATGATATATAGATGATGTCTTTTTGGATGTCCAGATCTATCTATTCAGATCTCAATAGATATATAGATATCCTATTGGATGTCCAGATCTATCAATCTATTGAGATCTCAATAGATGGATATATAGATGATATATTATTGGATGTCCAGATCTATCTATTGAGAGCTCAATAGATGGATATATAGATATCGTATTGGATGTCCAGATCTATCTATTGAGAGCTCAATAGATGATATATAGATGATATCTTTTTGGATGTCCAGACCTATCTATTGATATCTCAATAGATGGATATACAGATATCTTATTGGATATTCAGATAGATCAAACAAAGCAGAAATCTCTTCATCCATCGATGGAAAGATTCAAATATTTAATTTGGTCATAGATAGATATGATAGAAAAGGTCAACCCATTAAATCATTCTCTGCAGCTATTTCCTTTTCTACCACCACCCCCTCCCTTTAGAATGTAAGCTCTACGAGCCGGGCCCACCTGTACCTTTTGTATTGAACTGTACTGTAATTGTGTTGTCCACTCTATACATTGTAAAGCGCTGCGTAAATTGTTGGCGCTATATAAATCGTGAATAATATTATTATTATGATAGAGAGATAGCTACAGATATCACAATAGACAGATATTGTAATAGAACAAAACTATATGAATCTACCTACCCTTTTTCCTATCTACCTACCTATCACTCACTCTATCACAGTATCTATCTATTATGATATCCATCACTCTATATCTTATTCACCATCTATCATGACTATCCAACTATGACAAAATTAATTTTTAGAATCTCTCTAGATCTTAATAGATGAATAGATCTCAATAGATGGACAGATTGAATTATTTTAATCTATCTATTGAGATCTAGATAGATTCAAATAAATCATTTTGTCATATATTGGATAATCGCGATAGAGAGGGAAAGAGATGCAGCGACACATAGCTATTCCGATATCCATCCCAATATCTGTCTATTGTGAGATCTATGCATCCAATCACTCTGCTCTATATCTATTGCTCTATCCCGGTTAACCTCTATCAAAAATTATTGGAATCTATTCATGGATAAATGGACAGATATTTCAATAAATACATATTCCATCTATCACATGGACAGCCCATAACAATAATACCTTTTACATTTATCTCAAAATGCTGTAAAAATAAAAAATGATTAGAAAGTCTTTACTACACAACTGAGGTCCATAGAACATATATTCAATATTATGTATTGTGCTGACAAGCATTGTAAACTTTTTGAATGATCCGAGGGTCAGAAATGCGCACACTGCACACCCAGTGTAGGTGAACGCATCGCACAGACGCACAGCTTCCACGTCCCCCATGCAGTGCTGCCAACCGTCCGTATTTTTACGGACAGTTCGTAAAAACGGGCACTTTTTTCCCCTGTTCGTAAATGTCCGTAGTTACAGGAATGTGCCAGTAAAAATAGCTGAGATCGGTTTGGAACTGCGCATGGAGATTGGAGGCAGGGGGTGATGGTGGCTGCGGTGGCACCGCAGAGGGGGATGGAGGCAGGGGGCAGTGGAGGCAGGGGGAGATTGGAGGCAGGGGGTGTTAGTGGCAGGGGGTGATTGGAGGCAGGGGGTGATAGTGGCACCGCAGAGGGGGATGGTGGCACTGCAGAGGGTGGGGGATGGAGACAGGGATTGTTGGTGGCACTGCAGTAGGGGATGGAGGCAGGGGACAATGGAGGCAGGGGGAGATTGGAGGCAGGGGACGATGGAGGCAGGGGTGATTGGAGGCAGGGGGTGTTAGTGGCACCGCAGAGGGGCATGGTGGCACCGCAGAGAGTGGGGAATGGAGACAGGGGTTGTTGGTGGCACCGCAGAGGGGGATGGAGGCAGGGGACGATGGAGGCAGAGGGAGATTGGAGGCAGAGGGAGATTGGAGGCAGGGGAGATTGGAGGCAGGGGGAGATTGGAGGCAGGGGGAGATTGGAGGCTGGGGGAGATTGGAGGCAGGGGGAGATTGGAGGCAGAGGGAGATTGTGGCACCGCAGAGGGGGGTGAAGGCAGGGGGTGTTGGTGGCAGAGGGGGATGGAGGCAGGGGGTGATGTGACTAAATCATTTGCCCTTATTATATCGAAAATAACAAAAATATGTTTTTGTTTACCTTAATATCTACCTTAAATCACATTGCTATTTGCCTAGCGTACTTGTTTGCCTAAATACTGAAATTTGCACCTAAAAATTTAGTAACTTTTGTGAAATGCCAGTAAAAACGTGGCTGTGCCAGTACATTTCGGGTGTCGTGCCAGTAAATTTCAATCTGGTAGGTTGGCAACACTGCCCCCATGTAAGGAGCTTTATGCATTCCAGCTTTTGGAGTTTTTTAAATGCACTGGCTAGACAGGAAAAAAAAAGTCCAGGTGAGGGTACCTTTGAACTGACCACTGTACAGACTAACCAAACATCACAGGTCTAGTGGTTATTTAGATTAAAATATTTAGCTACTTATAACTTGCATTTGATGTAAGCCTTAATCATATGAAGACTTTTTTATGATGTTATTATACTGAACATGTGTGCTATACAAAAAAAAAACGGCTAATATAAATCAGTATCAATTAGCTAAAACAAAGTAAATATATTTAGAATCATAAATAGAATAAAATATCAGAACATAAACAGGATATAGTAACAAATAAAATAAAGAAGAATCTGATCTAATTCTAACTTCTGCATAATATAGAATGCATGATTCAAAGAGGATAACTTAAGAAATTGTAATTCGCTGTATGCATTACAGTGGCCTGTAGAATAAATCAAATTTCTACTCTAGGGAGCCAATCACTTATAGGTCGCTACTTTTTACGCTACAACAGTCCCCGTGCAATACATTTACTGTCACTTGGCAAGTAATAAATGCATACCACAACTTTGGTTTCTTTGACTGTCACATGTAACTTTCTTTGGTTAATAAAGGAATTATAAAAAAAAGACCAATGTGCAAAGGGCAGTAAACCACAGCAACCAATCTGAGTTAGCCTGTAGATTATAGGATAGCCGTTCCCTGAAACCTGATTGGTTACTATGGGTTACTGCACTTAATCATTTCTCTTTCCGTTTCTTTACTAAATAAGGTAAATCCTGCATGAATGTCAGAAGATGCCATTTGGCAAGGTGGTATAACCTACCGGGATCTTCATGTAGTCTCCCACTGTGGTTAAGCGTATTATTGTAATGCTGGTAGCTCAGGTACGGATTCCCGTTATGATGCTGGTTGGCTGCGGAGGTAGAATAGGGGTATGGGAATGACCGCCCTCCATAGGCTGAAGCCCCTGGAGAAAACAGGCCCTCGTGGCCAGCTGGGTGGAAGCCATGCAAGGAATAAGGTCCATGTGCCAAAACTGGAGAGTGTTGGCTTTGTGAAGAAGATGGTGGTCCATGGCCAAACTCGAGATAAGAAGACTTTGATGGGTCCAGAAAAGCATCAGCGATAGAGGTCATCTCAGCTTCGGAGGTCAACCAGTCCACGTTGATGTCAAACCTGGTGCTGAGCCATCATCACGCTCCATTTCATACCTTTTCCAGCCACCAGAAACTTTAGTCAAACATTACTAGTCTGTCATTTGGCAAGTGTTCCTACAAGTCAGTTCTACTGAAGTCCTGGAGCCGCCCCCCAGCCCTGTAATTGGTAAGCGCCTCTCCTGATGTCACAGATTCTTCCCCAGGGAAGCCCTCATTAATATAATTACTTCTTTTTTTTGCAGGCAGCTGGTTGAATGAAGACTGTTCACAGACCCGAGCTGGTCTGCAGGTTACAACTTGCTTCAGCAGTCTGATCAACAAGTGAGGAGGATGATAGGGAGGAGGGAGGGACATCATCTGCAAAACAAAAAAAAAAAAAACGCGTACAGTATGTTTATTGTCAAGGAGCTTGCATCTGTTTAGATACATTGGCGTGGAATCCCCTGCAAGGCACGCGAAGAACACGTACAAATATATAATTTAAAGGGTAGCGTTATTGTTTTCAGTGCATGTACAGAACAATGCATCTAGAGGAAACAATATAGTAAAATATGAAATAGGATTTGTAAGAGCTGCTGTGATCCCACAGCTATTGGCATTGACCTATTTCAAAAAGACAGTCACATTGCCCATTAAAGGAATTTAAAGTAACAATGTGAGGTCCTATAATCTCCTAGACCTCTTTATACTCCCCTCTATAGGGATCATAGGCGTGCGCACATAGGGTGTAAGGTGTGCCTGGGCACACCCTAATCACCCTGTACTATGCAGATTCCCCTTGCTGCCTGGCTGCAGAGAAAGGGACTGGGGAATCTCTGTCCTCAGTCCCTTTCTCTGTCTCAAAAGTTAGACATCAGGGGTCTGTTTAGACCACTGATATTTCACCAAAGCCCCCAAACAGGGCTCCTAAAAAAATAAAATATTATTAAAAAATAATAATAATAAAAATAAAATTGTAAAAAAATAATAATAATAATAATACAAATACAGATAAACTACTGACACCGATCTCTGCCCTGCTGACAAAGCCCTACTGACTTGCCCACTGCCATATATGGTATATTACACACGCATGTGTGTTTGAGCTTTGGTGTGCACACCCTAATGCAATGCGCACACCTATGATAGGGATTCCCTGCAGATCCCTTCTACATGAACGCCACTGCATAATATCAAGTGCTTCTGGGTATGGAGGAACATGTGACCACCTCCGATGTAGTCTGAGGCCTAGATTCATGTACGGCCGATCTACGTTGCGCGGGCATAGCGTATCGTATTTACGCTACTTAGAGAGACAAGTGCTGTATTCACAAAGCACTTGCGTCCTAAGTTACGGCGGGGTAGCGTAAATGGGCCGGCGTAAGCGTGCGTAATTCAAAGTAGGCTGGTAGGGGGCGTGTTGTATTTAAATGAGGCTTGACCCCATGTAGATGCATGGCCGAACGAACGGCGCATGCGACGTATTTACGCCCAAAGATACGTCGGCTCAATGCCTGCGACGTGAACGTTACTTACGCACAGCCCTGTTCGCGTACGACTTACGCAAACGACGTAAAAAGATACGCTTGTTCCGACGTCCATACTTTGCATGGGCTGCGCCACCTAGAGACCAGCTTTAACTTTACACCGGCGTATGTCTTACGTAAACGGCGTAACTAATTGCGACGGGCGTATGTACGTTTGTGAATCGGCGTATCTTGCTCATTTACATATTCAACGCGGAAATCAAGGAAACGCCACCTAGCGGCCAGAGTAATTATTGCAACCCAAGATACGTATCCTACGCCGCTCGTATCTTGGCCAAATCTATGCGTAACTGATTCTATGAATCAGGCGCATAGATACGACGGCGGCCATTCAGACTTACGACGGCGTATCTGGAGATACGCCGTCGTAAGTCTTTGTGAATCTGGGCCTTAGTCTAGTGGCCAAATTTTAGCCCATGATGGATAGAGGGAGGTCCAATAATGGGTATTTTGGTGGTGGCTATGATGGAGGGAGGAGCAATGGAAATGTAGTCTTAGCCTAGTGGCCAAGTTCTAGCCCATGATGGATAGAGGGAGGTCCAATTATGGGTATTTTGGTGGTGGCTACGATGGAGGGAGGAGCAATGGAAATGTAGTCTTAGCCTAGTGGCGAAGTTCTAGCCCATGATGGATAGAGGGAGGTCCAATAATGGGTATTTTGGTGGTGGCTACAATGGAGGGAGGAGCAATGGAAATGTAGTCTTAGCCTAGTGGCGAAGTTCTAGCCCATGATGGATAGAGGGAGGTCCAATTATGGGTATTTTGGTGGTGGCGGTCATTGCAATTCTTTTTGTCATACCGTATTTGCGCAGCGGTCTTACAAAAATCACTTTTTTAAATTAAAAAAATAAGACAACGGTAAAGTTAGCCCAATTTTAAATTGATACCCAACATGTCACGCATCAAAATTGCTCCCGCTTGTGGAATTGGCGTCAAATTTTAACCCTTAAAAATCTCGATAGGCAACGTTTAAAACAAATTATACAGGTTGCATGTTTTGAGTTACAGAGGAGGTCTAGGGCTAGAATTATTGCTCTCGCTCTACCAATCACGGCGATACCTCACATGTGTGGTTTGAACATGGTTTTCATATACGGGCGCTGCTCACGTATTAGTTCACTTCTGCGCGCGAGCTCGTCGGGACGGGACGCTTTAAAAAATAAAATGTTATTTATTTATTTTGCTTGATATAGATAGAGATATAATGCAGACCATTATCGTTAACCGGACCACCGCCTGAAGAGATGGATACCTCGGTTGTGGCAGCAGCTGCTGCCATTACCTAGATATCCCTCTTAAAAGTCAGGACGTATATAGTCTTGCGGCGGTCCTTAAGTGGTTAAAGAAAAGTTCATTTCCCAGTGGGGTCAAATCATTGTCCATTTTTGGCCAAAGTGGTGATAAAATACGATAAAACAGGATAGAATTTTTTTTTTTTTGTTCGGGAAATAATATTACATTTTAAAAATCTACAAATTTACACCCAGGTATAAACTTTTTTATCCATTGTGCTGTGACAGCAACCCATTCATAATGAATGAGCTGCCCTAATGCAAGGTGGATGTACGCATAACAACGCATGGATTGCTTTGGTGTGAATCGGCCCTCAGAGGGAGGAACCGGTTATGTCTCTGGCACAGAAAATGAAGGGAAATCCCCCCCAAAATAACCACCTGGCAGGGGACTTAACCCTTACTCTAGCCTAAAAAAAATGCTTTTCGCTATGCATACGCTTTACTTCCCTATTTGTCATTTGCCAAACAGATCCAGTAGTAGAGTTGGGTTGATTTACTAAGGGAATGGAGTCTGTTCACTTAGCAAAGCGAATGTTCACGATTAACGTGAATCTGTGTTCAACAACTATTTTGGGAAAGTAGCAGAGGGAAAATGATGCCATTATCCTGCTGTTCTGTCTTCATATAACAGCATGTGCCTTGTCAGCATATTATCATGCAGGACCCCTGATTGGCTACTAGTGCCAATGCTTACTCTCCCAGTCTATGTAGGGCATAGGCATGCGCACAGGGTGTGCCAGGTGTGCCCAGGCACACCCTAATCACCCTGTGCAGCACAGATTCCCACTACTGCCCTGGTTCCCCCCTCCTTCCCCCCGCAGCGCTTACGGCTTCCCTACTCTCCTCTCCCTCCAGCTGTTGCTGCGGGTATGTTTTAGGATGAGTGTGGGAAGTGGTCGGTAAATATGTAACTTACTGGGCCCTTCCCTTTCATCGTAAGTGATTGCTACAATGTGTTTGATCTTTGGGGTGCACACCCTAATGCAATAGGCTGCGCACACCTATGGTGTAGGGCATTGGTTGTCAACCTTAAAAAGACCAGTGCCTGGTAAAATTCTTTAAAAACTGTCCATGCCCCAACAATAAAAAGAAAAGTTTATATCAACACAATAAAAGTATGGGGATATAAAATATGTATTGAAATGCTGGAGGGCTCTGGGTACTGCTGAATGTTACTGTGGTGGAATTGTGGTTCCTGAAAGGCCTAGGGTACTTTGGCTGTCTTGTGGAGGTATGAGGTTTCTGGAGGGGGCATCCCTCATGCAATGTGGGAGACTGGGATGCTTTGCAGGAACCTGGGGGCACCGTCGGAAGCTGAATTCGGGGAGGGGGGGTGACTGGAGGCACTTAGAAGGGTTAGGGTCAATTAATACATCAAGGGGCATGGTGGGCTAGTATGGAAGGTTGAGTAAGGAGACGCTCTGACGTGTCGCGTTACGGTCCATGTGGACGGGCGTTCGTGGAAGCCGGCCGGCTCAACTTCTATACAGACTGTCTTGAATGTCATTTTTGTAAGTGCAACCTTTTTTTATTAAATTTACTAGTTTTTACGGTACATCACTATTGTGAATGAATGAATGAATGAAAAACTTATAAAGCGCGGCACATGCGAACTGAATCGCTCCTGGGCTTGTGGTTTCTATACTTTTTTCGATGGTATTTCCATTGCTGCAGATATTGGGAGAGCCCTGAGACTGCAAGGTTGGAGCTAGTCCGATACAAAGGCTCTGGCTGGGGTTCAGCCGCAATCGATTAAAGCTTATCGGTCTGGTAAGTGCGCATTTTGTATGGTGCTCCCTATCGGTGGTGGTTCTCCTTTTTCCCAATGTGCTTTACTTGATTTATGTCCATTAATTACGGTACATCACTATGTGAGTCTTTCTTTCTGGAATCCCATAACATCTTTGCCACATCTGGAGGATCTCTATCCCTGAAGTCGTTGGTGGTTCTATTGTAAAGACCCTGGCTGGGGTTCAGCCGCAAGCCTATTATGCTTGCCTTCTGGTAAGCGCACAATTTTATTAATCTCTTCACTGTTGGTGGATACGTTTTTGGCTTCACAGCACTTTCATTGTTATCACCAATATATTCCAAGCCATCTGAGGACTTTGATACTTTGGACTAATTTGGCTTGGTTTTGTTTATATTGATTATCAATCTTCAATTTTCAATTTTTTCACATATTAGCGCAACTGTAATCTTTTTACTATGGAAACTGGGAGGAACTGTGCAAGGTTGAGGGTGCATGGTGGGCCAGTATGGGAGGTTGGCTAGCACTATGGGAACTGGGAGGCACTGTGGGAGGTGGTGGGGGCATGGTGAGCCAGTATGGGAGGTTGGGTAGCACTATGGGAGCTGGGAGGCACTGTGGAAGGTTGTGGGGCATAGTGGGCCATGATATGAGGTGAGGGCACCAATGGGGGCTGGAAGGCACTGCTGAAGCGTATGCGGATCTAAAGGTAACTGGAGTTTCAGGAGCTGGGAGGCCGTGGCCTGGCAGTGGGCCATTGCCCAGTGTTTGATAACCACAAGTCAAACTCATTTACTTACACAAGTTGCATTAATTAATGAATAAAGAGTTGCTTTAATTTATTTATCGGCCCAAATTCCAGACCATTGATCAGACCGAGGGGGTTTTTATTTAATAAAATGTATAGGAAAAAATAAATAAAAAATCTTCATATGTTAACCCGAGCAACCATGGTCAGGCTGTGAATTTCGAACCCTGATAAAAATTACATTTACAATTGGATGGGTTGCTAAAGGCAACAGTTCTTTACAGGCACATTCATATTCTATGCCACGAGTTGTTAAAGCAAGCCATGACCTCCTAAACTACCATGAGGTCACTTGGCTGTCCGGAGGGATGACCTCTGTGTCCGGTGTGGACAAACAAGGCAATAAATTGTGCCCTGGTGCAGCTGTTTGCTTCGGAAAGAGCATGATCCACCCCAATGTCAAACACCATTCCAGTCCTCCCTCGCATGGAAAATACAGCTGATGAAACTCTCATTAAATAAAGTTTAAAAATAGCTTCTAAAATGTCTGATGTGATTTTTATCGCACATTATATATTTTACTGACAGCCAGCATCGGGTATAAATAGAACCTGAAATAAGCGCCATGTACATGGGGCCCCCGAAAACTGGCATTCAAATATGTGTAGGGTCAGTCTGGGCAAATTTACATTTGTGCAGGGCAATAATACAGGTGTCAAGTGTTAATGTGCGTTGCATTAACTGCTCCCTGAAAAGCAATCCACAGTGAATAACTTTTCAAACCATGGGTAACAGCTGGTTTACAGGCAGCAATAATGCAGCCTCCTGCATGCCCGTTTTTCAATCCAAAGGGAATGTTTTCTTTCCCGGTAGGGATTTGACATTGATCTACTGTGGTGCAAGTAGGCACTGCGGGAGCCAAAGCTGCATTTAGCAAGCGGTTAGGATGCGGTCCCATGGAATGTACAATAGTTGGCAGCAAGGGGTCTGCTTTAGGGTTTCGTGTTGACTGGCGTTCTTGTCCAAACACTGCATTTTCCATTCAAACTAGAAAAATAAGCATTTGCCAAGAAAACTCCCTTTGACCTTCGATTCAAATGTACCTCAGAAGGACATTCTACATCCAAAAACAGACAACGCAGGTCAAATGCAGCCTCTAAACAGACATATGTACTTCTAAAAGTGAGGTCAATGGGATTTCTCTGACCTGGGTCTGACTTGCATTCCCAACGCACGTCAAATACAGAAATAAAAAACAAACCGTCGACACAAGCCCTTTACAGTTACTATACAACACCAAACAAAAGAAAAATGGCGTTGGGTTTCCAGACTCCTCTCAATATCCCTTTTACACACTTCCTTCTGTAGTTCCTTTCCTGAATTTAGCTGAAAAGATGAAGAAAATTAAATGCAATAAAAAAGGAAAATGTTTTAATTTATTATTATATAATTATTATATTATATTATATTATTATATATACATACGTAAGTTACATTAATTCATAAGTTGCTGCAGATTCAGTTGGAGAAAAGGTATTTTTTTCTTAATACTTAATATATATAAAAAAAAAAAAAGGGATTGCCCAACAATTACCGTATTTATCGGCGTATACCGCGTACTTTTTTTCCCTTAAAATCAGGGGGAAATCGTGAGTGTGCGATATACGCCGATTCTCCGACATTATCCGAGCTGAGTGTACTGTTCACTCGGCTAGGCTCGGCCACGCTCGGCTCCGTCCGCAGCAACGCGAGAGGAGCCGAGAGGAGTCGAACACTCAGGAAATCCGGCTCCTCTCGGCTCGCGCCAAAATCGAAAAACGAACACCGGACACTGGAGACACTCACCTGGATGGAGGCCGCAGACGGACACGCTGGATGAGACGGACACCTGGATGGAGGCCGCAGACAGACACCTCCAAAGCCGCAGACGGACACCCACAAGGCCGCCGATGGACGCAGGGCAAAAATGTAAGTTTTCTTTTTTTTTTTCTTTTTTACCTTGCTGAGCTTGGGGTGCGCGTTATACGACGGGGCGGGGTATACCTCAATAAATACGGTATACATTATAGAAATGCTTAACCAAAGTAGAGTAAGTGCCGGTTCACACAGGGGCGACTTGTCAGGCGACTTAGCCGCCTGACAAGTCGCGCTCCGTTCTGTACTATGTAACCGTTCTAATAGGAGCGACTCAATTCGCTCCGACTTAGAAAAAGGTTCCTGTACGACTTTGGGACGACTTCAATGCGACTTGCATTGACTTCAATACAGAAGTCATTTTGCAAGTCACCTCTGAAGTCGCGTGCAAATCGCCTTGCAGAGTCGCGTGGCAAGTCGTGCTGCCCCAGTGTGAACAGGCACTTACCATTGAAAGCAGAAGTTTCACATAAATTCAAAGATTAGCAAGAAGGAAGATCTTTTATTGCAGAAGAAACATACAGGAGTTTTACTAAAACTGGGAGAGTATGAAATGGCATGCAGCTGTGCTTAGAAACCAATCAGCTTCCATTTTTTTGAAGAAGAAGCTGAAGTTAGAAGCTGATTGGCTGCACAGCTGCATAAGATTTTCCACTCTCCAGTTTTAGTAAATCAATCTAGGTTTCTTCTGCATTAAAAGTATACTTGCCTGTCTGAAGAGGCAAGTGCTCCTGGACATTGGATCGATGGAGTGGAGGGGACAGTGGCGGCACATAATGCTGGGCATGCGGGCGCTATCCCCCCTATCCATGCCTCCTGCATTACGGGCCGCCACTGTCCCCTCCACTCCATTGATCCAATGTCCAAGAGCTCTCTGCCAGGAGCACTTGCCTCTTCAGACAGTGCGACGCATGGATTTTAATCCAGATTTTTTTTTTTAAGCACGTGATTAGAGCCAGAGGCTCTAATGGGCAAAAAAAGAAGGGTGGGTGACTATGGATGCATGGTTTGCCGCCCTCCCAAAAAATATACCACCAGCCACCACTGGGAGGGGAGTATTGTTCAGCGTCTTATCTGTACACCAAACTGAGCATGTACAGCTTTGTGTACAATCCTGGCATCTGGGGGACACTCTGATGCAAGGGGGGGACACTCTGATGCAAGGGGGGGACACTGATGCAAGGGGGGCTCTGATGGGGGACACTGATGTAAGCGGGACACGGATGCAAGGGGGACACTAAAAATTAAAGTGGGTCGGTCTGGATGAAGTCCAGGGCCAAATTTTTGTCCCAGTCCAGCCCTGGTGTCAAAGGGTCCCAAGGCTCTAGACCATGGGTCTTCAAACTACAGCCCTCCAGTTGTTCAGGAACTACAATTCCCATCATGCCTAGTCATGTCTGTGAATGTCAGTGTGTTACAATGCCTCATGGGATGTGTAGTTCTACAACAGCTGGAGGGCCGTAGTTTGAGGATCCCTGCTCTAGACATTTCATTTACTCTGCGGCATTGTAGAGTCAGCCATCTACAGCACAGGTGTCAAACACAAGGCCCGCGGGCCGAATCCGGCCCTCCAGGCCATTTCATGTGGCCCTCACACCTCTCCTGCAGGAGAGCTCCAGCCCTCCTCAGGACCCTTACTTTCTGCTTTTAAGCAATGCATCCAGCTTCTTCCCAGCAGCAGCATAAGGAAAGGGATGTAAGGGAGAGTGGGGGACTCAACTTCTGATAGTGGATAGGCTCTTAACATTTCAGATAAGGGGAAGGGATGCGCTGGACATCTAATCGTACAGCTACAACCGGCCCTTTTGAGGGCAATCATAATGCTGATGCCGCCCACAATGATATCGAGTTTGACGCCCATGCTACAGTAACATTTGATAAGTGTATTTCCCTATACAGAGTTGATATGGTTTAGGTTTGTGGTGATGGTTATATAACTGGCAGTCTTATAGATGCAGTACAGTTGTATGTTACGTACATCTCAGTATACATTCCACAGCCCCAACATAAAACACACTTCACACTCAAAGCCCACGCCAAAGTGAAAGCATGTTATTATTTTTTTCCTAACTTTCCACTACAAACTTTCCATCCTTCCATAGTGAATGATGAGATTGCAATGAGGCGAGGGAGACTGGAATATGAATGCAAACTGGAAAAAACAAGTGATTTTTCCATGGGGTGTTCTCTTCTATAGCTCCAGAAGATACAAATTACCGGTAGTCAAATCTGAAGACCTGGTCAAATTCTCCTGCTGGGCTATTGATTTAAAAACTAAAGTGCCTTGCCGAGATATTGGGGTCCAAAGTAAGGTTTTGCTCCAATATTGTAATAGGTGCAACAGCCAATGTGTTTTTCAGGGGCCACACAACACTCTCCCCTCATCAGGGCTTAAGGAAATCAGTTAGTAACGTACGGCCAGATTCAGATACAATGGCGTATCTTTAGTTGGGCGTAGCGTATCCTATTTACGCTAGACAGGCAAGTGCAGTATTCACAAAGCACTTGCTCCGTAAGTTGCGGCGGCGTAGCGTAAATGGGCCGGCGTAAGCCCGCGTAATTCAAAGTAGGCTGGTAGGAGGCGTGTTGTATGGAAATGAATCGTGACCCCAAGTAAATGACGCACCTAACGAACGGCGCATGCGCGCATGCTCAGTATCACGTTGAATTTTCTCCGTAAATTACGCCGGCTCAATGCTTAGTCGACGTGAACGTAACCTACGCCCATCCCCATTCATGTACGACTTACGCAAACGACGTAAAATACGACGCTGTTCCCGACGTCCATACTTTGCATTGGCTGCGCCTCATATAGCAGGGGTAACTTTACACCGGACGTAAGCCTAGCGTAAACGGCGTAGCGGGCGCAAGTACGTTTGTGAATCGGCGTATCTACCTCATTTGCATATTCTACGCGTAAATCTACGGAAGCGCCCCTTGCGGCCAGCGTAAATATGTGCCCAAGATACGACGGCGTAAGAGACTTACGTCAGTCGTATCTTGGCAACAGTGAGGCGTATCTGATTCTATGAATCAGGCGCATAGATGCGACGCCTCAAATTCGGACTTACGGCGGCGTATCAGGAGATACGCCGTCATAAGTCCTTTGTGAATCTGGGCCGTAATCTATAAACTGGATATCTGAAAACATTTAGCCCAAACAAGCTAAAACCAGATTAGAAATTGCAATACATACTAGATGATTTTATATTTCCTTTAACCCTGATGAAGGGGCAATGTGTGGCCCTCAAAATGTTATTCATAGGTCTTTCAGTTTATAGTCCACATAAAAAGATTATAGCAATGTATATATATATATATAATTTTTATTATAAAATGTATATAAAATAAATAATATCTCTCTTCTTCAGACGGTGCTGAAAGCTGAACATTGGCCTGGGCAGGAAGAAGGTAAAAGTACCCAGTAAAAAAAAAATGGCTCCTAAGTTTTTAAGCTGGCTCCTAGATTCCAATATAATTTGACAGGCCCTGTTCTAAGCAATCATTCCAATCCCATCGCATTAAGTTTGGCGGTAAAGTAGAGATAATAATGAACACGGGTCAGACGAGGTAAATAAGAGAAAGCTGAATGTAAATCAAATACATTTGATGCCTTGTATCCTGCTTCCCTAGATACCAGGCCATGAATGCCTGACGGGGAATACAGCCTTGGGTTGAAGGGGTTAGCCATTTACTAGGCTGTAAAACTGCTTGCTGTTATAAATCAAGTTACGTTAGCACTCCCACACGCTTTCAAAGCCTTCCCTATATTGCAAGGTATTTTACTTGGCAAGTGCTAAAGGGCCTCGGAACTCAGAACCCTCCCTTTGCCGATTTCCAAATCTCTATATCATAATATTTACCATGGAAGTAAACCTTGTTTCCTAGGTAGGCCTATTGAAATGAAATATTGCTTGTTGGGGGAAGGGAACCACAAGAATCACATACTAACATAGCTACACAAATAAATAGAATAGTGTATTAATAAATAAAAAAAATGTAATAAATGTCTGATTAAATGAGCGATTGGATGGGAAGAGGATTGGGGTGTATGGTTCAAAGGCGACAGTCTATCCAATTACTTAAAATTCACAACATCACATCATTGCGCTAAGGTAAACCCACTCATTTGTCAATATTTCTGCCCAACTCCTTTACTCCGGCCAAAAGCTTGGATTTTCAGTTTAAAGCCATAAGAAGTCCCGTTTTGTAGTTTGTGAGAAGCCACGTGGGGGACACGGCAAACATGTGGAAGAAGGTGCTCTGGTCAGATGAGACCAAAATTTAACTTTTTGACCTAAAAGAAAAAACGCTATGTGTGGCAGAAAACGAACACTGCACATCACCCTGAACACACCATCCCCACCCTGAAACATGGTGGTGGCAGCCTAATGTTGTGGGGATGCTTTTCTTCAGCAGGGACGGGAAAGCTGTGCAGAGTTGATGGGAAGATTGTTGGATCCAAACACAGGCCTCGTACACACGACAAAAACCAGCAAGAAACTTGCTGGGAGATATTTTTTTGCCGAGGAAACCGGACGTGTGTACATTTTCATCAAGGAAACTGTCGAGAAAATCAACGAGCCAAAAAGAGAGCATGTTCTCTATTTCCTTGACGGGAATGGAGAAAATTGGCTTGTCGAGTTTCTCGACAGCCTAACAAGGAACTCGACGAGCAAAACGATGTGTTTCGCCCGTCGAGTTCCTCGGTCGTGTGTACGAGGCTTTAGAAGAAAACATGTTAGAATCTGCAAAAGACTTGATCTTGGGGTGGAGGTTCACCTTCCAGCAGGACAGCGACCCTAAACATACAGCCAGAGCTACAATGGAATGGTTTAGATCAGTGGTTCTCAACCGTTCTAGTGCCGTGACCCCTTGATAAAATTTCCCAAGTTGTGGGGACCCCTAACAGTAAAAATGTTCATAGCGTGGGTGTCAGCCCCCAAGGCAAAACAAGTAATTTACGCCCCTAACCCTTACATTTGTGAAGTATTAAAACACCTTATGGTACATTTTAGTATGTACCACTCTTTGTTCTCCTTTCTTTCCCTTTTATCTCTCTATCCTAATTTCTCTCTCCCCCCCCCCCCCCATCCCTCAATCTAGCAGTCTTTCTTGCTCTTTCTCTTAATATTTCTCTCCCTTTTTATTTGTTGTTCCCCCTCTTTTCCTTTCCTTTCCACGTATTCTCTATTTTTATTCCTTCCCTTACTCTTTGGGGGTGGGGAGTTGGGATCAGTGGCAGTGGGGGTGGGAGAGTTGGGATGAGTGGCAGTGCTGGTAGGAGAGTTGGGATGAGTGGAAGAGTTGGGATGAGTGGGAGAGTTGGGATGAGTGGGAGTGCTGGTAGGAGAGTTGGGATGAGTGGAAGAGTTGGGATGAGTGGGAGAGTTGGGATGAGTGGGAGAGTTGGGATGAGTGGGAGTGCTGGTGGGAGAGTTGGGATGAGTGGCAGTGCTGGTGGGAGAGTTGGAAAGAGTGGCAGTGCTGGTGGGAGAGTTGGAAAGAGTGGCAGTGCTGGTGGGAGAGTTGGGATGAGTGGCAGTGCTGGTGGGAGAGTTGGGATGAGTGGCAGTGCTGGTGGGAGAGTTGGGATGAGTGGCAGTGCTGGTGGGAGAGTTGGGATGAGTGGCAGTGCTGGTGGGAGAGTTGGGATGAGTGGCAGTGCTGGTGGGAGAGTTGGGATGAGTGGCAGTGCTGGTGGGAGAGTTGAGATGAGTGGCAGTGCTGGTGGGAGAGTTGAGATGAGTGGCAGAGTTGGGATGAGTGGCAGTGCTGGTGGGAGAGTTGGGATGAGTGGCAGTGCTGGTGGGAGAGTTGGGATGAGTGGCAGAGCTGAAATCAGTGGCAGTGCTGGGGGAGTTCTGATCAGCCAACATAGGTGCTCTTGATCGAGGTCCTTTGCTGATCTGAGAACTGTAGTGGGGACTTTTAATGGGAACTATAATCACAGGTAGTGTTACTCACTATGTCTCCCACTTCACATTCCTCACGAGTCAGCTGACCTAGAGTCTCTGCCCCTCCCCCAGCCATGTTGTCAACTGAATGGGCGGCTGCAAAGAGGCTGAGTGGGTGGCTGTGGGCTCCAGGGACAGCCCTGTTGGTGTGGCTGCAAAAGAGGTGCGGGCTTCAGAAACAGCCCAGGATTTGGTGACCCCTAGCAAATCATCATTTGACCCTCAGGTTGAGAACCACTGCTTTAGATCAAAACATATTCATGTGTTAGAATGGCCCAAAGTCCAGACCTAAATCACATTGAGAATCTGTGGCAAGACTTGAAAATTGCTCTTCACAAATGCTCTTTATCCAATCTGACAGAGCTTGAACTCTTTTGCAAAGAATATTGGGCAAATATTTCACTCTAGATGTGAAAAGTGGGTAGACACGTCCCCAAAAAGACTTGCAGCTGTAATTGTAGCAAAATGTGGTTCTACAAAGTATTCAGGGGGGCCGAATATAAATGCACACTATAGATATGTATTTGTAAAAAAAAATTAAATGCATCATTTACCTTCCACTTCACAATTATGTGCCACTTTGTGTTGGTCTATCATGTAAAATCCCAATAAAATACATTTACGTTTTCGGTTGTAACATGACAAAATGTGGAACATGTCAAGGGGTATGAATACTTTTTCAAGGCACTGTAATATGGCCATGATAGGCCAATGACATTGATCTAATTTGGCCATGGGCCCATACTAGGTCAATGTCACAAGCATGCCCACCTCTGTGTAAGTTAGCTGCGGGGAATCTTTCACCCCGCAGCTCATTAACCCAGCAATGACAGCCAATTTCTGGGTTCAGGATTCAGACCAACCCCAAGCTCATCACGTTCAACTAATTTACACCTGTCAGTTGTGCTGCCTTATGGTAAATTGCATGTTATAAAGCACATTATCGTAATGCATGTTATGCACGCTACATGTGTTAACATTTTGGGCCGACATTCATGACACCCCAATACGCTAGGGCAGGGATCTCCAAACTACGGCCCTCCAGCTGTTGCGGAACTACATGTCCCATGAGGCATTGCAAGACTCTGAGGCCGAGTACTCACGACAGGACATGTCCGATGAAAACGGTCTGCAGACCGTTTCCATCGGACATGTCTGGCCGGGGACTGCCCGGGGACTTCTGTTCGATGGCTATACACACCATCGAACAGAAGCCCGCGCGTAAACATTACGCGGGGCGTGTCCGCGGTGTCGCCGCGTCGATGACGCGGTGTCGCCGCGACAATGACGCGGCGACGTGGGCGGGCCGCCTTAAAAATGCTTCCACGCATGCGTCGAAGTCATTCGACGCATGCGAGGGATGCGGGCGGCAGGACATGTACGGTAGGTCTGTACAGACGACCGTACATGTCCGGGCGGACAGGTTTCCAGCGGACTGTTTTAAAACAAGTCCGGGAAACAGTTGTCCGCTGGAAACCTGTCCGATCCGTCCCAAAATGGTCCGCTCGGGCCAACACACGGCCAAACATGTCTGCTGAAACTGGTCTGCGGACCAGTTTCAGCAGACATGTTTGGTCGTGAGTACGGGGCCTCACATTCACAAACATGACTGGGCATGATGGGAATTGTAGTTCCTGAACAACAGGAGGGCCATAGTTTGGAGACCCCTGTGCTAGGGCTATGCACCTTCAATGCACAGTAACACTACTGTGGGTTGTAGTGCCCTGCATAAGAAAAAAAAAACGTTCATGCCCAATTTTTTGTTTGTCCTGTGTTGGCAGCCCAATTGGGTTGCCCTAACACAACATACAACACAGCACTTTAATGCCGAGACAAGTCTAAAAGAGCCATAAGAACTTGTTCACAAAACATCAAATAAACGGCGTCTTTCTGCATACCATTGCATGTGCATAAAATGAACTACTACACACAAAACTACTATAGGATACACTTGCATTTGTATGCAAAAACATGCAGCTCAACAAGCCCTAGAGTTTCCACTGAAGGTGCATGGGGCAAAGTGACAACTCAGAAAAACACAAGAGCGTTGTCACCCTATAAACAGGAAGTGTCTGAACAAGAATCTTCTTGGCAGGATCGCTAGGTATCATTTCAATAAATCTCGGCCAGTTCCCAGACGACGTCCGTTGGTGACAAAACGCATTGGGTGGAGCCTACGATGGTGACATTGTTACGGTTTTCCTTTTAGGGGGTTGATGGGCATAACTGACAGGAAGCAGAATGAAGCCTGTGGGGACGCCGCGATCTCCATCTTGAGACACATTGATGTACTGCTTATGAATATCTCACGTTTTGTAAGTGAAATTCATTTGGCTATTACATTATATTTTGTTGAGTACTACACTATGGGAGCCTTTTTTGTTTATATCTTCTGAGTGTCCCGGGTCTAGCAACATTTCCAGGCATCAGTAGAGGTCTTTGGGGAGACTGAATTCCCTATGCTCGGTGAGACTACTTCTAATGGTAGTCATGGAAAGCTGGTAAGGAGATTATTTACTCACTTGGGATGAAGGACTCCTTTTCACGTATTTTCTTTTGCAATTTCGTTACCTGTATCCTGCACGGATGTTTATTGGTTAACCCTTCATCTCACAGGAATTTGGATCATTTTTGGACTTTGTTTTAGTTTTTCGCTTTTCACTTCAATATTTGAAAAATGTGGACTTTGCTTTTTCCCCTTTTTTTTCCCTCTCTTTTTTCATTACATTTAAATCATTTGTGCTGCATTCACTTTTTATATTCATTTCTTTGGTTAATCCTTCATTTGGGATTAGTATTATTTGGGGACTCTGCTTTTAGTTTTCATCCTTTTTTCACTTCAATATTTGAATTTTGCTTCTTTTCATTTCAATATTTGAATACTTCTCACACGCCTAGATTAGTAGCGCTGCATCCACTTTTTATATCCACGTAATTTCAACATAAAGCTTATGGCCTGGATTCAGAAAGCCCAACGTAACTTTGTGCGGGCGTAGCGTATCTCAGATACGCTACGCCGCCGTAAATTAGTGAGGCAGGTTCTGTATTCAGAAAAAACCTGCGCCCTAAGTTACGGCGGCGTAGCGTATGTGGTCCGGCGTAAAAAAATGCGCCGGGCGCGCGTACGTTTCTGAATCGGCGTATCTATCTCATTACCATATTTGACGCGTAAATCTACGGAAGCGCCACCTAGCGGCCAGCGTAAATATGCAACTAAGATACGACGACATAAGAGACTTACGCCGCTCGTATCTAGGCAACTGTGAGGCGTATCTGATTCTATGAATCAGGCGCCGAGTTGCGACGGCCCGCATTCGGAGTTACGACAGCGTATCTGGAGATACGCCGTCGTAACTTCTTTCTGAATCCGGGCCTATGATTTTAAAATACTACATTTTGAAATAACCTTTGTGTGAGATTTTAATGGTTTGATTTGATTTAGATCTACCTTTAATTTTGCCTTTGTACTCATTTACTTTACATGGCCATTAATACTTTTAGAACTCCAAATTGCATTTATCTTTCTTTCTCATTTACAAACAAAAATCCCGGCTTCACGTAGTTGACTGCTGCTTTTCTTTTCCCTGCATAATCTCGGAACACTCCCTAGTAAAAAGTGGAGTTGAATGAATTTTCCAGGCATTAGGTGATGCTACCTGTGCAGTGCTAATCTCCCCTCTGGCTTAGTGTGGAATGGTATAATCTGCAGACAGGTGTTGTACCGGAGACAATTGGCAGCAGACAGGATGGCTCCTATACCTCCCACTCTCTTACAAAGCCTAGACTGCTGTATAGAGAGAAAAATCAAAGACGAAGAATGGCTGTTCAATGCAAAGCCAACGTGGCACCTTTCTGCCTCCATAATCCCATAGCTCATTCTACAAATGGATGAAATATTAGGAAAAAAGCACAATGTAAATTTAGGTACTGCATAATTAAAATTCTTTAGCCTGATAAAAAAAAAAAAAAAAATCTCTACTAGGGGTATAAAAAGGGATACTCTAAATGTTACCCTCGATCGCCAGTGATGGTTAGGACTAGCTCGGTACCCAGATATAAAGCAGGGGAATTATAAAAATTGCTTTTATTACAAAATATACATAAATTACAACAATAACAGGTTGGTAATTGTTGCGAAAATGTCAAATGAGATTAACATTTAAAAGCGGTTGGAAGCCCCCACAGGTGTGTAGAGGCGCAGTGATGTAGGTATAGACGTAGTCCTCAACAGGTTTCGTGGCCAATGCCGCTTCTTCAGGAGGAGTCAACCGAGAACATCTATGAAAAAATACAGTGGCATGGAAATCTAAATTGTAGCAAAGCTACCAATATAACATTTAGTTTGGAGTATTAAAAAGCCGGTGTGACTCACCAATGAGGGCCCCCTCCCCCCCCCCCCCCCCCCCCCCCCCCCCTTTCCCAGTTAGTGTATCGGCTCTTTGTATGGACCCACAGTTTTACAAATTAATTATACCTTTTCTTTGCATTTCCAGTCCGTCCCAATAGTCTCCTGTGTTCGCCGCTGAGGGGAATCACCCGTATAGGGTGTCTCAATTGATGCCGCTTGTTGCCCAACTGGGCCTCCAGTCACGCCGGCTTTTTAATACTCGAAAGTAAATGTGATATTGGTAGCTTTGCTACAATTTAGATTTCCATGACAATTTAATTATGAGACTGTTAGCTAAATTCAGGTAGGAGAGCCTAACGTTAGGCAGGCGTAGCGTATCGCATATACGCTACGCCGCCGTAAGTTAGAGAGGCAAGTGCTGTATTCACAAAGCACTTGCGTCCTAAGTTACGGCGGCGTATCGTAAATGTGCAGGCCTAAGCGCGCCTAATTCAAATTGTGAAGAGGTGGGCGTGTTTTATGCTAATGAATCGTGACCCGACGTGATTGACGTTTTTTACGAACGGCGCATGCGCCGTCCGTGGACATATCCCAGTGCACATGCTCCAAATTACGCCGCAAAGACGTATTGCTTTCGACGTGAACGTAAATTACGCCCAGCCCCATTCACGGACGACTTCCGCAAACGCCGTAAAAATTGTAAAATTTGACGCGGGTCCGACGTCCATACTTAACATTGGCTGATCCATCTTTTTGGTGGAATATCTTTAGGCCTGAAAACGGCTTACGTAAACGGCGTATCTTTACTGCGACGGCCGGGCATACGTTCGTGAATAGGCGTATCTCGCTGATTTACATATTCTAGGCGTAAATCAGCGTACACACCCCTAGCGGCCAGCGTAAATATGCAGTTAAGATACGACGGCGTAGGAGACTTACGCCGGTCGTATCTTAGCAACATTTAAGCGTATCTCAGTTTGAGCATACGCTTAAATTTACGACGGCGCAGATTCAGAGTTACGACAGCGTATCTACTGATACGCCGGCGTAACTCTCTCTGAATCTGCCTATGTATTTCTTCATAGATGTTCTTGGTTGACTCCTCCTGAAGAAGCGGCATTGGCCGCGAAACTTGTTGAGGAGTACGTCTGTACCTACATAACTGCGCGCTTCTACACACCTGTGGGGGCTTCAAATTGCTTTTAAATGTTAATCTCATGTGAAATTTTCGCAACAATTACCAACCTGTTATTGTTTGTAATTTATGTATATGTGTTTGTATATTTTGTAATAAATGCAATTTTTATAATTCCCCTGCTTTACATCTGGGTACAGAGATAGTTCTGACCATCACTGGCGATCGAGGGTAACATTTGGAGTAGCCCTTGAAAAAAACTCCCTTCTCTTTCATTACTTAATTATAGGATGATGGTACCTATCCCTACACATTATACTATCTTATTGAGGCAATACCCCTTAATCTAGGGGTAGTACATAGTTTTCATTTCCTTCTAAACAGTTCTATTGTCTAGATTGGTCCAGATGAGTGATTCAGCAAGTATTGTGTCCCCATAGGGGAAATGTTTCTTTCTGATCTGACTGATGACCATCACCAAGATAGGAAGTGAAGGCAAAATTTCATGTGGACATGAATATTGCAGTGCCCCCTGGCTGTGGGTTGGTAAGCCAGTTCCTGCATCAGGGACTACTGTGAAGTTTGCAGCAAGGGATGTTAAAAACCTCTTGTATTGTTCTGGCTCATTCTTCTCGACCTCCAGGTCTTTAGAAACTTGCACTTGTCATAACCAAGTTGTAGAGGGCCCCCAGACTTCATGGTAGCAGGCCAGATCTGTTGGGAGATGTGGGAAACACCTGGGCCAACACAAAGGTCACATGGTACAAAGCGTATGGTCCAGAAACTCATTACCACCGCCACTCTTCCTTCATTGGTCATTAGTTTTCACAACCAAGCCAATTGACCCTGCGATCCACACATCCTTCTAGGGCTCCTCTTCATAGTTATCCATTTTCAGTATAGTTTTCATTTCCATGGTTGGTCAAGTTCAGTGTTCTTACCCACTAACTGGGTGCTTGTTTGATAGTTTTCCTGGCAGAATAAAATGATGGAATGGACCGGCGGCATTCCATGGATGGGGCGGCCAATTCACAGAAAGACGAATTGTTCTCCTATGGTGACCCAAATAATATTCCCTTTCCGCACACTACTCTTATTGCCAACTCTTCTACTTACCGATTTCGACCTTCTTGCCTATGTATACCCTCCGCCAATGGAAATTGGGACCCCTAGAAGGAACAACATAGATTACACCCATACTGAAATATGGGGCTGGCTGTAACAGGGCTCTTCAACATAACAGATTTTTAGCTTACAAGGCCCTGACATCACCAAGATGCTATAGAACACTATGGGAAATGGCCAGAGATTGGGGTTGGGGTTGGGTATAGGAGGCATACTGCAGGTGACCGAGAAATGTTACATGGGACTGTTAGGCCTCGTACACACGATAGGATAGCCAGATGACAATGGTCTGAAGGACCGTTTTCATCTGTCAAAACCAATCGTGTGTGGGCCCCATAGGTTGGTTAACCTTCGGTTAAAAAAATAGGAACTTGCTTTAAAATTGAACCGATGGACGCCTAACCGATAGGTCAAAACCGATCGTTAGTATGCAAAAGCATCGGTTAAAAACCCGCGCATGCTCAGAATCAAGTCGACACATGCTTGGAAGTATTGAACTTTGTTTTTTTCAGCACGTTGTTGTGTTTTACGTCACCGCTTTCTGACACGATCGGTTCATTAACCGATGGTGTGTGGGCGCGACGGACCATCAGTCAGCTTCATCGGTTAACCTAAGACAACGGTCCTTCAGACCGTTGTCCTCTGGCTATCCTATTGTGTGTACGAGGCCTTAGAGATCACTGCTATTACAAATCAATGCTTCTACTACATACTGCTGGAGCATAAGGGCCACATAGCAAGTGCCAAAGGGCCGCCATGGTTCAAAATCCAGGTAAGCCTCCCACGGTTTCCACTACCATTTCTATGCTGATGACACCCACATCTTTCTCTCTATCCCTCAGCTCACCCCATCAGTTTCCTCACCTATCACTAGGGGATTGGATGTCACACCACTTCCTCAATCCAATCTATCCAAACCAAGCTCATAATATTTCTTCCCCTGACTGCTCTGTCAAGATCAATGGCACAACTATCAGTCCGTCCCCATATGCAAGGGTGCTAGAGGGTAACCCTGGACTCTGAACTGTCCTTTCAGACCCATATCCAATCCCTGTCCAAATCATGCCACCTCAACCTCTGCAACATCTCCAGACTATGCCCCTTTTTAATCAATGACCCCACCAAGCTTCCAATTTATTCCCTTGTTATCTCTCTCTTCGACTCCCTTCTCATTGGATAACCTTTATATAGGCTATCCCCCCCTTCAGTCCATCATGAATGCAAGAATCATCCATCTTACCAACCGTTCGGTGTCCTCCACTGACTTCTGCTCACCCAACGAATAAAATTCAGAGTACTAACAATAACTTACAAAGCCATCCACATCTCAGCCCCCAGCTACATCACTAGCTTGATCTCAAAATATCAACCAAGCCACTTTCTTCGGTCTTTCCAAGACCTCCTGCTCTCTAGTTCCCTTGTCACCTCCTCCCACGATCGCCTCCAAGATTTCTCCAGAGTTTCTCCCATCCTTTGGAACTCCCTTCCCCTAATCTGTCCAATTGTCTCCTAATCTATCCATCTTTAGACGATCCCTGAAAACCTCTCTTATTAAAAGAAGTCTATCCTGCTTCTAACCAATACACTTTTTTTTTACTTTTTGCATCAGCTCATCCCCCACAGCTATTACCTTTTGTAAGAATTGACCCTCCCTCTTAAGTTGTAAGCTCCAACGAGCAGGGCCCTCTGATTCCTCATTTACCAAAATGGTATTGTACCTGTAATGTCTGCCTTCATTTTGTAAAGTGCTGCACAAACTGTTGGCGCTATACAAGTCCTGAATAATAATGAAATTTCAAAATCTTCCCTTATAGCTCATGCTATAAAAAAAATAAAAGTGATCTCATAGCTGCCAAAGATATTATACTCATACAAGGTAATTGCCCAAGTGCACAAGTCTTTGAAATGAAAACCCTAAGGTAGGGTGACCAGACATCCCCGGTTTCAGGGGACAGTCCCCGGATTGAGGACACTGTCCACGGACCAAGTCTGTCGGTTTTGTCCCCGGATTGGATTTGAACAGGGGCTGGGGCAATTTCAAAGACAGTCAGTGCAGAATAAAAAAAAAAAAAAAAAATCAGAATTACACACCCCCTGCTCCGCCGCTCCTACTAGCTTAGGGGGGTGTATTTTTGCCATTATCTGTGCCCCTTTCTGATGATCATGTGCTGGTCGGAGCGGGGACAATATTTCTTCAGTTTCGGGCGCATGCCCATTCAGCTTCGCTCGCATTTTCTTCTGCCTTGGCTCAAATCCCGGCCAGCCACCGGCTTATCTCCTTTCCTTCCCTGGTGGAGTGATCTTCCTCCGCTCCCCACCCAGTAATGCCGCATACACACGATCGAACATTCCGACAACAAAACCGTGAATTTTCCGACAGATGTTCGTTCAAACTTGCCTTGCATACACACGGTCACACAAATGTTGTCGGAAATTGCGAACGTCAAGAATGCGGTGATGAAAAAAACACATACGACGAGCCGTGAAAAATGAAGTTCAATGATTCCAAGCACGCGTAGAATTTTTGTGCGTTGAATTGCATACAGACGATCGGAATTTCCGACAAGAACTTTTATTGTCGGAAAATTTGAGAACCAGCTCTCAAATTTTTGTTGTCAGAAATTCCGACAGCAAATGTCCGACGGGGCCTACACACAGTCGGATTTTCCAACAACAAGCTCACATCGAACATTTGTTGTTGGAAATTCCGACTGTGTGTACCCGGCATAAGACTTGACAGGCTGTGAGGCAGGGGGCAGAGAGTCGCTGATTGACGCCATTACTAGTAAAAAAAAAAAATGTCCCCGGATTTCCTTTTAAAAATCTGGTCACCTTACCCTAAGGGCTCCTTTAGACTAGCTTGCACACTGCAACACATGCATACTGGTGTTTGTTCTGTAAAGGCAGTGAGGGGCACAGCAATGCATAGTTTTATGAGGGGGCGAGCACGACACTCCACACTAAGGATGAGCTCCAGCGTGTTCGCATA
Source organism: Rana temporaria (assembly GCF_905171775.1). Taxonomy (NCBI): domain Eukaryota; kingdom Metazoa; phylum Chordata; class Amphibia; order Anura; family Ranidae; genus Rana; species Rana temporaria. Next base: position 32,958,393 of record NC_053500.1, on the reverse strand, counting down.
GTACACGTGCAGAGCCCGCCAGGAAGTCATCACAGCCAGGGAGACATTTCCCAATCTCTGCAGCCGAGCATCGGGACAATGTCTCCCTGGCTGGGATTAGCGCCATGCAGACTTCCTGGCGGGCTCTACACGTGTACTATGCGAACACGCTGGAGCTAGGGTTGCCACCTCATCCCTTTAAAACAGAACACATATGAATTACACAGGTTCTGAGGCTAATTTAATTTAGATAAGGCTCCACTTGAGTTCAATTACCACCTTAATCAGCCACAGAACCTGTGTAATTCATATGTGTTCTGTTTTAAAGGGATGAGGTGGCAACCCTAGCTGGAGCTCATCCTTACTCCACACCAGGGAGTAAGCCTCACATTACTGTGTGGAGTTACAGACAGAAGGACAGGAAGTGAGGATTTCTCAGAAGAAATAAGGACATTTAAAAGCAAAATGGAAGGATGAGGTAAGTGAAGGAGGACTGCACTGAGGTAAAGTAAGCTATTTAGGGAAAAAATGTGGGAGGAAACCCAGGCAATCACAGAAAGAGCATGCAAACTTCATGCATTACGCTCCAGGAATCAAACCAAGGACCTCAGTGCTACCAGGTTTTCCCGCCAACCACTGTGCCGTCTATGGCGCTTCTTTCTGGTAAATTTTAAGCTTTTTAGAGCTTTCTTGCCAATTCCAAACATGTAATCTGGGCATTGTTTGCATATACTAGACTGCTACTTGGCAGCCTTTTAATGCAAAGACAGACAATCCCCAATTCAAAAACTATTGCCTGATGCAGCAACCGAACATACAGTAGTGACTACTGATATTAGTTCTCCGCTAGCTTAACATTGTGGTTTCTGGGGCAATATAGAAGTTAGCTGAGTGTATAAATAGTTATCTCTGAATGTGCTCCCCCACCCCCCAACCCCTCACACTCTGTAATTATGTTTTCCATCTGACATTGGTTGGGGGAGGGCGACCGGCAGCACATACTGAACCAATTATACCCTATAGGTTCCCTAACCTCACCACAGGCCTATAATAACATTTATCCCAGCTCCCAGTCAGAACACTAGGAGAGGGAGTGGGATACTTTGTGTGACATGAAGTAACTGAATGGGTATACATTTCACTGACAAAGTAGTAGATACCAGGGACAAGCTGTTAGCAGATGTGGACAAAAGAAACTACAGTAAAACCTTGGATTACGAGCATAATTCGTTCCAGAAACATGCTTGTAATCCAAAGCACTTGTATATCAAAGCAAATTTCCCCATAAGAAATAATGGAAACTCAAATGATTCGTTCCACAACCATTTATTCATAAGTCCTTCAGTTTATAGTCCATATAAAAAGATTATAGCAATGTGACCAAGTTGTGGGGATTAGAAGCAAAATCCAGCAAGAGCTACAGAGTATAAAAGAGAAGAGAGGCGCCTCTAAGTGTAGCAATATGGTTACATTTAACCGGTTAAGCCCCGGACCTTTAGGCAGCTAAATGCCCAAGCCAGGTTTTGCGATTCGGCACGGCGTCGCTTTAACAGACAATTGCACGGTCGTGCAACGTGGCTCCCAAACAAAATTGGCGTCCTTTTTTCCCCACAAATAGAGCTTTCTTTGGTGGTATTTGATCACCTCTGCGGTTTTTATTTTTTGCGCTATAAACAAAAATAGAGCGACAATTTTGAAGAAAATGCAATATTTTTTACTTTTTGCTATAATAAATATCCCCCAAAAATATATATTAAAAAAAATATGTTTTCCTCAGTTTAGGCCGATACGTATTCTTCTACCTATTTTTGGTAAAAAAAAAAAAATCGCAATAAGCGTTTATCGGTTGGTTTGTGCAAAATTTATAGCGTTTACAAAATAGGGGATAGTTTTATTGCATTTTTATTAAAAAAAATGTTTTTACTACTAATGGCGGCGATCAGCGATTTTTTTCGTGACTGCGACATTATGGCGGACACTTCGGACAATTTTGACACATTTTTGGGACCACTGTCATTTTCACAGCAAAAAATGCATTAAAAATGCATTGTTTACTGTGAAAATGACAATTGCAGTTTGGGAGTTAACCACAAGGGGGCGCTGAAGGGGTTAAGTGTGACCTCATCTGTGTTTCTAACTGTAGGGGGGTGTGGCTGTAGGTGTGACGTCATTGATTGTGTTTCCCTATAAAAGGGAACACACGATCAATGACGGCGCCACAGTGAAGAATATGGAAGCTCTCCCCGTTCTTCAGCTCCGGGGACCGATCGCGGGACTCAAGCGGCGATCGGGTCCGTGGGTACCGCGGAGCTTCGGACCGGGTTGCATGCAAGCGCCGGCGGCTTGTGTGCGCGACCCCACGACTGGGCTTAAAGGGCCACGTACAGGTACGTGGATGTGCCCAGCCGTGCCATTCTGCCGACGTATATCGGCGTGAAGGTGTCCTTAAATGTTGTACCTTCATTAACCACTTATCAACTCACATGGTTGATGATTAAAAGAGGCACATCTAAGTATGCAGGGATCCGGGGTAAAGCTGTCCACATAGACCATCCCCCGCACCGCCGGCTCTCACCGATGTCAGTCTGCAATCGTGACCGGGAAGACTACCCTGAAAGCGAGGCTTGAAGCGTTTGTGGAGCGCAGAGTGGAAGGTAGGCCTGCATACTTAGATGTGCCTGTTTTAATCGTCAGTAATGTGAGTTTCTAAATGTTGTACCGTCATTAAATGTAACCATATTGCTACACTTGGAGGAGCCTCCCCTCTATTATACTCAGTTGTGACATGACGCTACTTGTATATCAAGACAAATCGCTTGTATATCAAGTCAGAATTTATATTTTTAAAAAAAAATTGCTTGCCTTGCAAAGCGCTCTCAAACCAAGCTACTCTCAAACCAAGGTTTTACTATATATACATATTCCAAGGTTCATAGATTCTGTGTACATTTCATTTACCAGCAGTTCTCAGCATATTTGAGACCAGGGCCTGGTCAATTCTGGCCAAACCTTCCAATGCCCCAACATTAAAGAGTTACACGAACAATAAAAGTATGTATTGACATGCTGGAAGTCTCTATAGGGGTGCTGGGTGTCCATGCGAGGATGGGGGTTGTGGAAAGGGTTAGTGGACTCTGCAGATAACTTGGGGGCCTGTAGGGAAGGAGGTTTCTGGAGGCAGTTGGGGGCTCTGTGGGAGGTTGGGGACACGATGGAGGGCTGGAGGCTCTGCAGCATTCTGGGGGACAAAATGAAGGGCTAGAGGCTCTGCAGCAGGCTGGGGGACACAATGGAGGGCTGGAGGCTCTGCAGCAGGCTGGGGGACACAATGGAGGGCTGGAGGCCAGAATGGAGGGCACTGTGGGAGGTTGGGCGCAGTATGGAGGCTCTGCAGCAGGCTGGGGGGACACATTTTTGGGCTGCCTGGAGGCTAGAATGGAGGGTGTAACGGTCACCACAGTTTACGATTTCCATTCCACCAACCACGATAAGCTGTCGTGGGTGATGGAATGGGAATGTCGTAAACGGTGGTGACCGTTCCAGAGGGCACTGTGGGAGGTTGGGGCAGTATGGAGGCTCTGCAGCAGGCTGGGGGACAAAATGGAGGGCACTGTGGGAGGTTGGGGGCAGTATGGAGGTTCTGCAGCAGTCTGGGGGACAAAATGGAGGGCACTGTGGGAGGTTGGGGCAGTATGGAGGCTCTGCAGCAGGCTGGGGGGACAAAATGTTGGGCTGCCTGGAGGCCAGAATGGAGGGCACTGTGGGAGGTTGGGGGCAGTATGGAGGTTCTGCAGCAGGCTGGGGGGACAAAATGTTGGGCTGCCTGGAGGCCAGAATGGAGGGCACTGTGGGAGGTTGGGTGCAGTATGGAGGCTCTGCAGCAGGCTGGGGGAAAATATGGAGGGCTGCCTGGAGGCCATAATGGAGGCTCTGCAGCAGGCTGGGGGACAAAATGCAGGGCTGGAGGCCAGAATGGAGAGCACTGTGGGAGGTTGGGTGCAGTATGGAGGCTCTGCAGCAGGCTGGGGGACAAAATGGAGGGCACTGTGGGAGGTTGGGGGCAGTATGGAGGCTCTGCAGCAGGTTGGGGGACACAATGGAAGGCTGGAGGCCAGAATGGAGGCACTGTATGGGCGCAGTATGGAGTCTTCGTAGCACGTTGGGGGTGGTGAGGGGCATAGGGCACTATTTAGTGCTGGGGGCTCTACAGAAGGCTGAAGGGGGAGGGGTACTGTGGAGGACGAGCGCTCTAAGGGGGCTTGAGGGCACTATCTGAATGGAGAGGTATTGTGGAGGTTAGTGTATGTGCAACTAATGGGAGGCCATGGGCCAAACCAGTGATATATACAACAGGAATAGTTAGACTAAGAAAGGTTGTGTATATATATACACACACAAAGTCTAGGACGTATAAAATATAGAGGTACAGCACAGTGCGTATATCCTATATCAAAGGATACAGTAGCTCTAGATACCCCTTTTTTATTACTAACCTGCACTATACAGCAGACATGGATGTTCAGGCCCTAGATGGTTTCCATATATACAACACATGTGATACTAAAGGGGTGTAGCCACTTATTAACCCATTCATAGCAAACTCTTGCTTATAAAAAGGGGAATTCTTAGTCTGCCTATATTGCAATACATGTGAGCTGGAACATGTATGGCAATATACTGTATGTTCTTTGATATTAGATATGCTCACTGTGCTGTAATCTTCTTGCATTTAAATTATTTGGATTGGGAACACACCTGGTTGCAAGTGCTGTCCACCCTTCTAGACTTTGTGTATGTCCCCATAGTGGATGTGCATTGCTGGATTTTTGGTCTACAGCTCATCTTATCTCCAATTGTGTCTGTATGCCACATATTGGCACTACAGTATGGGCCAGATTCACGTAGGAGCGCGTATCTTTGTTCCGGCGTAGCGCATCCTATTTACGCTACGCCTCCGCAACTTAGACAGGCAAGTGCAGTATTCACAAAGCACTTGCTCCGTAAGTTGCGGTCAGCTCAATGCGGTCAGAAAAAATCCACGCTTTTCTTGTCGGAATTTCCGATCGTGTGTACGCGTCAAAACATTTGTGCTAAATAATAAATATTCCAGGTGCTTAGAATTTCCCACAAGGTACTACATCAGCTTTTGAGATAAGGGTCACTGATTATCATGTTCCTTAGGACGTAATCCCACAGTGACCCCGTGAAGAACCTTTTCACCAAGAGAATACAGACATTTGACACCAACTGTCAAGGTTTTAGGGGTTAGCTTTGTTCTACAATGCTGAATTGTGTTCTAAGAAGGACAGAAAGTGAAAGAAGGAATATGACTGGAGAACAATAAATACTGTAAAAGGGACTCCGGAGGCTGCTGTACATGGCGATGGTTTGCAGGGCGACAATGCTTAGAGCTCCGAACAATACCGAAACACCTAGGCACAACTCCCATACATCCCGTTACCCTCCGGCTGATGTCTGTGCACTTAAGGGGGATATCCACTTTATTGGGGAGATCTCTGCTTTGAGTTATTGGGTCTACACACTGACTGTGGCCTTAAGGAGGGGTCACCCCTTTATTGGGGAGATCTCTGCATTGAGTTCTTGGGTCTACACACTCACTGTGGCCTTAAGGGAGATCTCCACTTTATTGGGGAGATCTCTGCTTTGAGTTATTGGGTCTACACACTCACTGTGGCCTTAAGGAGGGGTCTCCCCTTTATTGGGGAGATCTCTGCATTGAGTTCTTGGGTCTACAAACTCACTGTGGCCTTAAGGTGGGGTCTCCACTTTATTGGGGAGATCTCTGCATTGAGTTATTGGGTCTACACACTCACTGTGGCCTTAAGGAGGGGTCTTTACTTTATTGGGGAGATCTCTGCATTGAGTTCTTGGGTCTTCACACTCACTGTGGCCTTAAGGAGGGGTCTCCACTTTATTGGGGAGATCTCTGCATTGAGTTATTGGGTCTACACACTCACTGTGGCCTTAAGGGGGATCTCGACTTTATTGGGGAGATCTCTGCATTGAGTTCTTGGGTCTACACACTCACTGTGGCCTTAAGGGGGGTCTCCACTTTATTAGGGAGATCTCTGCATTGAGTTCTTGAGTCTACACACTCACTGTGGCCTTAAGGGGGGATCTCCACTTTATTGGGGACATTTCTGCATTGAGTTCTTTGGTCTACACACTCAATGTGGCCTTACGGAGGGGTCTCCACTTTATTGGGGAGATTTCTACATTGAGTTCTTGGGTCTACATACTCACTGTGGCCTTAAGGGGGGATCTCCACTTTATTGGGGGGATTTCTGCATTGAGTTCTTGGGTCTACACACTCACTGTGGCCTTAAGGGGGATCTCCACTTTATTGGGGAGATCTCTGCTTTGAGTTATTGGGTCTACACACTCACTGTGGCCTTAAGGAGGGGTCTCCCCTTTATTGGGGAGATCTCTGCATTGAGTTCTTGGGTCTACAAACTCACTGTGGCCTTAAGGGGGATCTCCACTTTATTGGGGAGATCTCTGCATTCAGTTATTGGGTCTGCACAGGCACTGTGGCCATAATGAGGGGTCTTCACTCTTTTGGTGAGATCTCTGCTCCGCGTTCTTGGGTCCTCACACACTGTGTCCATAATAAGGGGTCTCCACTCTTTTTTGGTAAAATCTCTGCACTGAGGTTTTGGGTCCGTACACTTTCAGCGACCATAATGAGGGGGTCTCCACCTTATTGATGAGACCTCTGTGCTGGGTCCCTGGGTCTTCAAACTCACTGTAGCCATATTGAGGGATCCCCACTCTATTATGAGATCTCTGCACTAAGTTCCTTTCCCTGCACACTCAATGTGGCCATATTGAAGGTTCCCCATTCTCAACACGGCGCATCTTTACTGGTCCCCTGTCTCCTGGAACCAGTGTATTTCCCAGAAGACAGCAGGGGGTGACGTGAAGGTGCGTCTATTCACGGAAGCGGGTGCAATTACCTGTATTAGACAGGTATCTGTACCCCCCTCCCCCTGAAAGGTGCCAAATGTGACACTGGAGGGGGGGAGGGTTCCGAAAAGCGGAGGTTCACTTTTTGTGTGGACCTCCGCTTTAAGCTAACCTTAGCTTTTTATGATGATATAAAGTATGTGTAACTGCCCCTGGGATGAAGAGAAAATTCTGGACAGCCGCACTCAAAAATCAATGCCTTTGTTTAACAAAGAGGTAATAATCCAAAAAATACAAGCCACAGCAAACAGCGGAATACAGGAGCTGACGCGTTTTACACTTTCAAAACTGTCCCCACATTGTTTAGAAATCGAGATATTTGAAAAATTGCGCATATAAGTCAACTAATGACTATGACCAGCTTTAGGATGCACATTACAATCTCTATATAATAATATTTAGATTTACCAAAATGATGTAATGTGAGGACCTACCTAAACAGTTTATCCAATCATCGAGGCAGGCGCTTGAACTATGCAGCTGTCGGTAGATGTAGAGGAGCTTGTAGACCTGTGGACCCTAAGTTGTAAGTGCTGCTGTGCATCATTACGTCAGCTTGCACCAGGGCCGTCTTAATAGCATCATGGGCCCCTGGGCAAAGTAATGCTCTGGGGCCCCCTACAATGATGACAGACATCAAGTAGGTCAGACTGCCTCCCCTGTGTATCTATTACTCTCATTGCCATCATGGGGCAGCATGGGTTCAAGGATCAGCTGCTTTGGGGAAAGTTCAGGGGCCCCCCATGCAGCTGGGGCCCCTGGGCATTGCCCAGGTGTGCCCTCTCATTAAGACAGCTCTGGCGTGGACTTTACGGAAGTACAACGGTAATCTAATTTTTATTTTTACGTTTTCCTTACACCTTAACCACTTCCCGACCTCCGCATGTAAATGTACGTCCACAATATGGCACGTACAGGCACATGGGCGTTAATGTACGTCCTTGCCTATTAGCGGGTGGGGGTCCGATCGGGACCCCCCCGCTACATGCGGCGGTCGGGTTCGCTCGGGGAGCGATCCGGGACCAAGGCGCGGCTATTTGTTTTTAGCCGCCCCGTCGCGATCGCTCCCCGGAGCTGAAGAACGGGGAGAGCCGTATGTAAACACAGCTTCCCCGTGCTTCACTATGGCGGCGCATCGATCGTGTCATCCCCTTTATAGGGGAGACGCAATCGATGACGTCAGTCCTACAGCCACACCCCCCTACAGTTGTAAACACACACTAGGTGCACCCTAAATCCTACAGCGCCACCTGTGGTTAACTCCCAAACTGCAACTGTCATTTTCACAATAAAGAATGCAATTTAAATGCATTTTTTGCTGTGAAAATGACAATTGTCCCAAAAATGTGTCAAAATTGTCCGAAGTGTCCGCCATAATGTCGCAGTCACGAAAAAAATTGCTGATCGCCACCATTAGTAGTAAAAAAAAAAAAAATTAATAAAAATGCAATAAAACTATCCCCTATTTTGTAAACGCTATAAATTTTGCGCAAACCAATCGATAAACGCTTATTGCGATTTTTTTTTACTAAAAATAGGTCGAAGAATACGTATCGGCCTAAACTGAGGGAAAAAAATGTTTTTATATATGTTTTTGGGGGATATTTATTATAGCAAAAAGTAAAAAATATTGCATTTTTTTCAAAATTGTCGCTCTATTTTTGTTTATAGCGCAAAAACTAAAAACCGCAGATGTGATCAAATACCACCAAAAGAAAGTTCTATATGTGGGGAAAAAAGGACGCCAATTTTGTTTGGGAGCCACGTCGCACGACCGCGCAATTGTCTGTTAAAGCGACGCAGTCCCGAACTGTAAAAACACCTTGGGTCTTTAGGCTGCATATTGGTCCGGGGCTTAAGTGGTTAACAAATGCAAGCATATTTATTCCATTGGTGGCGCTGAAATGCAGGGAATCATTTATGGGAATCCTAAATGTCTCAGGGGTCTCGGGTCTCATTTTTCAGTCTCTCCTTGTAGATGGGAAACACTTGGACGGTGTGTGAAAAGAGTAAATGTATGCCTTAGGCCTCGTACACACGACAGAGTTTCTCGGCAGAATTCACCGAGAAACTCGGTCAAAACCCGGATTCTGCCGAGAAACTCTGTCGTCTGTACAGTTTTTGCTCGATGGAGCTGCCGAGGAACTCGACGAGAAAATAGAGAACATGTTCTCTATTTTTTCGTTGTCCTCGTTCTTCTATGGGAGAAGCCGGCCCGCCGAGCTCCTCGGCGGCTTCATCCCAAAACTCGACGAGGAACTCGACGTGCCAAGCACGTCGAGTTCCTCTGTCGTGTGTACGGGGCCTTAGACTTTGGAATCACCAGAGATTGGAGGAACAATGATGCAGCAGATGGAGGGACAGAGGCAAGAGACTCTACAGGTACGGAATTCTTTCTGTAGAACCTGTGCATTCTGTCATTGGACTATTGTTTGACAAGATGTTACCTCTTATCACTAAGGAGACAGGTCACCTCTGATCCCCACACACATGCTATCCCAACTGTCAATAGGTGTAATTGACTTCTTTCTGCTCTGCTGCCCTTCAAAAGACCAGCAGACAAAGCTTCAGGGATGTCCCTCATCAATTGTTTGAAGGACACACCTGGGTGACAAAGACCATCACCCATACAGGTGACACCGCCCACTGCTACATCAAAGCAGAAACCGCTGTGGAAGTCACTGTACCTTTAACAGGTTTTCCATGATTTGTGTTGTATGATCAGCTGGGAGAGGTTCCACCTTCTAGTGGGCATCATGGCTACCTGCCTGTTACACATCAGTAATCTGGGGAGGGGTACGATTAAGGGTGTGCAATGGCTTGTTCTTTGAAGTACTAAGAAAAGATGGAATGATGCTATGGGTTTGTGAAAGGACCAGTGAACCTTAGGTAAAGAGAGCCAGAGATACTAATAAGAAAAAAATGAGATGTGCGCAAAGGCGAACGCACGCAAACAGCGATCGTCCCACACATGTGAGGTATCGCCACGAAGGTCAGATCATGGGCAGTAATTCTGCGTACATCTAAAGTGTTAACCTGTAAAGGCTTTTAAAGCGTCACCTATGGATAGTAAAAATCAACGTTGTCTGTCGCGGTTGCATGGGCATGCGCAATTTTAAAGCATGATATGTTTGGTATCTATTTACTCGGAGTAACATCGGGCCATATTCTCGTACTTTCTGCGGCGGCATCGTGTAAGCTATTTACACTGCGCCGCCGCAACTTACTGGAGCAAGTTCTGTATTCCTCAAGCACTTGCTCCGTAGTTTGCGGAGGCGTAGTGTAAAAGGCCCGGTGATATGCCGTGCTGGTTCCAGGTATCACGGAAGTTCCAGCGCATGCGCGAACTGATGCGCAGAGATGGTTCCAGCCATCGAGAAAGTTCCTTCAAGCACTGCGCAGGTGCAAACTTGCTGACGGAAATCCCCGAACGGCGGCCGGCATCCAGGGCGACGTGGACTTAGAGGAAAGTGGCCAGTCGGCCTCACGTCCTCGCTGCGCTCGGACGGCTCGCTTCGCTCGCTCGGCCTCCTGGCTCTTTTTTTAACATCCTCCAATCCACGGGGATGTTAAAGAATGAGCCTGGATGCCGGGGGAGGTTCGGGGATTTCCGTCGGGAAGTTTGCGCCTGCGCAGTCAGTGGAGGAACTTCCCCCATAGGGGAACATTCAGGACAAGTCACCGGCGTATCCCTGCATATTTCAAAGGGGGCGGCTTATATTTAAATTAAGCGCGCCCCCGTTTCGATCGAACTGCGCATGCGCCGGGCTAAAAATAGCCCAGTGCGCATGCTCCAGTTCTCGGCGGAAAACGTCAATGACGCCGACGTGTGCGTCATTGACGTAAAGTCGTATTCAAGAACGACTTAGGAAAACGACGTACCCGACGGGAAAAGACGACGCGGACCCGACGCCATACTTAACATGGCATATGTGGGACTGGCGTAAGGTTACCCCTCATATAGCAGGGGTAACCTTACGCTTACGCAAACGACGTAAGCGACGGTTACGCGACACGATTTTGTTCGTGAATCGACGTATCAGGCTCATTTGCATAAACAAATGAGACCTGAACGTAAACGCCACCTAGCGGCCGGCGGCGAATTACATTTAAGATCTGACTTACACATGTCGGATCTTCAGCGTATCTATGCGAAAATGATTCTAGGAATCACTCGCATAGATACGCGGGTCAAAAAAGAGAGATACGACGGAGTTTCCTGAGATACACCGTCGTAACTATACTCAGAATATGGCCCATAATCTTTTATATTGAAATATATAATGTTTGGGGGTTCTAAGATATCTTCTAGCAAAAAATACTGATTGTTACAAAGTGCCAGGAAAGGATTGGTCTTCAGGTGGTTAAGGAAATCCGGGCAAGACAATAGATTATCTTTAATACGCACCCCCCCACCCCCACCCCCACTTTCCAGCAGTCCACCATACTTGCCTTCTGGCAATTGGGCCAAGACAATGGATTCCCTTTAATACCCCTTTTCTAGCAGCCTATACTCTCCTTCCGGCAATCAGGGCAAGACAACAGATTCTCTTTCATGCTCTTCTTCTCATCAGCCATAGTCATCTTCCAGGTGTGAGGAAACCCTGTGTAAGCCTACCAGTCACTTTAATAGGGGCTTACCTAATCTGGTGATGTAGCAGTACATTTTTGTACGAAAAAAAAATAGTTTTTGGAGCATTTTTTCGATTTCCAAATAGTATTGGACCCAAATCGACAATTGTTTTCTATCATAGTGATGAGGAAAATCAAAGAGGAGATGTGGATACATTTTTTTTATTTAATTTAATCGCACAAATAAAATTCTAGATGTGAAGCTCCATGACCGCGGCCGCAGGACCCGCGGACCCGATCGCCGCTGGAGTCTCGATATCGGTCCCTGGAGCTGAAGAACGAGGAGAGCTTCCCCGTTCTTCACTGTGGCGCTGTCATTGATCGTGTGTTCTCTAATATAGGGAAACAGGATCAATGACGTCATACGTCCAGCCCAGCCCCCCTACAGTTAGAAAAACATATGAGGTCAGACTTAACCCCTTCAGCGCCCCCTAGTGGTTAACTCCCAAACTGCAATTGTCATTTTCACAGTAAACAATGCATTTTTATAGCATTTTTTGCTGTGAAAATTACAATAAAAATGTGTCGCGGTCACGAAAAAAATCCCTGATCACCGCCATTAGTAGTAAAAAAAAAATATTAATAAAAATGCAATAAAACTATCCCCTATTTTGTAAACACTATAAATTTTGCGCAAACCAATCGGTAAACGCTTATTGCGATTTTTTTTTTTACCAAAAATAGGTAGTAGAATACGTATCGGCCCAAACTGAGGGAAAAAAAACGTTATATATATATATATTTTTGGGGGATATTTATTATAGCAAAAAGGAAAAAATATTGAATTTTTTTCAAAATTGTCACTCTATTTTTGTTTATAGCGCAAAAAATAAAAACCGCAGAGGTGATCAAATACCACCAAAAGAAAGCTCTATTTGTGGGGAAAAAAGGACGCCAATTTTGTTTGGGAGCCACGTCGCACGACCGCGCAATTGTCAGTTAAAGCGGCGCAGTGCCGAATCGCAAAAACTGGCCGGGTCCTTTACCTGCATTTTGGTCCGGGTCTTAAGTAGTTAAAGACCCGGACCTCTGGCTGATGCTGAGGATAAACAGCCGGTACACTGTCTGGGCATTTTGCCAGAATGCTCTGGGAGGGTTTGAACACCCCTGACCCCCCCCCCCCTTATCTACGCCCCTGGGTACAGCAGCAGATTCCAGGCATTCAGAAGGCAATTGATTTTTGGGTCATGGTAGACCCATGGTCCCATTGAATTCAATGGGCCAGTTTGACAGGTGGTCCCATTAACTTCAATGGGCAAGGTAAATTTGCCGTGGCCATAGCATGTGTATGACCCCCCTCCAGCTGTCCTGTTTGACTTTCTAACTGCTCTGCTTTTTACCGCCTGTATAAATTAGGCCTTACTCAGCATTTTCTTCTTTCTCCCATAGGCTGAAGAAGGTTGAGTATGTGCTACAGGGGAGAGAGGCATTAAAGTTGACCTGCTGCTTTGCCCTTTATGTAAGGTGACCAGATTTTTTAAATGAAATCCGGGGACATATTTTTTTTTACTAGTAATGGCGGCAATCAGCGACTTTCTGCCCTTTGCCGCCGCCTGCTTTACAGCCTCTCGAGTCTCGCTCTCTGGGCCCCCGGCTACTACTGGGTGGGGAGCGGAGGAAGATCACTCCGCCAGGGAAGGCAAGGAGATAATCAGGCAGGTGGACTTAAGCCAAGCCAGAAGAACATGCGAGCGGAGCTGAATGGGCATGCACCCGAAACTGAAGAAATATTCCCTCCGCTCCGACCAGCACATGATCATCAGAAAGGGGCACATATAATGGAAAAAAAATACACCCCCCTAAGGCCCCTGTTCAAATCCAATCCAGGGACAAATCCGGGGACAGACCTGGTCCGGGGACAGTGTCCTCAATCCGGGGACTGTCCCTGGAAACCTGGGTTGTCTGGTCACCAGTGGCATCACTAGGGTTGGTGTCACCCGGTGCGGTAAAACATGGTGTCACCCCCCCCCTCTGTCTAGGCTGCCCAGCACCAAGCAGGCAGCGCACGGGCATGGGGCGCACCCCAAACCAGCCCCTGTAAATGATAGTATAGGGCAGTATAGTGGCAGGTTAGGGTAGTATAGAGTGGTATAGTGGCAGGTTGGTGTAGTGGGGTGGTATAGGACAGGTTAAGGTGGTATAGGGCATGTTGGGGTGATATAGGGTAGTTTGGGGTGGTATAGGGCAAGTTAGGGTTGCATAGGGCAAGTTGGGATGGCATGGGAAAGGTTGGGGTGGTACAGGGCAAGTTAGGGTGGCATTGGGCAGGTTGGGGTGGTATAGGGCAGGTTATGGTGGCATAGGGCAGATTGGGGTGGTACAGGGCAAGTAGGGTGGCACAGGGCAAGTTGGGTGGCATGGGAATGTTTGGGGTGGTACAGGGCAGGCTGGGGTGGTACAGGGCAGGCTGTGGTGGCACAGGGCAGGCTGGGGTGGTACAGGGCTGTCTGGGGGGGTACAGGGCAGGCTGGGTGGTATAGGGCTGTTTGGGGTGGTACAGGGCAGGCTGGGGTGGTACAGGGCAGGCTGGGTGATACAGGGCAGGCTGGGGTGGTACAGGGCAAGCTGGGGTGGCACAGAGCAGGCTGGGGTGGTACAGGGCAGGCTGGGATTGCACAGGGCAGGCTGGGCATGTCAGCTAAAAAAAAACAAAAAAAAACGGGATGGTGTCACCCCTCTAGCGGGTGTCACCCGGTGCGGACCGCACCCCCCTAGCAACGCCTCTGCTGGTCACCCTACCTTTATGGGCACCACATAGAGTCATGAATATGGTCAAAGTGTAGTAACATTCTGGTTTAGTGTTCAGAAAGGAATCTCTGCTTGGTTGTTATGAGGTTCCATACTTTACACAAGACTATAGCAACCGACCACAAAATATGTTCCACGGATCTGATGCTAGCAAAAAGGAATTGCGCTAGGTTGCTGTGAGGTTCTACACATCATCAATGATTGTAACATGCTAATATGTATCTATGTTTCTTTCTGTGTCTTATATTTGTGCCAGCAGCTCAACCACCGTTACCTGGCAGCCGGTTTAGTACATTGCTCCAGGTTAAAAAGTTTTCTTACACAATAAAAACAGCCATATGCCTATATATATAATAGTAAGCACTAATGATTGGGATATTTTGAAACACATAATATTTTGAAACATAAAAAAGTGGTCTCCAAACTAAGACTCAGGGGCCGAATGGAGCCACTACAGGATTGCCTCTGGCCCGCAGATAGGGTCAGGTAACAGTCTCCCCCCCCCACTGCACTGTGATTACCCCATTGGTTGGATGACGTGTTTTCCTCAGCAGAAGAACGGACCTTCCTATGTCCATGCCTGCTCATCTTCCTGGTTCCGACCCCGCTGCTACACTGTCAGAAAGGTCAGGGTGGACCACCGATAGACAATGTGATGTAAGGGGGGTTCTGATAGGGACCCTGATGAAAGGGATGACTTCTAAAGGGACCCTAATTGAAGGGGGGCACTGATTTAAGGAGGGACCCCTAATGTGGACCCTGATGTAAAGGTGGCTCTGATGTAAGGGAGGACTTTGAGAGGGTTCCTGATGTAAAGGGGGGGGGGGCTCTGATGTGAGAGGGAACATTCCTATAGGGACCCTGATGTAAGGGAGGACTCTGATAGAGACCCTGTTGTAAGGGGGGGAGCAATGAAGGGCACCCTGGTGTAAGAGGGGGAAGTCTTATGGGAACACTGAAGTAAATTCCAATAGGGACCCTAATGTAAGGGAGGAATCTGACAGGGACCCTGATGTAAGGGAGGACTCTGCTAGGGACACTGATGTAAGGGGAGGGACTCTGGTGTGGACACTGATGTAAGGGGGGGCAACTCTGATAGGAACACGGATGTTAGGGGAGGGACTCTGATGGGGACACTGATGTAAGGGAAGGGACTCTGATGTAAGGGGAGGATTCTGATGGGGACACTGATAAAATGGGGGGCTCAGATAGGGACACTGATGTAAGGGGAGGGACTCTGATAGGGACACTGATGTAAGGGGAGGGACTCTGATGGGGACCCTGATGTAAGGGGAGGGACTCTGATGGGAACACTAATGTAAGGGGGAGCCCTGATTGGGACACTGATGTAAGGGGGAACTCTGATGGGGACACTGATGTGAGGGGCAATATATTGCCTCTTCACAGCCTGTCAAACACCCTCTGAAAAGTGATACACTGCAAATCCCTCTTCAAAGGGCAATACTTGTCCAAACAAGCCCTTTGATCTACTTACAACTATTTACTGCAAGGATAGTTTAGGTAGGTCCTCTTAGTTTGCACTAGAAAGGAGGTAGAACTTTGTCACAGGGACAGTAAGTGAAGCGAAACAGTGGGGTCACAAACTGAAATAAAAGTACTACAAGAAGAAGAAAAAGCACCTCTAAAAGCCCAATAAACACGAGCTGACTTTTTGACAACAGTCCGACGGACGTGTTTTATCGGACAATCTGACCACGTGTACGCTCCATCGGACAATTGTTTTCAGTTTTTCAACAGACAAATGTTCGCTGTGAATGCTCTCAAACTTTCTGGGGCAACAAATGTCCGATGGAGGATAATCCGATTGTGTGTGTACACAAGTCCAAAGTACAAACGCACATGCTCAGAACCAATGCTAAAGATCAGACAACAATAGCACAAGTTGGCCAAAGGGTGGCGGTAAAGAGCTGAAAAAACATGCGGGGGAGCTGCGGTGGCTCAACGCGATTGGCACTGCGCTGACAAGCCATTCACCTCTGCAGCTAGGGGTTCGGATCCCGGTCTCGGCTGCATGTGAATTGAGTTTGGTGGTCTCAGCCCGGCTCCTGGTGGGTGTGCTATGCGAGGTAAGCCTGCGCTTAGTACGCCCACCCCCCTCCCACAAAAACCACCACACTTACACGCACTCGAAATTGGGTTAACATGCACGCACTTTGACCACGCGGTCTCTAAAAAGAGAGGCGAAGGACTAACGGGGCTGGTTGAGTGGGCTAATCCTCACATTCCCTTATAGGGAGTCCCTCTGCCCCGTTGGGCTTCAAAGTGGAGCAGGTAGGGCGGGCTGTGTGGGAGGACCCCTTCACACACCCGCCATTGCCACCCGGGGCATGGAGAAAGGTGGCAGATTGCCTCTGGGGGAGGCCTGCCTACTCCCAACTCCTGCAGTCCAGCTCCTCTCTCGAGTACACGCACAAAATACACTTAAAAAAAAAAAAAAAAAACATGTGATTTGGTGAATATTGGCTGAAAAAGTTCTGCCGTGTGTATGCAGAACAAGTTCACGGCCAACGCCCCTTCAGACCAAAATCCACGGAAAAGTCCGATGGAAGTCCGATCGTTTGTATGAGCCTTTAGAGTAGCTTCAGATAGAAATTGGATTTGATCTACAGTTGCAGACTTTTACCTGCTGCACATGCAGCCTACGGCTGGTTACATGACTGTATCCCCTATCATGGGCGTCCGCTGAAACTTTTTCAGGGTGGGGCGCTTCGGAAGCGGCGATACACAGTCGCATTTAACGCGGCCAGCTGGCAGTGTGAAATAGCTCTTGAGATAATTCAGCTTCACTCCATGCCCATATAAATATAGCCTAGAGAATGTACAGACCCCCCTTCAGCACAGATGGACCCCCCCTTCAGCACAGACCCCTCCATTCAGTACAGATAGACCCCCTTTAGCACAGACCCCCCCATTCTGCACAGACCCCTCCATTCAGCACAGACGGACCCCCTCTTCAGCACAGACCCCCCCATTCTTCCCCCCCTCATTCTGTACAGACCGCTCCATTCAGCACAGATAGACCCCCCCTTCAGCACAGACCCCCCCCATTCCACACATGCCCCTTCATTCAGCACAGACCCCCCTTCAGCACATATGGACCCCCTTTAAGTGCAGACCCCCCCTTCAGCACAGATGGACTCCCCCTTCAGCACATACCCCCCTTCAGACAGCCCACGGCCACAAGACTCTTCAACACCATCTCGATTTTCCAGGGGGGGTCAATTGCCCCCGCTTGCCCTATGGAGCAGACGCCCATGTCCCCTATTTATTTTTGAGGGGGATGCACGCGATCGCTCGAGCGTAGAGTCCAAATTGCTCTCCTGAGCTCCTGAAGTTTTTTGTCTTTTCTGACACCCGAAGCCTATCTCCTCACCACCCACAGTCTCTGAAGACTCTCTACATCTCCCTGATTCCAGCTATCTAATGCCTCAGGCCTCCCTCCTGTTCCTGTTCTCTACCCTCCTCTGCATCTATGAGTACCTGTTGAGTGACCTAGGGGTAGCCTGCAGCTAAGCCTGCTAGAGAATATTTCCATCTTTCTATTTTTTTACTTTACTTGAAAACATTACACAGGTGCAGAAAGCCTAACTTGTGCCCGTTCTATACAAAACAAAATATATAATTGGCTGCAGTCAGATAAGCTTTACCCTGGAGTTGATTTACTCACAGCAGCAGTGTCAGCCAGGATGCCGTCTGGACAAACATATGGACACTAGAGGGAGCATCTACAAATCGAAACATGACGTGTGATTGAGAAATTGGGGCACAGAAAGTAAAAAGTGAATCATGCTAAAATGATTTTCCAGTGATGAGCTATGATCAATTAAATGTGGACTAAAAATACAAGACTGATTGGCTTGAATGCTAAAGGCATATCTGTCATAGACAAGAGACCAGGTGACATTTCAGGCACATGCCCAATAGCCAAAGCTTGCTTCTCTCCTCTATTTCCCTTTCTACCCTTTCCGGTAACTGGGCAAAAAAAAACCCACAGAGACATTAAAATACCTGGACTGGTGACCTGCCAGAAACACAATGAGCTTCTCAGGGCCGTCTTAACAGCATCATGGGCCCCTGGGCAAAGTAATGCTCTGGGGCCCCTACAATGATGACAGTGAAGGTAAACAAACATCAAGTAGGTGGGAGGCAGACTGCCTCCCCTGTGTATCTACCACTCTCAGTGCCATCATGGGGCCCCCAATTTTGGGGGAGTGTGGGCACAAGGACCATCTGCTTTGGGGAAAGTGCAGGGGCCCCCCATGCAGCTGGGGCCCCTGGGCAGTGCCCAGGTGTGCCCTCTCATTAAGACAGCCCTGGAGCTCCTAACTTCTCTAGTGAGCTGACAACGCTGCCTCTGCTGTGTTAAAATCAAAAGCAGTGTTGTCAGCCCTCCCTGACTTCTATTATCAAAAGTAGAGGGATCCGCCTCTGTAAAAACTTGAGACTAATGCCGCGTACACACGACCGTTTTTCGGGTTGTACAAAATTATGTTTTTAAGGGTCTAGAAAAACGATTTTTTTTTCAACCCAATCATTAAAACGGCCTTGCCTACACACGATCGTGAAAGAAAAAAAATTCTCTAGAAAAGCGCGGTGACGTACAACACGTACGACAGCACTATAAAGGGGAAGTTTCATGCGGATGGTGCCACCCTTTGGGCTGCTTTTGCTGATTTTGTGTTAGTAAAAGACGATTCACGCTTTTCAGTCTGTTACAGCGTAATGAATTACTCCATTACGAACGCTAGTTTTACCAGAACGAGCGCTCCCGTCTCATAACTTGCTTCTGAGCATGCGCGGGTTTTTCACGTCGTTAAAGCCCACACACGACCATTTTTTATGATGTAAAAAACGACAACGTTAAAAACGACGTGAAAAATTAGAGCATGTTCGAAATTTTGAATGGCCATTTTTTACATCGTGAAAAATGCTCTGGAGCCCACACACGATCGTTTTTAATGACATTAAAAAAACGTAATTTTTTACAACCCGAAAAACGGTCGTGATGGGGGAACCTCTGATGTGATGGGGGAACCTCTGATGTGATGGGGGAACCTCTGATGTGAAGGGAGGGACCTCTGATGTGATGGGAGGACCTCTGATGTGATGGGGGAACCTCTGATGTAATGGGAGGACCTCTGATGTGATGGGGGAACCTCTGATGTGATGGGAGGAATCTCTGATGTGATGGGAGGACCTCTGATGTGATGGAAGGACCTCTGATGTGATGGGGGAACCTTGGATGTGATGGGAGGACCTCTGATGTGATGGGGGAACCTCTGATGTGATGGGGGAACCTCTGATGTGATGGGGGAACCTCTGATGTGATATGGGAACCTCTGATGTGATGGGAGGACCTCTGATGTGATGGAGGAACCTCTGATGTGATAGGGGAACCTCTGATGTGATGGGAGGACCTCTGATGTGATGGAGGAACCTCTGATTTGATGGGAGGACCTCTGATGTGATGGAGGAACCTCTGATGTGATGGAGGAACCTCTGATGTGATGGGAGGACCTCTAATGTGATGGAGGAACCTCTGATGTGATGGGAGGACCTCTAATGTGATGGGGGAACCTCTGATGTGATAGGGGAACCTCTGATGTGATGGGAGGACCTCTGATGTGATGGAGGAACCTATCACATCAGAGGTTCCCCTATCACATCAGAGGTTCCTCCATCACATCAGAGGTCCTCCCTATGATGTGATGGATGAACCTCTACAAGCAAAACCAGAACACTTAAGTGGGGCATTGGCAATTTTTTTTTTTTGTAGTATACATTATAGAATGTAAAAGATCTGGTAGACATTTGGGTGCCCCAAAGAGAGTAGTGATGCTGCATTCATGTTGGGTGGGGGGGGGGGGGGGAGTAAAAAACAGGACTATTTATGCTACAGTTCACAGTTGGTTAATGCTTATCAATGTGATGGGGAACCTCTGATGTGATTGGGTGACCTCTGATGTGATTGGGTGACCTCTGATGTGATAGGGGAACCTCTGATGTGATGGGAGGAACCTCTGATGTGATGGGAGGACCTCTGATGTGATGGGAGGACATCTGATGTGATGGGAGGACCTCTGATGTGATGGGGGAACCTCTGATGTGATGGGGAACCTCCAATGTGATAGGGGAACCTCTGATGTGATGGGGGAACCTCTGATGTGATAGGGGAACCTCTGATGTGATGGGGGAACCTCTGATGTGATGGGGGAACCTCTGATGTGATGGGAGGACCTCTGATGTGATGGGGGAACCTCTGATGTGATGGGGGAACCTCTGATGTGATGGGGGAACCTCTGATGTGATAGGGGAACCTCTGATGTGATGGGAGGACCTCTGATGTGATGGGAGGACCTCTGATGTGATAGGGGAACCTCTGATGTGATAGAGGAACCTCTGATGTGATGGGAGGACCTCTGATGTGATAGAGGAACCTCTGATGTGATAGAGGAACCTCTGATGTGATAGGGGAACCTCTGATGTGATAGGGGAACCTCTGATGTGATGGGAGGACCTCTGATGTGATGGGGGAACCTCTGATGTGATGGAGGAACCTCTGATGTGATGGAAGGACCTCTGATGTGATGGAGGAACCTCTGATGTGATGGGGGAACCTCTGATGTGATGGGGGAACCTCTGATGTGATGGAGGAACCTCTGATGTGATGGGAGTACCTCTAATGTGATGGGAGGGGGGGCTTCTGATGTTAAGTTAGTTTCATCAAGGCGGTTGTGTGCATTGTCCCCGGCTCAGGTTTTCCATTGATAACATTTTTGGCAGGGGTGCCTTGAGACGTTTTGTACCGTTAAAGGGTGCCTTAGCTGAAAAAAGGTTAAGAAGCGCCGATCTACGGACACCTTTAATAACTTTAGCATCATGCTATTGTCCTGCCACGATCCAATACATTCACATAAACATTACCAACAATAGAATAGAAAAACAATTACTCAATACTTGTGCCGATGAGTCAGTAGACAGCAGCATGGAATAAACCACATCAAAGGCACACGTTTGCAAATAGCAACAGGAAAAGTTGCAGATATCAATGATTCTACAGCAACAAATGCAGAAGTAGCTTTCCATCCCATACAAAGGGAATGAAAGCAAACTGACTACCTTGTTTTGGGAGAATTTTTGGAAAAACCCCCATCAGTTTGACCAGATGACCACCAGTTTCCACCGGCGATCTAATCAATTTGAGCGTGAAAGGCTGGGAATCGGGAGAAAGGTTTTTGAATAAATTCACCTCTGATTTTCATTGGCCGGGTAAACTCCAGTAAGACAGGAGAGGGCAAAGGGAGACACATCAAAGGGCTGAGCGTTTAATCCTAAATCGGTGAGTGACAGGTGCCTCCAGCAAAATGAGGATGACATATTACAATTTGGAGGCTTTGATGGCTCCCGTCACAGAAATCCAGAGATGACTGTATTTTCCCCAGACGCAGCCGGAGAGAGACAGGATAAGAGCAGCGTCAGGGCTTTATAGTCATTTGTGTGCCTGTGGCCTTTAAATCTTTTTGACTTCATGTCCTGCCACATGCCATCATCTACTCAGGGCCGGCCTTTGGGGTGTGCGAGCTGTGCGGCCGCACAGGGCGCCATGGGCAACAGGAGCGCCGTGTGGCCATCCAGAGGCGTACTAGGGGGGGGGCGTACCACACACTGGGGGGGTGTCAGACCGGCAACGGGGGGGCTACTCTGAACAGGGGGGGTCTGTATTGAAGGGGTGGATACACTGAAGGGGGGTCTGCACTGAAGGAGGGTCTGTGCAACATGCAGGGGTCCAGAGGTGCAGGGTTCTGTGTAATGTAAAGGGGTCCAGTGACGTAAGGTGCTGTGTAATGTTAAGGGGTCCAGAGTGCTGTGTAATGTAAAGGGGTCCAGTGATGCAGGGTGCTGTGTAAAGTAAAGGGGTCCAGTGATGCAGGGTGCTGTGTAATGTAAAGGGGTCCAGTGATGCAGGGTGCTGTGTAATGTAAAGGGGTCCATAGGTGCAGGGTGCTGTGTAATGTAAAGGGGTCCAGTGATGCAGGGTGCTGTGTAAAGTAAAGGGGTCCAGTGATGAAGGGTGCTGTGTAAAGTAAAGGGGTCCAGTGATGCAAGGTGCTGTGTAATGTAAAGGGGTCCAGTGATGCAGGGTGCTGTGTAATGTAAAGGGGTCCAGTGATGCAGGGTGCTGTGTAAAGTAAAGGGGTCCAGTGATGCAGGGTGCTGTGTAAAGTAAAGGGGTCCAGTGATGCAAGGTGCTGTGTAATGTAAAGGGGTCCAGTGATGCAGGGTGCTGTGTAATGTAAAGGGGTCCAGTGATGCAGGGTGCTGTGTAATGTAAAGGGGTCCAGTGATGCAGGGTGCTGTGTAATGTAAAGGGGTCCTCTTTGTGTATGTTTAGGTGACCAGGGGGCGAGGGGTGAAGATGGGGGGGGGGGGGGGTGCCACAGGATTAGCTTGCACAGGGCGCTTGAACACCTAAGGCCGGCAGTGCATCTACTACCACTGGTGACCTGGCTGCTCCTTCGTTGGTAACCCTAGTAGTATTCCTTTTCAGGCCTATGCCTATTTAACTAAATATGGCTTTGTGGTTAGCATTCCTAAATTGCATCAATAGGGTCCTTGGTTCAAACTTAAACTGGGCCACTACTTGCATGGAGTTTGCATGCACTCCCACACTCCAAAGACTTGCTCCTAGGCTCTTGTGTAAATTGGCCCTAGTATCCGTGTTGGGAGGTGCAGCGTGGTGCGGCAGCAGGAAACACACAGGCCCAGATTCTCAAAAGAGATACAACGGCGCATCTCCAGATACGCCGTCGTATCTCTGCCTAGCGCCGTCGTATCTATGCGACTGATTCTTAGAATCAGTTACGCATAGATATTCCTTAGATCCGACAGGCGTAAGTCTCTTACGCCGTCGGATCTTAACTGCAATTTTTTTTTGCCCGCTAGGTGGCGCTTCCGTCGATTTCCCTGTCGAGTATGCAAATTAGCTAGATACGCGAATTCCCGAACGTACGCGCGGCCGACGCAGTAAAGTTACGACGTTTACGTTAGGCTTTTCCCGGCGTAAAGTTGCCCCTGGGTCTATGAGGCGCAGTCAATGTTAAGTATGGCCGTCGTTCCCGCGTCGAAAATTTAAAAAGTTACGTCGTTTGCGTAAGTCGTCCGTGAATGGTGCTGGACGTAATTTACGTCCACGTCAAAACCAATGACGTCCTTGCGACGTCATTTAGAGCAATGCACACTGGGATTTTTTAGGGACGGCGCATGCGCAGTTAGTTGGAACCATGTCCATCGGACATGTCCGATGGTTAGTACGACTCATCTGGGCCTTAGGTCCCCTTTAAATCATGGCATTGTGGACTCCGTGACCGTGCCTGCGGTCAAGGCATTTCCCTGTTCTGCCTAGTGACAGGACAGTGAGCTATTGCTCCCTGTGATCGGTAGCAGTGATCACTGTCGTGTCACTGGTAGCCCCCCCCCCACAGTTAGAATAACTCCCTAGGACACACTTAACCCCTTCAGCGCCCCCTAGTAAAGTTACCCCTACTATATGAGGCGTACGCAATGTTAAGTATAGGCGTCGGGACAGCGTCAAATTTTCCGTCGTTTGCGTAAGACGTTCGCGAATAGGGCTTTGCGTAAGTTACGTTCACGTCGAAAGCATTGACTATTTGCGACGTGATTTGGAGCATGCGCACTGGGATACGTCCACGAACGGCGCATGCGCCCCACGTCAATTACGTGGGGTCATGATAGATTGACATACAACACGCCCACTACTAGCCAAATTTGAATTAGGCGGGCTTACGCCGACACATTTACACTACGCCGCCGTAACGTAGGGCGCAAGTTCTTTCTGAATACGGAACTTGCGCCAGAAGTTACGGCGGCGTAGTGTATCTCAGATACGCTACGCCCGCCTACAACTTAGACTATTCTTTCTGAATCCGGGCCCTAATATATACTAACTGGAACCTGAGATCAACACTCCAACCCAATTTTGCTTCTCAAAAAGTCCATGGTGACCACCGCTTTGGATTATCAAGGATCTGGGCCCTCTTAGAGCTTCGGCACTGTTTTATTTTCCATATTGCCCCTGTTATAATCCAGCACTGCTGTAGGATTCACATGAAGAGTTAAACAGCGTTTGATTCTCCCGGGACTGACCATAATCATATCCCTCCAAGCAGTTTTGATGTGTGAGTGAATTCATTTGAAAATGCGCTCAGATGGTAATTGTTTCTCTCCTGTGTCACAGCCCTGATGATGACAAACAGCGCTGTAAGTGGATCTCGCCTCCCTCGGCTGCCTTTCTTCCTCCTGGGTAATAGTACAGCATTAGGTGCCTGCCCTGTGAGGAACACAAGTTTTCCATACATGTTATTTCTCCTTCAGTATCTTTTTATCAACACATTGCCAGGACACGGCTACGCCTTCTTCTTGTAAGACGGCACCAACTGTATTTCAAGTGGGTTTTTAGGGGACCACGAGGAAGATGACCACAGGGTTAAAGGGGAAGTTTAGTATATTTTTGGTGACTATCTAGATCAATTATTATTGCATTGCTGTCATTCACCCATCTAGGGCAAACCAAGAGGTTCAGTTACCTACCTCCTCCCCAACAACCAGTGGTGTAACGTGGGTTGTCAGCGCCCCGGGGCAGGGCAAGAGATTTACAACCCCTAACCCGTGGATTTTTAGCACTCTCTGAGTCCCTTCCACTAGTACAGTAGTACTGACCAACCTGATTCCTACACTGACCTACCTGATCACTATACTAACCCAGGGCTCAAAATTTTAAGTCCTGAGCTACTAGCCAGGCCTCAAGGGTTACTCGCCACCAGTTGCCCCTTACAAGCCCTACCCTGCCCCGCCCCTAATCACAGCCTCATAAATTATCGAATGAAATGACATTTAAAGTGGTTGTAAACCCACATTTTTGACTTTTACCTACAGGTAAGCCTATTATAGGGCACAGGGCACAGTTCTTTCTGAATACGGGACCTGCCGCTGTAAGTTACGGCGGCGTAGTGTATCTGAGATACGCTACGCCCGCCGAAAGATACGCAAACTAAATCTTTTCCCTTGTTGTCTGGATTTGCCATTGCTGATTGTGAAGGTCTACAGATTATGAAGGTATATTAGTAAAGCTGGCCATACACTAGCTGATTATTGAATGAACATTCGTAGGAAAGTTTAAAAGTACATTCGATGACTTGATGAACGTGTTTCAAAAGTGCTTCTATTGTATTTGCTTTTATCATTTGATTTTAGGACAAGTGGACTTTCTCCAAAAGACAACACATTCACTGTTAGAAATGTGTTGGAATTTTTTGTAACTCCTACTCTTACTCCTACTACCTAATTTTCTCAGGCCCAGACTTGCAATAAGGCACACCAGGCATTTGCCCATTGGGCCGAGGCCCCCAGGATGCATGTCCTAACAAGAGCGGCCTGTTGATGACCGGGCCACACAGTGGGGGGTAAGCGTCAACCGTGGCCTGGACAGGGCTAACACAGACCACAGTCGCCGCACACCTCCTGCTATGTGGCCATGCCTGTGTCTCCTCTCCCGGCTCTCCCGCGCCGCCAACAGTGTCATCCTATCAGCAGAACAGGGGGCAGGAGGAGCTGGAGATCTGCACAGAGAGCGGGTGTCTTCTTATATTAGAATGGTCAAATAAATTGCACTTGTGCTTAACCACTTCAATACCAGGCACTTACACCTCCTTCCTGCCCAAGCCAATTTTCAGCTTTCAGAGCTGTCGCAATTTGAATGAAAATTGCGCGGTCATGCTACACTGTACCCAAACACATTTTTTATAATTTTGTTCCCACAAATAGAACTTTCTTTTGGTGGTATCTGATCACCTCTACGATTTTTATTTTTTGCGCAACAAATAAAAAAAATATGTTTTTCTTTGTTTCTGTTTTTGTAAATAAGTTTTCTTCTTCAATGACGGGCACTGATATGGCTGCACTGACGGGCACTGATAAGGCGGCACCGATGAGGTGGCACCAATGTGGTGGCACTGATGAGGTGGTACTGATAGACGGTACTGATGGGCACTGATAGGCGGCACTGATGGGCACTTATAGGTGGCACTGATGGTCACTGATAGGTGGGCACTGTTGGGCATGGATGGGCATTGAGAGGTGACACTGATGACACTGATGGGTGGCATTGCTGGGCAGCACTCGTCTGATTCATAATATTGCCAGTCAGTGTCCATTTGTGGGCACTGATTGGCATATATTGGGCATATTTTTGCATATGTGGATGGCCATGGGGTACGTACCTGACCATCCACATGTTGGGGGCTTCCCTGGTGGTCCTGGCGGCTTCCCTGGTGGTCCAGTGTGGGCATCCACGGGGGGGCTGCGCTGATAAACAATCAGCGCAGACCCCCCTGTCAGGAGAGCCGCCGATCGTCAGCACGCAGTTCCGTCCTGCACGTTTCATCATAGATGATGTCGTCCGGGCCACGGGTGCCCTATTTTGCGCCATTACTATATATATATATATATATATATATATATATATATATATAATATTTTAATGACAACAAGTAGGTAATCACCAGCTTGTTAATATGATTAGAATCTTCAGCTCCTCCCACCCCCTGCCCTGCTGATAGCATGGCATCGTCGGCGGGCATGGAGACCCTGGATAAGACACACAGGCTAAATCCTGCCTCTGCCATGCCAAAGGAAGGACTGCGCAGGGGAGGTAGAGAGTAAAAGGGGGCACTGTGATTAGAGAAAAGCGGGGGGCATGACTACAAGGGGCACTGTTATGGGGGGGCTGTGATTGGTAGGGGCACTGTAGTATAAAGGGGCACTGTGATATAAAGGAACTACACTGTAAAGGGGCACAGTAATCATTACAGTGCGGAGGACCGACTCTGTGAATATCCTGTTACCCACCACCCTCGCGAACGCTCACCTTAACCCCAACCCCCCCAGTCCCTGGAAGAATTAGCTGATCAGTCTAAAATGCCCAGGCCTATTTTATTGCCCCAGTCCAGGCCTGCCACAAACAATTCCAAGCATTGAATTTTTTTTAAGGAAATTCTATTAAATGAATTCTGCTAGAAATGCATTTAGCAGAGGAGAAGACTCCTGTAAGGCATGCTCAGTTGTGTTGGCCTCCAATGTACACGACCCCTCATCCTAAAGAACATTTCCCCAGAGGGTAAGTCACTTGCCATAAAGTAGTGTCCCTGTCGCGGTGCTGATGAGATGACACAGCAAGTTTAAGCCTTCCGCAGTGGACGTCTCACACCCCAGGTGGAGCCGGTCCTTGGCAGAGGTCAGGTTATGACACATGGTGATGGCTTGGTAGAGAATGTCATCAGGTCCCACCCGTCATGATCCCTGTGGAAATTGAAGGGCTGGGCCTGACCTCCGTGGGTGTTGCTGGTGCCGGTTGAGCAATATCTAACAGGCTCTTCCCTGTGGCTAAATTTAGCAATCTGAGTTTTTCTGGATGGGCTAGTTTTGGATAAGAAATATTTGGTGCCAAAATAAAGCATTGGGCTGTGAAGAACGTAACATGCCAAAAAGCTAAGCTGACCTCAGTAGGAGATATATTGGCAAGCGATGACCCATGATGCATTTTATTAACTGGCATAAACACCTTTAACTTGGCTCATTTAAAGGCAAACTCCGGTCAGATCAGAAACTGCCAGAAAAAAATTAATATAGGGTTTGTCCACATGACATTTCTTTTAACGCTTAGCTGTTGGCACTATTTTCCAATTCATGAAAATATATAAAATGCAATCAGGAACGACCAACAACGTCAAAGTTTGATTTGATGGACGCGTGATGAACCTGACAAGTTTTTGGCCTTTTTCAAGGTTAATATGCAAACGGCATGCAAGGGCATCTGAGTACTGCTATGGGAGATATGTACCCATGCAAAAACAATGGGGTAGATTCAAGTAGGGGAGCGCACTACTACGGCGGCGCAGCGTACCGTTTTTACGCTACGCCTCCGTAAATTACTTGAGCTACGCTTCATTCACGAAGCATTTGCTCCGTAATTTGCGGCGACGTTTTGTAAAAGTGGCCGGCGTAAGCGCGCGTAATTTAAATGATCCCGTAGGGGGCGTGGATCATTTAAATTAGGCGCGTTCCCGCGCCGAACGTAGTGCGCATGCTCCGTCGGGAAACTTTCCCGACGTGCATTGCGGTAAATGACGTCGCAAGGACGTCATTTGCTTCGACGGGAACGTAAATGGCGTCCAGCGCCATTCACGATCCACTTACGCAAACGATGCAAATTTCAAAAAACGCAACGCGGGAACGACGTCCATACTTAGCATTGGCTGCGCCTCCTAATAGCAGGAGCAGCCTTACGACGGAAGCGCCGTGCGCAAACAACGTAAAACTCGAACGCCGGGCGCGCGTACGTTTGTGAATCGGCGTGAGTATGCAATTTGCATACTCTACGCTGATCACTACAGGAACGCCACCTAGCGGCCAGCGTCAGAATGCAGCCTAAGATACGACGGCATAAGAGCCTTATGCCAGTCATATCTTAGGCTACAGTCGGCGTTTCGAGCTTTCTGAATACAGAAAGTCGATACGCCGGCGCTACTTAGCAATTATGCTGCGTATCTGAGGATACGCAGGCGTAATTGCTACCTGAATCTACCCCAATTAATTTTTTTGCATTTTTCGGCACTTTAATCACATCACATCCCGCCCATCGTCAAATGACGTCCACAGATGGGATCTCCCATCCTGGGTGAACGTCATTTGACGTCCTGGGCTTCCCGGCCGTCTAGGGGACGTCAATTTTGTTTGGGAGCCACGTCTCCCGACCGCGCAATTGTTAGTTAAAGTGACGCAGTGCTGAATCGCAAAAAGTGTTCTGGTAAGGAAGGGGTTGAATTCTTCCGGGGCTGAAGTTGTTAAAGTGGTTAAAGTGGTTGGTCCTGTTTACGATAATGGTGGTCTCTGCGGCAGATTCGCCACAAGATCGCCGTTATCGGTGGGGGCCGGTCTCCAGTGCACTCTGCCGCTTACAGGCACCTTTGGTAGTGGCAGAAGCGATAAGGTCCTGTGTCCTGTTAGGTACGGATACGAGTGAGAGCAAGATGGCTCCCACCTGTCTCCATAATATAGCAGGGGCGGAAGCGACGTCAAAACGTCACTTCCGCCCATACGTATTAAAGGGCCATTTTATTTGTTGTGATTTTGTCAAATGCATTTAAGTCCAAATATGAGATCTGAGGTCTTTTTGACCCCAGATCTCATATTTAAGAGGACCTGTCATGCTTATTTTCTATTACAAGGGATGTTTACATTCCTTGTAATAGGAATAAAAGTGACCCATGTCACTTAAAACTGTTTTAAAATCAATAAAATAAAGTAAAATAAATAAGATTTTTTTTTTTTTTTTAAAGCGCCCCGTCCCGAAGAGCTCACACGCATACGTGAGCAGCGCCCGCATATGAAAATGGTGTCCAAACCACACATGTGAGGTATCGCCACGATCGTTGGATTGAGAGCAATAATTCTAGCCCTGGACCTTCTCTGTAACTCAAAACATGCAACCTGAAGAATTTTTAAAACGTCGCCTATGGAAATTTTTAAGGGTAAAAGTTTGACGCCATTCCACAAGCGGGCGCAATTTTGAATCGTGACATGTTGGTTATTAATTTACTCAGCGTAAGTTTACCTTTCACAATATAAAAAAAACTGGGCTAACTTTACTGTTGTCTTATTTTTTTATTTAAAAAAAATGATTTTTTTCCAAAAAACTGCGCAAATACGGTGTGACAAAAAGTATTGCAATGACCACCATTTTATTCTTTAGGGTGTTAGAAAAAAATGCATAATGTTTGGGGTTCTAAGTAATCTTCTAGCAAAAAAACTTCCAAATCTCAGAAAGAGGCTCGGTCCTTAAAGCGGGAGTTCACCCATTTAAAAAAAAAAAAAAAATCTCCCCTTAGCTTCCTGCTCGTTCGGTCTAGGGGAATCGGCTATTTATATTAAAATATGTGCAGTACTTACCCGTTTTCGAGCTGCATCTTCTTCCGTCGCTTCCGGGTATGGGTCTTCGGGAGCGGGCGTTCCTTCTTGATTGACATTCTTCCGAGAGGCTTCCGACGGTCGCATCCATCGCGTCACTCGTAGCCGAAAGAAGCCGAACGTCGGTGCGGCTCTATACTGCGCCTGCGCACCGACGTTCGGCTTCTTTCGGAAAATCGTGACGCGATGGATGCGACCGTCGGAAGCCTCTCGGAAACCTGTCAATCAAGAAGGAACGCCCATTCCCGAAGCCCATACCCGGGAAGCGACGGAGAGGATGCGTCTCGTAAACGGGTAAGTACTGCACATATTTTAAAATAAATAGCCGATTCCCCTAGTAATAACGAGCAGGAATCTAAGGGGGAAAAGTGCCCTCTAAGGGTGAACCCCCGCTTTAAGTGGTTAAATAACACTCTTGGGGGATGTCTTGTGACACACAGAGTTACAGAACAGTACGATTTAACATTCCATGGCCATCATGTAATGTTTACGGCCTGGGGTCTAGGTGGATGTTATTGACCAAATATGGTCATGAACATATTTCCTGAATGATGTCACCCAGAATCCCCATCTGGTTTGTTTACAAACAATAGGTGGCCGGGATTTATCATTGATTGCTGGACCTACATCTCTAGATGACGTATTTGATGATGAATTTCCACAGGGGGACATTATTTCAATGTTTTTTCATTTGCAATAAAGGACTGTATCACGCCCTTGGTGTCTATTTGTTTTGGGCTTTTTTTTATTGGGGGGGCGGATAATAAGGGACTGGATATCTGGAGGCCCCTTTCCAGATTGCCATAAAAATTCCCCCAAACTCTCCAATCTCTTTTGAAGTAACAGGATGTAGGGATGATGCCTTTGTCCTCTCATCATAGGGATAAGTGTCTTGCAAGAGGGGGAGTTTAGCCACCCCCCCTTACAAGGTAACCCCCAACTGTTAAAGGGCATGTAGCCTCTGTGGTCTGATATGCTTCAGGAAGAGGGGGCTTAGGCTTGCTGCCTTCCCTTTCCTGGCCACTCAGGCTCCATAACGGCACAACACTTTGGACACCAACACCCCATTATAATAATTTTTTAGGATACCTCAATATCCGGTACATCAGCACCTCATTTCACCACATATTTATCCACTATCTCTCTCCCGGGTTGATATACTATTATCAGCTTAATTACCGTATTTATCGGCGTATAACAGGCACCCTAACTTTAAGAGGGAAGTTTCAGGAAAAAAAACTTTTCACAGCCCCCTGCGTATAACACGCAGGCACAGTTTACAGTCTATTTTTAGGGTAAAAAAGTGAGTGTTATACGCCAATAAATACAGTATGTATAGGTTTAATTACTTATTGATATAATATATTAAAATTATTATTTTTTTGTAACATAATTATATACAATACCCACATATAAATTACTATATACTGTATTATGTATAGCTACTGTGTAACTACTTATTGATATAATATATTAAAATTCATAGTTTTGAAACATAATTAAATGCAATACCTACATATAAATTACTATATATATTATATCTTTCCTATAGAACCTCCGGGATGGTCAGTTGACCACCGGTAACCCTCTTATGGACACTCCATTTTCCCTTTGCGGTCCTCAGACTCCAACCCATTGTGCATCGCTATGGCCCCCTCAGTTCCCGTAGTGGACACCTATGGGGTGACCTTTTGGCTGTTGGCGCTTGGTGCTCACGATGGTAGCCGTGTTTGTCAGTAACTCCAACCAATCCTTGATTTTTGCCCTCATTTGGACTAAATTCTCTACTTTATGACTACTTAGATTATAGTAGTACTTATGTATACTCATATGTCCTTTATAGACGGATGGTTGGCGCTTTCTCCTGAAGAAGTGATGGTTCACGAAACGCGTAGAGCATGTTATGCTGCAACCCTCCTGATTTTTTTTTTCACAATCCAAGATTTATTGAAAGCACAAAGAGATATACAATGAACAATAAGTACATCAGCAGAATATTTGGGGTTAAGGGCCCTCCTGATTTTTAACATTTAACATTATGTACCCAATTATTCTTGATTGTTTTATGCTTAATTGCTGTACATTTGCTGAAGAAACTGTTTCAATGTAATGCTTTGATCCTGTTGCAACATGGTTACAACTGTTGATAAATGTTTTAATAACGTTTATCTCTAAATGTGCATCCACGTTTATGGATCAATGTATTCATACATAGGTTCTGTTCACCGCACCAATCTTTGGACACACACCTCATCTAAATCTATCCTTTTTTCGGCTACGCCACAGGGATGGAGGCGCATGTCTATGTGCGCCTCATTTAAAGCCCCAAACTCTTTCCCATAGTAAGTGATTCTCAAACCAGCTCTCGAGCATTAATATTTTCAGGCCCAAACTGGGGGCAGAGGGTGCAAAGGAAAAAAAAAATAGCTTGACCCAACAAAGGCAAACATTTTGGTCAAATGCAATTGGATTTTCCATCAGGCCCAATCAATCCTATTGGATAAAAATAATAACGTATTGATCTATTTATTGCCTTTTTTTTCGAAAAAAATTGTGTTGGTTAAGCATTATAATTTATACAACCAATTCTGAAGAACTACCTACTATCCCCTTCAGTGTTGTCATAAGAATTTAAAGAAAAAAATGATGAAGATTGATCTATATAAAATTCTGCTATGTTATGCTTTATGGATGTGAGCTCCCTGGCACCGTGTCTTAGTGGAATACCGGGTATAGGGGATTTCTCAGGGTGAGAACACAGCTGCTCTTAGATTAAGTTACCTTTCGCCACGCCTTCCAATACACAGGGAGGACATTCTCTGTATTTCAGCATCTGTCATAACAAATATTGACTACTTTCCCCAAGGAGGCAGCATGACTAGCGCCAGGGGGAACAGGAGGGAAAGAGAGGTAAATATGGAGGGACCATGGAGGGATTACATCAACTGGCAGATCTCCTAAATCCTGACACATCAGAAGAGCAGATAGGAATGTGGTCCATAATTTGGTAATCCCTTTAAAATGTATATATTGTACAAATTGTCTTTCTTAGTTATTATGGTTAGAATTAAAAAAGTATGGTTCTGTCTTGTAGTTTATTTGTTTATTTATTTCAGGTACTTAGCGTCATCAATTTACACAGCACTTTACATATAGTGTGCATTCACATCAGTCCCTGCCCTCAAGGAGCTTACAATCTAATGTCTTTAACTCACATTCATACATACATTAGGGTGACCAGACATCACCGGTTTCAGGGGACAGTCCCCGGATTGAGGACACTGTCCCCGGACCAAGTCTGTCCCTGGTTTTGTCCCCGGATTTGATTTGAACAGGGGTTGGGGCAATTTCAAAGACATTCAGTACATAATTAAAAAAAATCGGAATTACACACCTCCACTCCGCCGCTCCTACTAGCTATGGGGGGCTGTATTTTTTTCCATTATCTGTGCCCCTTTCTGATGATCATGTGTTGGTCGGAGCAGAGACAATATTTCTTCAGTTTCCGGCACATGCCCATCCAGCTCTGCTCGCTGTTCTTCTGCCTTGGCGCAAGTCCCGGCCAGCTGCCTGCCTGCTTATCGCCTTGCCTTCCCTGGCGGAGTGATCTTCCTCCGCTCTCCACCCAGTAGTAGCCGGGGCCAGGAGAGTAAGACTTGACAGGCTGTGAGGCGGGCGGCGGCGGTGACGGGCAGAGAGTCGCTGATTGCCGCCATTACTAGTAAAAAAAAATGTGTCCCCAGATTTCATTTAAAAAATCTGGTCACCTTAATGTGAAGGCCGGAATTTCAGAGAAGCAGCGCTGAGAGAATAGGAGCCAGTAGCATTGAAAGTTGTAAACTGGGGAATGTTTATTTTAGGGTGCTCAATGTCTTAAAGTAAAAATGCTGAGGGTTTAATACTACCTGAAGCATACTAGATGGACTTATCCTTTTAAATAAATATCAAATGATATACAAAATAAAAATATACAAATTGACTGTGCTAACAAGTGATTTGGATATGTTCATTTACCCAAAAAGAAGAAATAAGCTTCTTTTCAGGTCTTGGTGTGAAAATGGGCTGAACATGGACAAATCCTGATATCAATGAAATGTTCTGCCTTTCCAGGTACCTTTCACTTTCTTCTCTGACCTCTGTTAAAATAATGAGCGCTCTGTTCTGTCTTGGTTATCAATTTGAAGTTTATTCTGTATCCTGGCTGGTGCTCGGGGCTATCAATCTTTAACCTTTAGCTTAACTTCTGCCACCATTTGTCATCTCCTTCATTGAGAACCCCATATAACCAACAGGGTGGATGTGTAATATCGAAGGTGATGACAGAGCGTTCCAAAGAGCACAAAGTAT
Organism: Rana temporaria; assembly: GCF_905171775.1. Classification (NCBI taxonomy): domain Eukaryota; kingdom Metazoa; phylum Chordata; class Amphibia; order Anura; family Ranidae; genus Rana; species Rana temporaria. Next base: position 32,923,638 of record NC_053500.1, on the reverse strand, counting down.
TTGGTAATACCAGATATTATGTTCTTGTTGTGTACAGCCTTGGAACCCATACAAAAAAGGCTGTTATTATTAATGTGCATGATACACATGCTGTGCGTACCATATACAGTAGTTCTTCTGAACCTAGATATTTGTGTTACCTATGCTGTATGGACCGAGTGTTCACTACTGCCTTGGGATGATGGGGTGAAGAACAACACTAGGACCTAAGTGTGGCCTTTCTTCCCTTCTCTTATACTATCTTGCCTCTCCACTGCAGTCTGCATTCCCCTGAGGACATTATTGAGCGAAACATGTTGGGGCGGAGCCGAGATAGTGACATCATCATGAGCCCTGTTATTACAAGCTTATACATTGTTTTATACATGCAAGTGCACTATTGGTGAGTGAATGAAATCTTGTTGAATTTCTGCACTATGGAGGCGTTTTATTTTTGCATGTAATGTGATTGTGGCTATTGTGTGGCAACCTCGGGCGGTGAGAGATTTAGAGCTTAGATGTGTATAATCTATGGCAGAGGTCTCCAAACTTTCTAAACAAAAGGCCAGTTTACTGACCTTCAGACTTTAGGAGGGCCAGACTATGGCCATTGAAAGGAAAATGTCCTGGCATCAGTGAGAATAAACAATGCCCCATCTTTCGTGTCTGTAAGAGGAATTGTACCCCATCAAAGGTGTCATTGAGTGGGAAGAATCAGGCACCATCGTTGGTGTCACTGGCAGGAACTGTATCCCATCATTGGAGTCTTTGGGAAGAACTGTGCCCCATCATTGGGAAGAATTGTGCCCCTTTGTTGGTGTCAGTGGGAGAATAATGCCCCATTGTTGGTGTCATTGGGAGAATAATGCCCCATTGTTGGTGTCAAAGGATGAAATATTGCCACAAGGGCCAGATAAAAGCCAGCTTAGGGCCACATCTGGCCCCCAGGCCACAGTTTGGAGACCACAACTATGGCATGATCCGTGACCATCTGGGACTAGTCTACGTGAGGAGGCATTACAGGATGATTATAATATGTGGTTGGTCCAATATTGTGTGGCTGCACCTTCTGGTTAACAACCTGTGTTCTAACGGGTGTGGTGGAGGTGCACCGAAGTGGTGGTAAAGAGGAATCAGTATATCAGTATTGGTCCATTTTGTCCTGATGAATTCTTGCAGACAGTTTGTTTATTGCACTTTTGGTGGATGGACATTTAAGAAGCACCTAATAGTCTGCATGTGATCTGCATAAATACATGAGCTTTGGTTAGTATCTTGCACAAGTTAATTTACATATCTTTATGCTCTTTTAGCACTTGTATATGATTGTGCACTTTGTATAACCGTACATTAAAATAATACCTGGCGAGCCCAGGGCCACATAACTGCTGCCAGAGAGTCCTCTGTTGTTTGCTGACAGACTGCTACACCAGGACACACAAAGTTGCTTTCAAAGTACCCTCTGAGACCAAGGATGGACTCCATCAGTGGTGAAAGGCCTCTTGGCCACCATCTTATTCATTTGAGCTCTCCACTGTACAATATGGGAGCTGACAGCGGCAGGACAAGGTTTTAGATATTGACCCACTGGCTCATAGATAGGCTATATTTATGCCATTTGCATAGTTCTGCTGTAAACTGTTTGACCCTATGTTGTATTTCTTGTCTAAACAATTTATTTTACAAAGTTTGCCGTTAATAAAGCCAGTTTTAACTATGTTTAGGTGTTTCAGTGTCATTCGGGTGTAGGTATAGGATGGGTCATCACTGGTAAAGGCAGGATGACCCAAACAATCCAGTGGCTGCTCCCGAGGTAGCAATACATTTGCTTATGGCATACTTTAATAGACATATAGAGCCAATATGGGGTCACTGACCTGCAATAGAGTTGGAAACTTCAGTACAGTGGAACCTTGGATTACAAGCATAATCCGGTCCAGGAGAATGCTCGTAATCCAAAGTATTTGTATACCAAAGCGAGTTTCCCCATTGAAGTCAATGGAAATAAAAATAATTTGTTCCGCATTGACTTCAATGGCATGCAATACCGCATGCGGCCAGAGGTGGGGGGGCACCGGAGAGCCTCGGAAACAGCCGAAAAAGGCCAGAGGACAGCTCGGCTGACCTTGGCAAACCTCGTAAAGCTTGGGAACTAAGTATTTCCGTGTCTTTCCAAGCATTTCCGAATGGCTCAGATCGGCACCGTTTGGCTCTGTTCGGCTCCCGCGCCCCCCACCTCAGGCCAAACGCGGTACTGCACACCGCTTTGGCCTGAATCCTGCTCCTTTTGCGAGACAACACTCGAGTTAGGATTTTTTTAAATACAGTGATCGTATTGCGAAACGCTCGTTAACCACGTTACTCGCAATCCGAGGTTCCACTGTACTGAAAACCAAGTGCATGTATTCTATTTGGAGTCTTCAGTATACTGGGACAATGTTATGTGGTCAGTCGAGATGTAAATTTCCTGGTAGAGTTGTCCCAAAACCTGCCATTAATTGGGTCACTGCATTGTGGAAGATACTTTATTAACTGATTATGCAGGGCACAGTCACCCTCTGCACCAACAAGCACAACAAGCAGGTTACATAGTTGGCACCCGTCTGAGGGATGCATACCTGATTCAGTACTCGGCTGGTGAAGCCTGAGGGAACATACGCACATTTTTTTTTCTTTCTATTCTGTGGTGGAGCTCCATGTTGAGCAAGCACTGGCATGAAACCAGAGGACATTCCAGTTTATTTAGATGCAGAATGAGGGTGGCCTACATACTTCATTTGGTACATTAGACACTAGAGCCTCCCAGACTAGAGGCACATATATATGATTACTCAGTACAGACATCTTGTCTACATCAATATTGTATGACACAATAACTCACTAGATACCTAATAAAGTGGATCTAAAGGCAAAATCTTTTTTACGTTTTGGATATTATGTGGAAAGGTTAGAACCAGTGGCGGCCCGTAATGCAGGGCGCAGGGCTGCCGCCCCCCTATGCACACATCCGGCCCCTAATCTACATTCCTTTCAATGTTTTTTTTTTTTTCCTTAGAAGCACGTGATTAGAGCTGTCACACCGCGACCCGAGCACACCGGCTTGTGTGACAATAGCGAATAATTATTCGCTATTGTCTTCGTGATTTGCCCCCCGGTCAATCAGGAAGCAGCTCCTGAGACCCGATTGGCTTGCGGCGATCATCTGTCCAGGGAGGGGGCTGGCATTAGTTCCCCTCCCCCCAAAATATTTAGCACCAGCCGCCACTGTTTAAAACCCCCATCAAGCTTTAATTGCTTAATATTCGCCCTCTCTCTTTGTCCTAATGACCAAGTGAAGAGAATCTTGTCAATTTATAGGTGGGGTGCAGCATGCTGCTGCGGCAATAATTCGCACAGACAGGTCTAATGGAAAAGTTTCACTGAAATCGTACAGCAACTGTTGCAACAAACCCAGTGGGTAGGCGGCCCAACTGGGTGTACTCATGGTTTCCAGTAATGTGAAGAAAGCAGGTATAGATCGGACTAACAGCATCTGTTAAGAGAGCAGATTTCGGCCTGGCCATCTCGCGCCCAAGCAGTATGGTGTCCAAAGGAGTTAGGACCCTCCACTTTCCCTCTTTCTCAGGAACTTTTCCTTAACGCTAGTTCTATCTGTAACAGGCGGGGTACTTGTTCCTCCTCTACAAACTCGCAAATATGTGCCAAATCCAGGACCCAGGGCATTAAATGGGCTCTGCCTGACCCAAGATGGCTGCTAGTCACATGGTGTGGCATTATCCAATAGGATAGCTTCCACAGTGACTCAAGAAACTATAGAGGAACCTTGTTTCTCTTGACTGCCTCTCCAACAACAGTGCTGCTGTGGAAGAGTGCCACCTGCAGTGGAGAAAGCAGACTGCACCTGCCTACAAATGGGGCAAAGAAAAAATTGGCAGGAGTTTTTAAGACTGAACTTCATGGAAGAAAAATCTTTACCGTTGGCAGTGGGTTCTCTTCCCCACTGCTCTTGTTTCTCTCCTACTCAGTCCAGTGTTTTCAGAATGTGGACCGGCCCTTGATGTTCTATTGTCCTTACACATGACTACTGGTCCTGCATTGCACAGGATAACAACAGGGCACTGTAACCTGCAGGGCAATGGCCCTTCCATGAAGGGAATCTGCTTTGGTGACATGAATAGAAGTATAAAGCTAGTTATCCACTTTGTTCGAAATTGAAGAATGTTTGATTTTCTAGGCATTAGTGGGGTCAAATCAACATTCAACTGCAGTGACTAGAAAATTTAAAGGAGCAAGATGATTTATTTTTTCTCAAATTAACAAATTTTAAACAATGAACTTATCTCTAATGCCTGGTACACACTATGGCCCAGATTCTCGTAGGAGTTACGCCGGCGTATCTCCAGATACGCCGTCGTAACTCTGAGTTGTGCCGTCGTATCTATGCGCCTGATTCTTAGAATCAGTTACGCATAGATTTCTATTTGATCCAACCGGCGTAAGTCTCTTACGCCGTTGGATCGTAACTGCATATTTACGCTGGCCGCTAGGGGCGTGTACGTTGATTTACGCCTAGAAATATGTAAATCAGCTAGATACGCGAATTCACAAACGTACACCCGGCCGACGCAGTACAGATACACCGTTTACGTAAGGCTTTTCCCGGCGTAAAGTTACCCCTGCTATATGGTGGCGTACATGCGGCGTACCAATGTTAAGTATGGACGTCGTTCCCGCGTCGAATTTTGAATATTTTACGTCGTTTGCGTAAGTCGTCCGTGAATGGGGCTGGACGTAATTTACGTTCACGTCAAAACCAATACGTCCTTGCGGCGTATTTGGAGCAATGCACACTGGGATATGTCCACGGACGGCGCATGCCGTCAATCTTGTCAATGCACACTGGGATATGTCCATGGACGGCGCATGCCGTCAATCACGTCAATCATGTCGGGTCATGGTTATTTTACATAATACACGCCCCCCTGTTCCAAATTTGAATTAGGCGGGCTTACGCCGGCCTATTTACGTTACGCCGCCGCAACTTACGGAGCAAGTGCTTTAAGAATACAGCACTTGCCCGTCTAAGTTGCGGAGGCGTAACGTAAATCGGATACGTTACGCCCGCGCAAAGATACGCAGAACTACGAGAATCTGGCCCAAAGTGTAAAAACAGAGAAGCTCAGAAGGAGGTCGCTGTAATAACTATGTGTAGCATAGGATTTTTTGTAAGTGCAGGTAAATTTAGGTAGATGTTTGTTTTGATCTGTGTGGGCTGAAAGTGGCTCAGAGTAGCAGCTGTGACTCACAGACAGCATCACTCCACGGTTACCTCCTTCTTACTTCTAGAGGATTCTAGAAGAGGAGGAGGGGGAGAGAGGTGGAGCTGTTTGTGGTGTCTCAGGGAGCCCTGACCAATCCCCGACTCGCATAGCATAATATTGTATGCACAGTGTTTAATACAAAAAGAATCAGATATACTTACAAAAGCATCTGAATAAAATCACGATTAAAAACAAAGAGCCGGCTGGCAAGCGGACACCCGTCCTATGGGCGAAGACGTCAGCGCGTCAACCTCCCGACGATCGTTTCGTCTCACAAAGACGTTGTCACAGGGGAGACGAAAAAATCGTCGGGAGGTTTACGCGTTGATGTCTTCGCCCATAGGACGAGTGTCCGCTTGCCGGCTGTTTTTAATCGTGATTTTATTCAGATGCTTTTGTAAGTATATCGGATTCTTTTTATATTAAACACTGTGCATACAATATTATGCAATGCAAGTATTTCTTCCCTCGGTACTGTACGAGACATCTGTTGTGAGTGAGGTGATCATTTCCACTCGTTCTGATTACTTCCATCCACCCTCCAGCCGCTGAGATTGAGGTGATCGGTCTGCATCCATTCGGATTACCTGTGTTCATCTCCCTGTCGTACGACCAATGCCAGCCTAGAGTGTGTTTAATTTCCAGGCTCATATAGCCTGCGTTCTGGTAAGCAGGCTTGTACATCTGGTGAAGGGGCACGTGTGATATTGGTGTCATCATAGGCTTCTTTTCACATTCCTACTATTGTGGACATATCAGGACTTTCTTTTCCTTTTTGCTGCCATTCAATTGTTGGCAATTGGACTCCTATGTCATCTGATATAAAATTATATGGTTTATATTCACACTTATGCACTTAGTGTGTTATCTATATTGTTTTATATTTAAGATATTTTCCACAGTTTTTATTTACATATTATTTGTGTTGTCGCACATTTTTTCCACTGCTGCTTTATATTTCTATTATTGCATTTGCTGTCAGGCTAGATACATTTTCAATATTATACACATATCTTTTACTGTGTTTAGTCACTACCAGAGAGCGCGGTATTTTCTCCTTTTTTTCTGTTTTGGACTATTCACAGCCCGGCATTCACTAGTTGGGAAGTCCTTTGCTTCCACCTTTTACAGCATTTTAAGCTTTAAGGCTGGGTTCACACTGGTACGACACGACTGTTGTACGACTTTGCCCTTCAACACCAGTCCTACATCGGTCCTACTTCCATCAAATGAACAGGATACGATTTTGCTCCGACTTTGTGATAGTCTGACTTGTCCTTTGACCAATCAAAACAATCCCAGAGTGCCATAAATTCCTTTTACTGCTGCTTTAATCACAATGTCGGATGTCACAAGTCAGATGGGTAGGACAAGGATCCGACTTTGATCCTACTTCAATGATATTCAATGGGCTGAAGTAGGACCAAAGCCGGACCAAAGTAGTACAGGAACCTTTTTCAAAGTTGGACCGACTTGTGTCGGACCAGTTAAGACGACTCTCATAGGGAACCATTGATTTTCACACATCATTCGACATGAGCTCCCAATGTCGGAGCGTTTGTCATACAAGTTTGAACCTAGCCTAAGAAGGAAGTACAGCCTACTCTTGAATTGGCCTAGACAACTTGGCTTGTTTTTTTTGGGATACATTATATCTTTTACAGGGTTGGGTGCCTGAGTGGTCAATCACCAGGCTTAGGTGCTGTCTTATGGGGGCAGGGAGATCGATTTGGAGCTCATACAGGACTTCCTCTGTTTGTTTTAAAGCTATAATCCAGTCACAGTTACCACCAACCCCTTGCCACTCCCAACCCCCCCAAATAATTACTGGGTTATTTTTTAGTAGAAACGAAATACCCCAAACTCTTACCTTATTTAAAGGTCATGTGACATGCCAGGTAGCAAGTCTTCTGTAAGGAGGAGAGTCCTTATTCAGGTTTCCATCTCGCTCCATGGGAGACATGAAGACTTCCTGTTTGCCATTCAGTATGGGGGTTATCTCAGCATAAAGATGACTGCAGCTGAGAGTTGACATCACAGAGGTGATCAGTCTACCTGGATACAGTCTTGGATACACCTTCCATGGCTCTTGGAGGTAATGGCGGCGAGGAACATGGATGGTGAAAATGAAAGATCTTCCTAAGGGTAAGGAAAACCATCGTCGCATTTCTTCCCGAAGAAAGAACAGTCTGACGAACGTTCACAGAATTAAGACCAGGTGTGCATCAGTCTATTTATGCTAAGGTGTATGATCGTGCACTTTAATTGGCATTTTGGTGCCCAGTGGCCTGATTAAAGCACTGCAGGTCTCAAGATCATCGCTGAGTGGTCACCATCTCCTGTGACCTGCGACCAGACCTTGCTCTTTCCTGTGTTATACCCCATATTCTTTTCTGACTACACCTGATCTCGATCCCTCAGTTACCTGACCTTTACCTTGTTTCTCGACTCGGGATCTTGCTTATTGCTTTGGCTCATCTTCTCCTTGTGTGATTTTTTTACTCCTTGTACGATACTGACCCTGGCCTGGCTCCCGTTTACGCTCTTGTATGTACCTTCACTGACCTCTTTTTTTCTAACTTTTGCCTGTCTAACCACGTTCATGCCTCTTGCTTCTACAAGCCCTGTGACAACATCCAGCAGAACTTTCTGTTCTTCAGCATCTACTTCATAGCAAGATTTAGCCATTCTGCTAGCCAGAACTTAGTACAGGCACCCGTGCCACTCTGTGTCCTGTCTTACCTTGTCATGAAATTTGGGGGAACAAACGGGACAGGAAGTGTAAGGCCCCATGCACACGAGAAGCAAATGCAAACACATGTAAACTCAAGTTTTCAAAGGCAAAAAACGGCGTTTAAAACACCCGTTTAGCTGCGTTTTACCACGTTTGCGGCTATCAGCGTTCATAACAAAGACATTGTAGACCCTCCCAAAGCTTTGAAACGCAAAAACGTTTGCGTCTGAACCCAAAATTTTGTGTCTGAAAAAACGAGCCTAAACCCAACTGCTTTAAAACGCAAAAAAACGTGAATGTGTGCATGGACACATAGGATAACATTAAATGTGTTCAGGGGCAGTTGAAAAAAATGCCCAAATGCCTCTGAACTCGAGTTTACCAGCGTCTCGTGTGCATGGGGCCTTAGGGAGAGAGCCATTTCATCAGTTTATGTGACTCTAACGCACTTACAAATAAAAAATACTGAATTGGTGAGAGGAAGTTGGCGGGGGGGCTTGAGGGGGTCAGGGGGTCTTAAGCAACTAGCCCAAAAGGGGCAGACTCTGTCATCCTAATTTATTCTATATTAACTGTATCATAGTAGTCCTGCAACCCATGGCCATCAAATAAAACATCCCTTTAATGCACTCTTTTTCATCAGAGACATAAATCATATCCTTCCTTATCAACATGATATCACAAACATGATTACATTTAATTAGTATCCTTTGTGTATTAGTTTTGTATGCATGGTTTGCACAAGTTAATACCCATGTAATTTATGTCATATAAAGGTGTAATTAGCAACATAGTGTAGAAAGAGAGAGTCAGACCTTACAAAGGGGTAATTATTTGAAAGCAACACTAATTCCCTGACATTAAAAGGCATGTAGTATGTCTTTTATGCCAAGAAATTATCTTCTAATTGGGTGTTTATAAAGTAAACTGATAAAAGGTAAAATGAGTGATAAAGAACAGTGCTGATGCTTGTTATGGAAATCTGTAAGGCCCACTTCAGATGGGTAAATGAAGGAGGATAGGCTGTGGTGTTCAGGTGCAGTTAAGTTCAGCGGTACTCTGTGCTAAAGCCTCATACACACTAGACTATTATGGGTAGATTCACGTACAGGCGCCTAAAATTAGGACGGCCTAGCCTACTCTTTTTAGGCTACACCGCCTTAAATTATTTAGGTTAGAAGTGATTCTCAAACCACTTACCTTCAAATTTTCGGCGGCGTAGCCTAAAACGAGCGGGCGTCAGCGCGCCTAATTCAAATGACTGGGAGGGGGGCGTGTTGTATGGAAATGAGGCTTGACCTCACTTTTTTTACGTTTTTTACACTGCGCATGCGCCGGGCGACTACATTTCCCAGTGCGCATTGCGGCTAAGTAGGCCGTACGGGCCTATTGATTTTTGACACGTACGTAAACTACGTAAATCCCGTTTCGCGGACGACTTGCGCAAACGACGTAAAAAATTCGAACCTCGCGGCGGGAACGGCGGCCATACTTAACATTTTTATTCCACCTCATAGGTGGAATAACTTTAGGCGGCCTATCGCATACGGAAACGACGTAATGCGACGGTGTAGGCCTGGCGTACGCTCGTGAATCGTCGTGAATCGTCGTATCCCCTCATTTCCATAACCTAGGCCGGCCGCAATGTAAGCGCCACCTAGCGGCCAAAAGAAACATTGCAACCTAAGATAGAATGGCGCAAGCCAGCCTATCTTAGATATGTTTAAGTGTATCTCTGTTTGAGAATACACTTAAACATAGGCCGGATTAGATTCAGAGTTAGGTCGGCTTATCTGTAGATAAGCCGTCCTAACTCTTTGTGAATCTACCTATTAGTCTCCCAAATAATAATGCACTCAACTTCTCCCCCCATGTGATCTTAAGGTTAGTCAGCGTGCTCGCCCCCTCCCTTGGGACTACATCACTGTTCACAGCGTCTCCCCGCAGGCATGTAGTCCCAAGGGAGGAGGCGAGCACGCTGACTAACCCCCAGCCAGAACGGGTCGGATGATGGGGGCAAGTTTACTAATGAGGAACAGGAAGTGAGAATTTCAGACAAAGAAAAAAAAACATTTAGAAGGGAAATCGAAGGAAAAGGTAAGTGAACCAACAATGCACTAACTTAAAGGAACCTATTTAGAAAATAAAAAACAAACCTTTACAACCCCTTTAAAGCATATTTGAACCATCTTGATTTATTACTGGCTGCATGTAAAGTAATAACAATACATTTTTTTTCTACTGTTTTTATCTACTAAGTGTTGCAGCGTGAGTTAAAAAACCCTGAGCTGGCAGCACGTAGGAGAGTCTCACACTCAAGAACCAGCCAAACTTTGGACACACCCCCATGAACATTGCCCAATCAACAGTGCTGCTCAGGGATCCAGAGTGATGTTGGTTGGAGCAGTGCTCAGTGGGGAGTGTTATGCCCCGTACACATGTCCGGATCTAACCGCTGGGATTTATCCGCGGATCAGTTCCAGCAGATAGATCCGGTCGTGTGTACGTCCGAGCGGACATTTCCCAGCGGATAAAAATCCAGCCGACGGATTCCCAGCGGATAAAAATTTCTTAGCATGCTAAGAAATCTATCCGCTTGAATCCAGTCCAGCGGACTGATCCGGTCGTCTGTACAGACTCACCGGATCAGTCCGTCCGCTCCCATCCCTCGCATGCGTCGTAATGATTCAACGCATGCGTGGAAGTATTTACCTTCAGGGTCGCGCACGTTGCACGGATGTATTCCGCGGGGATTTCGATCTGATGGTGTGTACAGCCATCAGAGCCAAATCCGCCAGAGGATTTATCCGCTGGAAACGGTCCGGCGGACCGTTTCCAGCGGATATCCTCTCGTGTGTACAAGGCCTTAGACTGTAAGAGAGCCGGGTGTGTGAAAACAGCGGCCTGACATTTCTATGTGCTGGCAGTACAGACTATTGTTTTTCTAACTCTTGCTGTAGCACTTGGCTGATTAAAAAAATGAACAAAAAGTAAAAAAAAAGCCATATTTATTACTTTTTATGCAGCCTGAATACAAAACACACTGCTTGATTACTTCTGCCTTACTTCCTGGTCAGACTTTAGGTCATGACATGGGAAGGAGTTGACCAGCTGAGGGTAGATGATGCAGGGTGTGTTCTAATGAGATCAGCTGGTCAACTCCTTCCTGTGTCATGACCTAAAATCTGTCCAGGAAGTAAGGCGGAAGTAATTGGGCAGTGTGTTTAAACAGCTATGAATAGATTAAGGTAAGACGGTGTAGAACTAATAAAAAGCTGTTTTATTTTTGCAAAATAAGTACATTATTGCTATATTGGTACATACGAAAGCTGGAATTTAGAAAAAAAAGGCGAACTTAACCTTTAAGAAAATACAATTGGGCTTTACAGTGTAACCTTTAACCTAACATTAACTTTTTTAGTTTTGAATAGAGTAGGTAAGTAGTTAGAACCCTCTTCAGATTTATTTATTCATTTATTACTGTCATTGCCCCACTGGAGAGATTTCTCTTCACTTTTTTTTTCCTAAGAAAACAACAGGAAGTGAGAGGAGATTTCTCCAAAGTGAGGAGAAATCACTTTGCAGACAGCTGGTGTCCCTGTTTCGGGGACAGAGGTTTTAACGGTTCCGTAATCTTTCCAAAAGTTACCGCAGCTATAGATACTTTTTGAAGTTTAGAGTGTTACTAAACCCACAACAATAAAATCAGTCTGCATATGCAGTAAAGCATGCTTGTTATACTCACTGTGGAACCTAAGGAGTTAATCCTCTGCATTGTGTAAAAAGGCTGTTTCATCCTGTCTTCTCTGAATCTCCCCTTCTTTTTATGTCCCCAATCCATCTCCTGATAGTACAGAGCCTTTGGAGTCACTCAGTTTGGTGTGCATTGCTAGAGTTTTTTTTTATTGGGAGGCTCAATGTGATCAGCTCAGGGCCAATCAACACTGTCCAGACAGAGGGTAAGTGGTCTTGCATCCTGATAGGACTGAAAACTCCTCCTACAAGCTTTAACCAGACACTGATAGAAGTCACATGACTGCTCTAACTGCTGATGATAAAGGGTATTTAGCAATAATTGCATTTCCATGTTCTGTGTACTGTGGGAGACCAATTATAGTGAATGAAGGGTCCTGGGTTTAGTAACACTTTAGGATAAATCTTCCTATCTTTTGCCCTGATTGGTTTCTCCCTTCTCCCTCATCAATATCTTTTTTTAGTAATAGCTTGCACGTTTCTTCCCCATCATTAGTAGAAATTCTGTTAGGGGACTAACCTGAAGAGGAATAAGCAAAGACCTGGCATGTGTGGCAATCTCCAATATGGCCACGCCAATCTGTGCAACAATGCACGTGGACATTTGGCCAGCACTCTTGCTCAGAAGTTGCTGGTTTATCATCAGCTACCTGTATCCTGTGTGCTTACCCGTCATCGACTTGGCTTGTTCCTGGACCTGTCTTCAGCTTCTCTTCTGGCTCTGAGCTTGGCTTCCTCACATGGACTTTGTTTCTTGCTTGCTTGCTGTGTATGACCCAGGCTTGTTCCCGACTCACTCCTTCTCCTGTTCTTGACTGATCCACTGTGAATGACCCTGGCCCTGGTTCCTGACTACGTCTTCTTCTCTTGTCCTGCTGCTCAGATCCGCCTGCACATTCAGAGGGTCACCTGGCCTGCCGCCATCCCAGTCTGGCTCTGCCCTCATATAGAGTCTCACCATCACAGATCGTCAGGCAACCCATGGTTCTTAGGGCGCAGCACCCCCTGTCACCAACTTCAGGGGTGCTCTGCACTCAGCCTCAAGGGAAGCCCTCTTATCACTTTGGCCTCTGACTGGGTACGTGACAAATACAGATGTAGCGGATGGTTGCTACTAGTTACTATAATCCACCATATCACCCTGCGTCCAGACCTCCATCTATCACTCTCAGAGACAATGAACAGTCATTTTGCTTTGTTTTGTTTATTTGGGGGATATAACTTGGTTGCGGAAAGGGTATATGGGGTACCCATAGAACAGATACTTTGCCATCATAGTTAAAGAATTGTTGAATGAATTGAGCTTTGAAGAACTGATGGACTCTAACATTCACAGTCACTTCCCCTGCATCAACTCCTGCAGGCCGTTACTCCTCCTCTGCACCAACTCCTGCAGACTATTACTCCCAGGACTTTTCTCCTCCTGCACAAAACTTCACTGTGCCATGTTAGTTTCTCCACCCCATCATCTTCACACTACACCAGGGATCACTCTGAATGGTTCCAGGCGCTAGGGTTGCCACCTTTTCTTCAAGTCAAACCCGAACACTTTAGCGGCCCACTGCAATTTTTTTTATAGTATAACCTATACATATATTTTGCTATTAAACACAATTTCTGATCATATGAAGTTAATACCAAGATACATCAGAGTCCTCAGAGTTCCCCTTTTACATCTGAACTCGCAGAGTTCCCTTTCACTGTAAGAGGGGACTCTGCAGACTCTGATGTAAGGGGGAACTCTGGGGGCTCTAACATAAGGGATGCTCTGGAAACCAAGGGGGAACACTGGGAACTCTGATACACAAGAGGACTCTGATGTAAGGGGGAACACTGTGGCCTCTGGTGTAAAGAGGAACTCTGATATAAGGGGGAACACTGAGAACTCTGATGTACGGAGAAGACTCTGATGTAAGGGGGAAAGCTGTGGCCTCTGGTGTAAAGGGGAACTCCGATGTAAGGAGTGCTCTGAGAACCCTGACTCACCTTTGTGTACTCAATCAGAGGCAGGAGAGAAAAGGGAGAGGGGGGGGGAGACATTCACAGACAGGGATGGATGGTGAGCTCACTTACCCCCTGGCAGTCAGCACCTCTCATCCAGATGTATCTGAGGCTGCTGGACTTCAAATTTACAGCCCCAACTTTCCTTTTCTGAGGCACAGCACTGAGAATTGGAGTGTGGGCAGACACAGAGGGGACGGTGTGGGGGGTGTGGGGGGTAGGTGTAGATCGAGCCCTCTCTCACGCAGTGTGAAAGAGTCAACTGCAGCCATAAACCCTGCTGGCAAGCCATAGTCCAGGCTAAATAATGTGTCCAGGTTTCAGGCTTTCTGAAACCCGGACACATGATTCCAAACCCGAACTGTCCGGGTAAATCCTGGACAGGTGGCAACCCTACCAGGCGCTTGCTGAACTTGCTAAATTATTTGTAGGCCTGGGGGGCTGCAGTACCCCTTCTTGGTGGGCTAGAGTTTAGCAGCTTTAGAAAGTTGGTGGACTTGCAAATCCTGTGCCCGCAGGCCACATCAATTTGACACAAAACCCCACAGTCTCTCCTCTGGCCTTGCACCCAGCTCCCCTGGCATGCCTCCTCCATATATCCACTGTGCCTCAGTCACGAACCTTCTCCTGCCCTGAGTCCATGGTGAAGAACTTAACCGGACATGCGTACTGACTGCTTCTCCAGTTCCTCTGTTCCAGGACACCTCCTTCATGACCGTGTAAGGATGAGGCTCGCTCCTTCACCGAGACGCCCCCCCCCCCCTGATTGGGGATGGGCCTCCTGCTGCAGTCTAACACTCCATTCTTCACTTCTCCCAGCTGCCAACTCCACTCTAGTGGACTGGACCTGAGCTTAAGTAGGAGGCCTGCCCCCTGCCAATTCCAGTTGGGAATTGGTCAGGGCTCCTCACATGAGCTCCTTGTCACTCCAACTCCCAGCCCTTCCCCCCTTCCAGAACATTCTCCCTGGAAGCAGGAGAGGCACTCAAGAACTGAAGGACAGTTGATCACACCCACTGCTACACTAATCACTCCCTGCGCCCAGATCAAAAACAAGCAGGCCTAGCATGCAGCATAGGCTTGCCTAAATTTACCTGCCTGGCAGCTATCACAAAAATCCTCACCTCTAATACCTACCTATAGTAGAGGGCGCTACACAGTGATAAGTATAAGCTTTTTTTTAAGTGTATACTCAATATTCTAAGCCTTCTTAGGCCCTGTACACACGATCAGACCAAACCGATGAAAACGGACTGAAGTTCAGTTTCATCGGTCCAAACCGACCGTGTGTGGGCCCCATCGGTCAGTTATCCTTCGGTCCAAAAATGTAGAACTTGCTTTAAAATTGGACCGATGGACGCCTGACCGATCGGTCAAAACCGATGGTTAGTACACAAAAGCATCGGTTCCAAACCCACGCATGCTCAGAATCAAGTCGACGCATGCTTGGAAGCATTGAACTTCATTTTTTTCTGCACGTCGTTGTGTTTTACGTCACCGCGTTGGACTCGATCGATTTTTTAACTGATGGTGTGTAGGCACATCAGACCATCAGTCAGCTTCATCGGTTAACCGATGAAACTGAACTTCAGTCCGTTTTCATCGGTTTGGTCTGATCGTGTGTACAGGGCCTTAAACTTCTTATCCTTGAGGAACCCTTGAAATAATTTTCAACTCTTGGTGAACCCCTAAGGCCTTGTACACACGGTCGGACTAAACCGATGTGACTGGTCCGTCAGACCGTTTTCATCGGTTCACCTCTGAAGTGGCCGTAAGGCCTGATATGTGTACACACCGTCAGTCCAAAATCCGATCGGGTCAGAACGCGGTGACGTCAAACACACGACGTGCTGAATAAAATGAAGTTCAATGCTTCCAAGCATGTGTCGACTTGATTCTGAACCGATGCTTTTCTGTACTAACCATCGGTTTGGTCCGATGGGGCAGCGGTCCATCGGTTCGGTTTGGAAGCATGTTTTAAAATTTTGGACCGAAGGAAAACAGACCGATGGCCTATACACACGGTCGGTTTGGTCCGATGAAACTGAACTTTGGTTCATTCTCATCGGTTTGGTCCGACCGTGTGTACGGGGCCTAAAACAAATTTATAAGGAGGTCAGTGGGAAACAATGCCCCTTATCTTGTTGATCTGTGGTAAGAAAGCCAGAATGCCACCATTACAGAAAGCTAAACAGATCATTGGTGTCATGCTCTCGGCTCTGCCAATTTGTGTTCGGCCCGGAACTATGCCGGCAACATTAGATAAGAGGTCAATTAGCCACAGCTCAAGGAACCCCAAGCAACCTCTTGAGGATCCCGGGTTGAGAATGACTGGTTATTGAGAATTACTGTAAGTAATAGTAAATGGAACAGACCATCCTCTTTGTGTGAATTACCTCTATTTATTGGGAAATTCTAGAACTCAAGCAAGAATTGGCCAATTGTTTTGCATTAGAAAATTACTTTTTTCCATCACTTACTATATGTGAATAAGCCCTATAAATTTATGACTAGATAAGCATCATAAAGTGTATATGTGGACATATAACGTCAATACATGCGATTACATTTTATCTGAAACAGTTTGCCTTTCATCTGTTGTGTACAGACATATGGAAGGTTTTTATTTGATATGCAATAGTTACTTCACCAGTGTCTCAGATCAGCAGAAGCTTTGCCTGTTCAGAAATAAACACAGCTTGTACTTTATTCCCCAAACATGCTCTCACCAGCTGTGGCAAACACACAACCATATGTTTCCCATGGGGCAGTCAGGTGCTCCCATAGACCCAGTACAGCCTCCCTAAGAATGACAGCTTGTTCAATCATAAAAGTCAGAAACACAATAACATTAGCACAAAAGTAAAGAATAATTTGAATTATTCACGCATACTGCCCAACTTTCTGAGATGGGAAAGAAGGACACTGTTGGCAAAGGTCAAAACACTTTTTGGAGGAAATCTCACCTATAAAGAATATGCTGAAAACAGTCATGTGAACAAATAAAGTTGGCCATACATGGATAGAAATTTGGATTTTTTAGATCGACTTCTGTTTCACCATGTCTAAATTTTTCTGCTTGATCGGCTCCGCAGCCAATAGACTGCAGTGGTTATCAGTGTATTCTGATGGTGGGGAAGTCTCCCTAACTGTCAGAATACAAAGACGCAGTGGGGAGATTCCCCCCATCCACTTCGAATGTGTGGAGTGGGGACTTGGGTCATCGTTGCCAGTCAACTGTTGACTCTTTTAACATATTTGAATAGATAAACAGTGAATCTTTATTCAAACAGCGCCTATAGATATACACTATATTGCCAAAAGTATTGGGAAGCCGGCCTTTACACGCACATGAACTTTAATGGCATCCCAGTCTTAGTCCGTAGGGTTCAATATCGGGTTGGCCCAACCTTTGCAGCTATAACAGCTTCAACTCTTCTGGGAAGGCTGTCCACAAGGTTTAGGAGTGTCTATGGGAATGTGTGACCAATCTTCCAGAACAGCATTTGTGACATCAGACACTGATGGAAAAGAAGGCCTGGCTCGCAGTCTCCGCTCTAATTCATCCCAAAGGTGTTCTATCTGGTTGAGGTCAGGACTCCGTGTAGGCCAGTCAAGTTCCTCCACCCCAAACTCGCTCATCTATGTCTTTATGGAACTTGCTTGGTGCAGTGGTCCAAATCATTTGGTGGAGGGGCTATGGTGTGGGGTTGTTTTTCAGGGGTTTGGGTTGGCCCCTTAGTTCCAGTGAAGGAAACTTTGAAGGCGTCAGCATCACAAGGCATTTTGGACAATTTCATGCTCCCAACTTCGTGGGAACAGTTTGGGGATGGCCCCTTCCTGTTCCAACATGACTGTGCACCAATGCAGAAAGCAAGGTCCATAAAGACTTGGATGAGTGAGTTTGGGGTTGAGGAACTCGACTGGCCTGCGCAACCTATATAATATTGAACCCTACGGGTGAAGACTGGGATGTGTCCCAATACTTTTGACAATATAGTGTATATATATATATATATATATAAAAAAAAAAGAGAAAGTGTGTCTATTTAAACATTGATAAAAAAAATAAATAATAATAATTGGAAGTAATGGTGTACTATGGAACATGTAAGTACAGTATTGTCCCCAGAAGCTGGTTTTGTCCCTTCACTTGTCTCTGATATCAACTCTTTTTGATCACTCTTCCATAAAAAAATCTCTTCAGTTGCAAGATATTTGTTTTATTGATTTATTTTCATGAACTGCCAGTTTCTTCTTTCTGATAAATCATTGGTTGATTTTCTAGTGTGTTTCAGACAAATATCACGTTAAATGATCCATGACTGGTTCAATTTAAACTTTTAGATTGTTGGTCTCACATTCTAAGTAAAGCGTAACTTCACCCAAAAGGGGGAAGTTCCACTTGTTTGCATCCTCCCCCCTCCACTGCCACATTTATGGGGGGGACGGAGGACGGTGAGGACATTGCTTTTTTTTGGGGGGGGGGGGGGCTCCTATTTAAGAACACGTTGATGTAATGCAGAATTCAAAGTTGACTTGACAACTGCATGCCACCCAGGCCCTAAAGGAGGAAAGCAACCTCAAACCAATACATTTCCAACAGCATGCTTCACAGTTGGTATGCTGTTCTTCTCATGAAATACTGCTTTTTATTTGTGTCAAACATGTCTACTGTTACTGTGCCCAAGCAAATCTTTGATTCATCAGTCCAAAGAAAATTGTTCTAGAAGGCCTGGTCTTTGCCTCTTTTGTTCAATGGCAAACTGTAGTCTAGCTCCAATGTTCCTTTTGGACAGCATTTTTTTCCTTGCACACCTCCCATGAAACTGATATAAATCAGATATAATCTCTTTTAAATTGTAGATGTATGCACTGTGATACCAACTGTTGCATTGGTTACCTGCAGGCACTGCAATTCAATTTTAAAGTGATTGTTAAGTTTTTTTTAATACTTTTTAAAGTATTTTTTAACCACTTAAGCCCCGGACCATTTTGCAGCTAAATGCCCAGGCCAGGTTTTGCGATTCGGCACTGCGTCGCTTTAACAGACAATTGCGCGGTCGTGCGACATGGCTCCCAAACAAAATTGGCGTCCTTTTTCCCCCACAAATAGAGCTTTCTTTTGGTGGTATTTGATCACCTCTGCGGTTTTTATTTTTTGCGCTATAAAGAAAAATAGAGTGACAATTTTGAAAAACAATTTTTTGCTGTAATAAATATCCCCCAAAAACATATATAAATTATTTTTTCCCTCAGTTTAGGCCGATACGTATTCTTCTACCTATTTTTGGTAAAAAAATCGCAATAAGCGTTTATCGATTGGTTTGTGCAAAATGTATAGCGTTTACAAAATAGGGGATAATTTTTTTTTTTTTTTACTACTAATGGCGGCGATCAGCGATTTTTTTCGTGACTGCGACATTATTGCGGACACTTCGGACAATTTTGACACATTTTTGGGACCATTGTCATTTTCACAGCAAAAAATGCATTTAAATTGCATTGTTTATTGTGAAAATGACAGTTGCAGTTTGGGAGTTAACCACAGGGGGCGCTGTAGGAGTTAGGGTTCACTTAGTGTGTGTTTACAACTGTAGGGGGGTGTGGCTGTAGGTCTGACGTCATCGATCGTGTCTCCCTATAAAAGGGATCACTCGATCGATGCGCCGCCACAGTGAAGCACGGGGAAGCCGTGTTTACATACGGCTCTCCCCGTTCTTCAGCTCCTGGGAGCAATCGCGATGGGGCGGCTATTAACGAATAGCCGCGCCGTCGTCCCGGATCGCTCCCTGCGGGTTAGCGCCCGCCGCATGTACCGGGGGGTCCCGATCCGCGGCAAGGAGGGGATGTACATGTACGCCCATCTGCCTGTACGAGCCATTCTGTGGACGTATATGTACATGCGGCGGGCGTTAACCGGTTAAATAACAGCCAATGGCTGCGCTGCTATCAATCTATCCAATCAGGACACAAGACACCAGCCATAGCTGATGTGCTCATCCCCGAGGAGAAGAAAACCAGGCTCAAGTAAGTAAAACAGCTGGTCAGCAAGTGGTTAAATACTGGAAAAAGAAAGCTCTAGTTGTGTGAAAAAAATCGTGTAAAAAAAATTGGTTTTGGTAAAGTGTTGCATGACTGAGCAATTGTCATTGAAATTGGGACAGTTTTGAAAGCTGAAAATTGACCTGGGCAGAAAGGGGGTAAAAGTGCCCGGTATTGAAGTGGTTAAGACAGGTTCTTCCCTTATTCTCTCTAATGAGGTTCTATTCATTAGCATCCAATCTAGTCAAGAGGGCAATCCAAAGCATAACCAACGCATTGTGGCGGTCAAATCATCTGCTGACAATGCCTGTGCTTGTAATCATACTGGAAGAAATAAGTGCAGTTCACCTCTAGTCCAATCACATTTTTCCCCTGAGTTTTATTGGAATGAAGTTGTTTCTGGACATCTTAGCATTGGTCTGGTCCTTCAATTTTAATTTCTATGACTGGGCTTGACCTGCATTTGCTCTGCTTTCTCTAGTCCCAGCTGGTCCTCTTTTGCCCTGTACACACGGTCGGGATTCCCGATGGGTCAAGGTCCGTCGGAACCAGCTCTCCCGTACACACGACACACGGACTGCGAGGAGCATGCACACAGCCAGGATTGCCGGACAAAAGCTCTACTCGCAGTCTTTTCCGACGGGAAAACTGCCCAAAAACTGGCGGACAAAGAAACAGAGAACCTGCTCTCTTTTTTTCCGCCGGGATTTCCGGTTGACTTTTTCCTGCCGGAAAACCCGGCCGTGTGTACAAGAAAACCGTCCGTTTTTGGCAGTTTTCCCTGTCTGTACAGGGCAAGCAGATTCTCTTTTTCTGTCCGGTGTTTTTTTGGCAGTTTTCCCTTCGGAAAAACTGTGAGGAGCATACACACAGCCAGGGCCACCATCAGGAATTATGGGGCCCCTTACACAGCTTCAGGCATGGGCCCCCTGGAGAAGAGAACCGGGGGGGGGGGGGGGTGCTGCCGCCTGAAATTGAGAAGCGGGGAGGCTGCCATGAATTGTGAAGCGGGGGGGGGGGGGCCTTTACAAAAAATAAGAAATAAAGAAAA
This sequence comes from Rana temporaria, assembly GCF_905171775.1. Taxonomy (NCBI): domain Eukaryota; kingdom Metazoa; phylum Chordata; class Amphibia; order Anura; family Ranidae; genus Rana; species Rana temporaria. The sequence goes on along the minus strand of NC_053500.1, from coordinate 32,902,754 downwards.
ATATATATAAAAAAGGGGGGTAGCCATCCGGGGCCCTGGGGACCTCTGGCTGGGCCCTTTAATAAAAAAAAAAAAAGGGGGGTTTGCCACATGGGGCCCTCTGAGCCCTTTATATATATGTAAAATAAATAAAATAATATAAAAAATAAATTAAAAAAAATTATAAAAAAAGGGGGGTTGCCATCCGGGGCCCTCTAATAATAATAATAATAATAATAATATATATATAAATATATATATATATATATATATATATATATATATATATATATATATAAAAAATATATATATATATTTTTTATAAAAAAGAGGGGTTGTCATCCAGGGCCCTGGGGGTTCCTGGGCCCCTGGGCACCTCCGGACCCCTAAAAAAAAAAAAATTGTCCCTTTAATAAAAATATATATTTTTTTTTATAAAAAAAAAAAGGGGGGGTTGCCATCTGGGGCCCTGTGGGCCTCCGGGCCCCTGGTAACCCCTGGACCCCTTACAGGTGTACTGCCTGTACCCCCCTGATGGCAGCCCTGCACACGGCCTCGGATTCAGGGCCAAAAGCTCTCCTCGCAGTTTTCCCGTCGGGGAAACCCGGTCATGTGTACGGGGCTTGAGAGATTTATTTGCATGGCACGAGTTTAGGACAAATGCAGCCTTTTGCATTCAAAGCATGAGTTTAAAGCTGTGCTTGGGTGCAACTGCTAGTATTTAATACATAAATCCTTAGAATGCATATTTTTAATGCAAAGACACCTTTTTTGTTGTGTCCATAAAACAGAGAAATGCATGCAGCATAAGTTATATCCCCAGTCTGGTATTGTAGGAGACTACCGTCTTTCTATGTTTTGTGTATTGATTCTATATAATGAGCAGGGATTCCACCCACAGATTAATGAGAAAGGTACATATACCTAATTTTGACTCCAATGTTCACTGCTGTTCATGGAGCAGATCATATCCCTGACCAGGTGATTACTAGATGGTCTGTCTTATCGCTGGGACTCTCCGATTACCCTAATGAATGCTTTCCTCCCTACAAGTTCTAAATCCCTTTTAGGTCCTAATTAGTGGTCTGCACAAGGATGAACTTAATCTCTTAACCATACTATTAAGACAAACACAAGAGGTATGACATGTCTGATTTCATTTTAAGAACCAATGTGCTAAAGTATTAAATATCACAAACTGCACAGCATTATACAGTATCTCACAAAAGTGAGTACACCCCTCACATTTTTGTAAATATTTTATTCTATCTTTTCATGTGACAACACTGAAGAAATTACACTTTGCTACAATGTAAAGTAGTGAGTGTACAGCTTGTATAACAGTGTAAATTTTCTGTCCCCTCAAAATAACTCAACACACAGCCATTAATGTCTAAACCGCTGGCAACAAAATGTCCAAATTGGGCCCAAAGTGTCAATATTTTGTATGGCCACCATTATTTTCCAGCACTGCCTTAACCTCTTGGGCATGGAGTTCACCAGGTTGTCACTGGAGTCCTCTTCCCCTCCTCCATGATGACATCACAGAGCTGGTGGATGTTGAGGACCTTGCGCTCCTCCACCTTCCATTTGAGGATGCCCCACAGATGCTCAATAGGGTTTAGGTCTGGAGACATGCTTGGCCAGTCCATCACCTTTACCCTCAGCTTCTTTAGCAAGGCAGTGGTCATCTTGGAGGTGTGTTTGTGGTTGTTATCATGTTAGAATACTGCCCTGCGGCCCAGTCTCGGAAGGGAGGGGATCATGCTCTGCTTCAGTATGTCACAGTACATGTTGGCATTCATGGTTCCCTCAATGATCTGTAGCTCCCCAGTGCCGGCAGCACTCATGCAGCCCTAGACCATGACACTCCCACCACCATGCTTGACTGTAGGCAAGACACACTTGTCTTTGTACTCCTCACCTGGTTGCCGCCACACACACACTTGACACCATCTGAACCAAATAAGTTTATCTTGGTCTCATCAGACCACAGGACATGGTTCCAGTAATCCATGTCCTTAGTCTGCTTGTCTTCAGTAAACTGTTTGCGGGCTTTCTAGTGCATCATCTTTAGAAGAGGCTTCCTTCTGGGACATCAGTCATGCAGACTAATTTGATGCAGTGTGCGGTATATGGGCTGACCCCCACCCCTTCAACCTCTGCAGCAATGCTGGCAGCACTCATACGTCTAGTTCACAAAAACAACCTCTGGGCATGACACTGAGCACGTGCACTCAACTTCTTTGGTCGACCATGGCAAAGCCTGTTCTCAGTGGAACCTGTCCTGATAAACCGCTGTATGGTCTTGACCACCGTGCTGCAGCTCAGTTTCAGGGTCTTGCCAATCTTTCCTATAGCCTTTATCTTTATGGACATCAACAATATTTTTTTTCATATCCTCGGAGAGTTGAACTTTCAGTGACCAGTATGAGAGAGTGAGATTCACACCTGAGACCTTGTAACACTAATGAGTCACATGACACCGGGGAGGGGAAATGGCTAATTGTCACATGAAAAAATATAACAAAATATTTACAAAAATGTGTGGGGTTTACTCACTTTTGTGAAATACTGTAACATGATCATGACCCATTACTACCAGACTATGGCTGAATGTTGAATGCGATGGTTGAAAAGTTGCATTAAAGCCCAATAAAACCTTCAGTTTAAATTATCTAAATACATTCCAGGCAAAGCAAATGTACAATTTGTTTTATTTAGAAAGCAGCCACAGTTTGAGTAGGAAAGCCTGTCTACTGCCAGATCACCATGCCATTAAATTCACAATCACCAATAACGCCAGCCCAAAAAAAACGACAAAGCCGGTGACCACTCACTGGACTAGATCTCAGAGGAAGCTCCACTCGGAACTCTTCAAAACAACACTAGGGAACAAAATAAAAACAATCCAACAAAAACAGACAGCTACAGAAACACTGGACTCCATCAACAGGGCGCTACTACAGTCAGCTGACTTAGTAGCACCAAAACGCAAAACATGCATCCGGAAAAGCAACTCCAGCTGGTTTAACGACCAGCTGACGTTGCTAAAGCAAGAGCGTAGAAGAGCAGAAGCTGCGTGGAAAAGGTGCTCTTCAGATAAAAAACACACCATTTACAAGATAATAACAAAGAAATATCACAAAGAAATCTTCACGGCCAAAAGAAAATAATTTCTCCAACATCATCGCAAATGCCCTTAACCGCCCCCGAGAACTCTTCAAGCTGGTCTCTCAGACTATGAATCCTGCTTGTTTATAGCCCCCCAATTCTGATTCACAAGAATTTTGCAACGAATTATCGGATTGTTTCATCAATAAAATTGAAAAAAATCCGTGAAAGTATTCAGCAAAATGGAACCGTCACCAACCCCCCCCCCCCCCAATCACAAACCTAATACCCACATAAATCCGTCGCAATCACCAAAATTCTCTCTAAAACCCATTTCCATCGAGGCCACAAAAAATATCATCGGGACTCTGCGTAACAGCACAGCGCCCAATGACATCATCCCCACCAAACTGCTGAAAGTATGTGCCGATATACTGGCACCAGCTATCACGCAGCTCATAAACCAGTCATTCAAGGAGGGCATGGTGCCCACCCTGCTGAAACAAGGTACAATAAAACCAATTCTAAAAAAAAACACCCTCGACCCCAAACAACCTGAGGCCCATAACAGCTCTAAACGTCTTCTCCAAGGTTTCGGAGAAAGAAGTTGTACAACAGCTGCAACTGCATTTAGACACCCATAAATTACTTGATCCGTTTCAATCAGGTTTCCGTCCTGGTCACGGAACAGAAACGGCGCTGCTTAAAATATGGGATGACGCTCTAGAGGCCGCAGACGAAGGAGAATCTTGTCTCCTGATACTGCTGGACCTCAGCGCGGCTTTTGACACTGTAGACCACGGACTACTACTGGCTAGGCTAGCTGAAGTAGCCGGAGTCGCTGAAGGTGTTTTACCCTGGTTCTCCTCCTTCTTGGAAAACCGATCACAAACAGTGAAACTGGGGTCGTTCACTTCTGAAAAACGTATGGTATCATGCGGAGTCCCGCAGGGATCTCCCTTGTCGCCCGTATTGTTTAATATCTATCTTCGCCCCCTCTTTGAAATCATTAGTAACCAGAAGTTACTTTACCACTCCTATGCAGACGACACTCAACTGTATTTTCGCATCTGCAACAAAAAGGATCATTCTCTTGGACTAGAGAAATCCCTTACGCTAATAGATAACTGGATGACAAACAGTTATCTTAAACTTAACGGGTCGAAAACAGAACTTCTCCTGTTTCACGCTAACCGAAAAAGTCACCCCGCATCAACATGGACTTCCCCACCCATTTTGGGCAAAACTATCACCCCTAGCACCAAAGTCAAAAGTCTGAGTCATTTTTGACACCTACATGACAATGGATGCACAAATCGGGTCAGTAGTCAGCGGATCCCACCATCTGCTGCGCCTACTACGCAGACTCACCCCCTTTATTCCGAAAGAAGACATTGCAGTCGTGGTGGGAACAATCTTGGATTCTAGACTTGACTACGCAAATGCCCTCTATCTAAGACTCCCCAAATACCAAATCACTCGTCTGCAAGTCGTTCAAAATATGGCCGCGCGACTGGTGACCGAAAAAAAACCATGGGAATCAATCTCACCCTCGCTGAGATCCCTCCATTGGTTACCGGTAAAAGACAGAATCACTTTCAAGGCACTCTGCCTAATGCATAAGTGTATTCAAGGCAATGCCCCCCAATATCTATGCGAAAAAATAAAAGCCCATAACCCCAATCGCATTCTGCGATCCGCCAGTCAAAACCTTGTCCAGATACCCAAAGCGAAATACAAGTCCAAAGGAGATCGAAGATTCGGAGTCCAGGGACCTCGGCTGTGGAATGCACTACCAACCAACATCAGACTAGAGCCGGACCACTTGGCCTTCAGGAGAAAGATCAAAACCCATCTCTTCTAAGGTCAAGGGGTTCCTTACCCATGAAATGGATACAGCGCCCAGAGGCGATTCAGTTTGCATGTGTTGCGCTTTACAAGTTTCTCACTCACTCACTCAGAATGCTGCAGAGGAGGACCCTTGCTCTTTCTGTAGAGCAGTGGTCTCTCTGGAGAGGTCTGATCCGCTCACTAATGAGTCAGACCTACAGTTTTTACAACTAACAAGGCTCATGTTCAGTGCTGATTAGAGACAACTAGCTCTGATTTAGAAGGAGGCTTGATGTCCACTGCTGGGAGCGCTGGTCGGGAGGGAGCTCGTCCCGGCACCTAAGATCACTCAGTGTAAAGGAAGGTATCCCTGTGACCGCACATTCATGTCCTCCCAGTGCAATGGTAAATGGTAACCGCAGCCTGGACTCCGACCAGGCCATGCCTGATGCCCCCAAGGTGTTTCGCTCCACCCCCTTGGAGCTTAGTCATAGGGATCATGATCTTGACTGGGGATCCCCATGACTAAGTTCTGAGGGGCAGGTGAAATGTGTTGGAGGAGTGGCATGGCCGGGGTCCATGCTGAGGTTGCCACTTACCATTGCACTTTATTTTTTTGCCATCTTTTCCAAATTATAGTTGTGTTGTGACGGATAATATAAAGCAGTAAAACCTTGACACATACAAAAACCAAGCAATGGCTGTGCCAATCACATCACATCACATCAGGTGACTTGACTGACTATTTATTTTTCTCACTTGTGCCAATCTCTTAACAGGTTATGGCAACATTGGAGACTACAAGCAGGCATGTAAACACACATTGTGCAGGTATGGCCCACCATTGCCAGTTTTCTTTTAGGATGCCGGTCCAGAGCAATGGTGTGCAGCTGATATTGGAGTGTGTGCATGCAGACAAGTGGCTCAAAGAGGCTGGAGGAAATCAGCAGCACTGAGATGCAAAATGAATAAAAGAGGCATGTTATGAAAAAAACATGGTGGTTATTTATTGAAAGACAGTGCTCTGACAAATTAAATATTATACAGCCATGGTTTAGTTCTCCATAAGAATAAAGAATACACTTTTTAATTAGTTGGAACCACTAAAGGAATGGCTTTTACATGCTACATACAATAAATTTTGGTATGCACTAAATCAATATGTGTGGGCGTCTTTGGAAATGTTCTCTCAGTTGTTTACAGAGCTCAATAACTCAAGCTTAAAAATAAACATACAGAACTAAATAACTGACTGTAGGGACCCATCCTTTATTGGTCAAAAGTTTCAAGGAAAACCAGCTTTCCTAAAAGGAGATGCTTACTGCTGTGCTGTCTCAAAGTGCTCTCAGAATCCTTTGTTTTTCTTTTGCACAGTAAGTCCTTTAGCATTTGAAGTTTTGTCATATCTGTCTGGAGTTCAGATTTAAATGTAAATAAATAAAGTTCAACAAAGTTGCAATATACAATGTATACAATACCTTTTTTTTTCTCAACAATATATCCAATACAATACGGCATGTCTTTATTAAAGTTTATCTTTATAATAGTATTATATATTTAATAGTATTATATATATATATATATATATTTTATACAGAACTCTTATCAACAGACATTATATATGCTCTACCTTGTGTTTCGAGTTATAACAATCTTTTAACTCAGCCTTTATACACATACATTTAAAAGCCAGAACGCTGGTGGCCCACCTCATTCTGCTACCTAGGCACAGAACTATGACATGTTTAATTCCAGTACAAAGAAACTTCCCACAATTCTTTTCATACACATCTTCCTCCGAGTCTCTGTAATTAAAGCTCTGGTTTAAACTTCTGGAGGACCACCAAGAAAGATCTTGATGTTCTTCTAACCTCAGAAGCCGCCACAGAGCCTGATAGACCACATGTTGGGAAGTCAGGGCTCCTGGTCCTTCTGTGGAGCCTTGGCCTGGGGGGGCTTTGAGCTGTGTGCCAGCCACTACATTAGGGCCTTCACCCACCACATAAAATGCTTTCTGGTAGGGAGGGAGTGTTTTAGTAAGTAACCTTTTCTGTACATTGATATATAAAGCTTGACGTTTTCTTATGCTAACGTACTGTACATTGTGAACTGCCGTACCATTAAAAAAAATGATGGTGTTTGGCATGTTGCCACTAGGCCTCTTTAAAATATATCTATAATCCAAACATTTATATTTGGATAGAATATGCAATGGTTAGGTGTTTATTGCTGTATTGGTGTGGATGTGTATGGTTGTGCTGGAAAGTAGAAGAGAAAGTTCTATTGGGCTACTTAAGGAACTTCACTCTCCAAATCAACACGGATTATTGCAATCCTTATACTGCTAGCATTAGTAAATAGATAGAAAAGTACCGTATATCATATTTACTTGTTTTAAACTTTTTTTTTTTAATTTTAGGCGGCATGGATGGGCACGGATAGGTGGCATAGATGGGCACGGATAGGCGGCATAGATGGGCACTTTAATGTGTTGCACTAATGTATGTGTTGTACTAAAGGATGCCAATCAGTGCCAAACAATGCCTGCCAATCAGTGATGCCCATTGTGGGCACTGATTGGCATCCATTGTGGGCACTGATTGGCATCCTTTTTTTGTGTTTGTCATCCCTGGTGGTCTAGGTGGGCATCCCTGGTGGTCTAGTGGCATCCCTGGTGGTCCAGTGGGGGGGGGGGCTGCACTGATAATCGATCAGCGCAAACCCCCCCTGTCAGAGGAGCAGCCGATTGTCTCTCCTCTACTCGAGTCTGACAGACGCGTTTGAGGAAAAGCCGATTACCGGCTTTTCCTGTTTACATCGTGATCAGCCGTGATTGGACACGGCTGATCACGTGGTAAAGAGTCTCCGTCTGGGGCTCTTTACCTAGATCAGTGTTGCGGAGTGTCAGACTGACACCCTGCAACAACTATCGCCGCGATGCGCGCCCCCGGGGGGGCGCAGAGGCTCAATATCCTGAGGACGTCATATGACGTCCAGTCAGGATATTGAAACCACTTTGCCGACGTCAATCTGTCATTGGTGGGCGGCAAGTGGTTAAATTACTTCCTGGTTTCTAGCCTAGGAAATGAACTCTTACATCCCAGGAGTCTAAGCACACTCTCTTGCATGCATGCCTGAGCTAAGGGCAGATGGATTTCAGGAAGTAATACTGTATGAATCATTTGCCCTTACCTAAGATGGCCACAGCCAAAAATTCTATGGGGTTATTTTTCAAAGTGACTTCTCAACAAAATAAGGCTTGGAGACATGGGTGGATGGGGGAGTTTGCTTTGAAAAGTCAAAATGAATTAAATAGTGCTCAGACGCAGTAACGATCCACTTTAACTCATAGAGTTTTTATTTATAATATGCATTACGTCTTGTTCTGAACATGCTGTTGATTTATTCATTAGCTGTAATGGGGAATGTTCAAATGTGGCTATTAGCACACAATGTTCTGTTCAGAAACCTGTTGGGGCAGCATGTTGATCCAGTTTCTGCCATTATAACTGAGGTCCTATTCTGCCATTAGAGAAAGAACACTGATTATTGAGTGAACAATTTTTACCGATTTCTGCAGAGGCAGGCAAAGAGACCCATTCTCAGGAGCTTAGAGATAACTTGGCATCACAATGAAGTTGGAGAAGAAGCGGTTTAACCTTAAACTGCATATAGGGTTCTTCACTGTCAGAGCAGTAAGGATGTGGAGCTCCCTTCCACAGTGGGTGGTGTCTGCGGGGGGGGGGGGGGGTATTGAGAATTTAAAAGAAACTCTCAGGTGGGCATCTTAGCGAACGCAATATACAGGGATATGGGAAATGGTATTAACATAAACACACACAGGTTGAATTGGATAGACTGATGTCTTTTATTCAACCACACCAGCTAGTAACTATGTAATAGCCAACTAACTAGAGACTTACAGTAAGTGGTGAATAGCTGTGTTTTGGAACTCCATTTTGGATCAAGATGTCATTCTACAAGTTCAAGAAAAGTTGCAAGCAAGAGTAATTATGTGTTCCTTGAGTCCTTTGGCATTAAAAATGGTGCAAGAAGGTGGACCGAGTATGGCACAGATAATGTAAGATGGGATGGAGAATGACCTGTCATGGCAGAGTGACTACCTAGAATGTGGTAGGGACCATATTAAAAGGTCTGGTGTCATCCCAACATCACATCCATCCCCAATTCAATACACACAGGGCTAGATTCAGGTACCTATTACGGCGGCGTATCTCCAGATACGCCGCCGTAATTTCAAATCTGCGTTGGCGTATCGTTACGCCAATTCTCCAAGGCAGATACGTCTAAAAAATAGTCTTCCTCCGCCGACGTAACTTGAATGCGGCGGCGTATAATTGTGTGCAATATTACGTTGGCCGCTAGGGGCGCTTCCGTTGTTTTCGTCGTAGAATATGCAAATTACCTAGTTACGTCGATTCACGAACGTACGTGCGCCCGGCGGTAGTTTTTTACGTCGTTTGCGTAAGGCTTTTTCGGCGTAACGTTGCTCCTGCTATTAGGTGGCCCAGCCAATGTTAAGTATGGACGTCGTTCCCGCTTCGAAATTTGACATTATTTTGTCGTTTGCGTAAGTTGTTCGCGAATAGGGCTGGACGTAATTTACGTTCACGTCGAAAGCAATGACGATTTGCGTCGGAATTTCGAGAATGCGCACTGGGATTTTTTCGCGAACGGCACATGCACCGTTCGTAAAAAACGTAAAATACGCGGGGTCAACCTAATTTAAATAAAACACGCCCCCCTCAACATCATTTGAATGACCTGCGCTTACGCCGGCCCCATTTACGCTACGCCGCCGTAAGTTAGGAGGCAAGTGCTTTGTGAATACAGCACTTGCCTCTCAAACTTACGGCGGCGCAGCGTAAATACGATACGCTGCGTCGCCGTAAGAAGGGGCGCAGCTACCTGAATCTAGCCCATAGGGTTCGCCCTGGGACGTTGAGTGAGGTGAGTATGGTTAGCCAAAAAACATATCACGATTGTATAAAAAGTAGATTTATTACAATTACAATTATGCATATAAAACAACAGAAATGAATACAGGTCGATAAAATATGCATACGATGTGAAAAGAAGACAATCCAGATACATGGTAAACAGTATATAACCAATAAACAAACATCAGAAAAAATGTGCAAGCCACCCATTTAGCCCAAAACCTGGTCTGTTGCACATTTTTCTGATGTTTGCATATTGGTTATATACTGTTTACCATGTATCTGGATTGTCTTTTCACATTGTATGCATATTTTATCGACCTGCATTCATTTCTGTTGTGTTTTATATGCGCAACAAATTGTAATAAATCTACTTTGTATACAATCATGATATGTTTTAACCATACTCACCTCACTCAACGTCCCAGGGCGAACCCTATGTATATATAGAATGTGGTAGGAGAAGTTTCATGTTCCACTGAGTTCAGGTGCACATCAGTGACTGAAGCCTCGTACACACGACCGAGGAACTCAACGGGCGAAACACATCGTTTTCCTCGTCGAGTTCCTTGTTAGGCTGTCGAGGAATTCGGCAAGCCAATTTTCTCCATTCCCGTCAAGGAAATAGAGAACTTGCTCTCTTTGTGGCTCGTCGAGTTTCTCAACAGTTTCCTTGACGAAAATGTACACACGGCCGGTTTCCTCGGCAAACAAATATCTCCCAGCAAGTTTCTTGCTGGTTTTTGCCGAGAAACTCGGTCGTGTGTACGAGGCCTGACACTTTTCATGTTGTCCTTAGGACTGACCTCCTAAGTGAAAGGTTTTCGTGAGAAGGCTTCTGCTAAGGAGATGGGCACAAGATGGCAGAGAAAGTGGGGCTGCCAACAGGTAGGTTGTTGTCCTATCATAGAAGCGGGACTGTGACTTGTACTGTTTGGCGCCAACAATCAACCAATCACAAACCCTCTTGTAGGCAGAAAGAGACCGTTTGGGTATTCAAACTTATATCCTACTTTGCTAACAGTTTGATTCTAGGTTTGTAGACCCATACTTGGAGAACTTCAGGTACACAATTCCACCAACAGAAAAACTGCAAGGGAACATTGACAATGAAGAACTGGCTGGATGGCACTGGCAGGCAGAGTGTCAGTCTCAAACCATTTATTATACATGGGAATGTGGCAGTCTGCAACATGATTTCCTACCGCCCTTGGCCACGGCCTTCATTGGCTATGCAGAAATCCAGCTTTGGTTACACCATGTTGACAAGTTTCACATTTTTCTTGGAAACCTGGGCAGTACCCACAAGGAAGCCTGTTCTGCAGCTTTCAAGACAATCTGTGATCTATTGTTTGGCAGTTATAGAAAGTGACATTGCTATAACATATCAGAACAGTCTAGAAGGACTTTTTGTAATTCCAGTAGAAAAGTGTGGTTGTGCATTGTTGTCCTCTAGTTATCCTTAACTCTGACAGCTGTTCTTGAATGGAGCAGCAGGATTAGATAAAATAAGTAAAGATGGGCCTTAGGAAATCATGCACCGATTGCCACAAAGATTTTTATCTGACATTAGCCCTATCCATATGCTGATTGTTCTTGGAGCTAATCACGCTTTGCTGCATGTAAATTTGCTGGAAAGGAACATGCTTATAAGAGGAGAGAGCAGAGTGGGCATAGCTGTTGACTTTTCATGCAGTAAGGCCCGGAGCGAGAGAAAATAAAATGAAAGATAGTGCAGGGACGGCATGACAGTGTGAGGAGGGGAAGCAACTATGTGGTTAAGGATTGTAGGTGGAGAATGGGGCAGAGGTGGATTGGTTGGAGCAACAGGATGAGGAGGGGTTTGTGCTAGCTAGTTAAGGGATAGCTGGGGTCTCCTGGACAGCAGAGAAGGGACAGATGACAAGTAGGCAGTTTCCCACCCACCCTCCCTGTGTTTTGTTTGTTTGGTTTGCTTGAGCAAAGGATGTCATGGTAGCTGATCATGTGGTTGTGTTTGGTCTTTTGACGGTGGAAGAAAATACGATTGAGATGGAAGTGTGGGGGGCTCATCGGTGGTATGTGCCCCTCTGGTGTATTCCAGTTACTAAGGTTAGCTGGAATACAGTAATGGTTGCACTGTGGGTGTGAGTTGTCTCCGAGCTCGTGTGTCACGGCTGGAGGCCTGGTGTGGTAAAAGATCCCGCAGTGTTACAAGTGGAACAAGTTGGAATTCTGGGTGCCGTCATAAGACCAACAGGCCGATAAGTTGTTTTTGTTAATAAAAGGGCTGCTATGGCCATTTGTCCTCCAATTCATGTGTGGTCTCATTCATTTAGTTAAAGTGGAGGTTCACCCGGAAATGTTAATTTTTAACATTAGATTCCTGCTCATTTTGTCAAGGGGAATCGGGTAGTTTTTTTAAAAACAAAGCAGTACTTACCGTTTTAGAGAGCGATCTTCTCCGCCGCTTCCGGGTATGGGCTGCGGGACTGGGCGTTCCTATTTGATTGACAGTCTTCCGACAGGCTTCCGACGGTTGCATCTATCGCGTCACGATTTTCCGAAAGTAGCCGAACGTCGGTGCGCAGGCGCCGTATAGAGCCGCATCGACGTTCGGCTTCTTTCGGCTACTCGTGACGCGATGTATGCGACCGTCGGAAGCCTGTCAATCAAATAGGAACGCCCAGTCCCGAAGACCATACCCGGAAGCGGCGGAGAAGATTGCTCTCTAAAACGGTAAGTACTGCTTCGTTTTTAAAAAAACGACCCGATTCCCCTTGACAAAATGAGCATGAATCTAATTAATCTACTTTTAAAGTAAACCTGTTTACACTATAGCCAAGATACCTGACCACATTGCTCACTGTAAAGTCAACTATGAACGAATTGGAGAAATCCGGAGCTGCCACATTTAGACTCTATTCAAGATCCAGGGGCATGGACTAAATTTGGGGTTAAAAAATTATCACAAGTAATACATGGAAAAAAAATGTCCTCACTTGTAGAAATGAGGCAGTGTTGGAATATACCTAGGCCAAGTACACACGATCGGTTTTTCCGATGTTCAAAAGACCGCCGGGAAAACCGAGAACCGGCTCGGTCCCTTTTCCCCTGTACACACGGCTGTTTTTTCCCCACAGGAAAACTGCCAGAACTTTGGTCAGGAAAACCGGCTGTGTGTATGCTCCATCGCAGTGTTTCCCATAGGAAAACGATGGAAAAAAATGCAGCGATTCATGGCGAGAAAAAAGAGAACGTGTTCTCATTTTTTAAACCGCAGTTTTCCTGCCACGAAAACTGTTAAGGAGCATACACACGGCCAGTTTTCCCGGCTAAAGGAAAACATGGGAGCTTTACCAATGGGAAAAATGATCGTGTGTACTAGGCATAAGAGTTATACTTTCAGATATATGCAGCTTGTCCATGCTCTGTTAACTCAATTCCCCGAGGGTACCCCACAATTTATAGAATCGGGTTTAGAGCAAATGTTAAGGGAAAAAATTGGAAAGAAGTCAATCTCAACTTTGTATACTTATTTATCAAAGACATAAGCAAATCATGCGAATGCTGGACAAGAGATGTCCCAAATTTAGTAGAAGAGAACTAGGAGGAGATATGGAGGCTCCCATTCCAGATATTAGTATCACTCCAAGACAAATTAATATAATTTAAAATAACACATAAGAGCTACTGTACACCCTATAAGTTATATAAGATTTCCCCATCAAACCCTCAAAATTGTTGGAGATGTGCAGGCATACCAGGAAATCGTATCCACATTTTCTGGACTGGTCCGAAGATAGTGGTATTTTGGAGAGAGGTCTTGAGAATAATTACTATAGTAACATCAGTATCCTTGGAACAAGAGGTAGAGCTCTGACTTTTAGGAGTAGTAGGGAAGAAAATCACGTCTACAGGAAAGAGAAAACAGGTGGGCCAATTACTTTTTTATGCAAGAAAGACAATAGTGTTGAGCTGGAAGAATGTTGAAGCTCCCTCGTTGGTACATTGGAAAAAAATTGTAAATAGCAATTTGCCATTGTATAGGGAGACATATTGTAATAGAGGACAGGGGGAGAAATATAAAAGAGTGTGGGCAAGTTGGATAGAGAACCCCATGACAGCTTCAGGATAAAAAGGGTAGGAAGATAGGGTAACCATAGAATAAAAGGGGGGAAATTAATGTATAAATGTTTTTTTTCTTGTGTTAATGAAATGAAGGCCAGTGGAGTTTTATAAATGTAAGTTGTGAAATGTATATTTTTGTATAAAAAAAAAAAAAGAAAATGAATAAAGAGTTAATAAAAAAAAAAAAAAGAATGAATTGCAGCGGTGGTAGTCAGATTAAACTATGATCTTCATAGGAGACCCTGAAAGCTACAAAAGAAAAGAAAAAAGGGGTTTCCCTGGGTGGACTTTTAAGGCACTGATAGTATTCCAAATATACAGGATATTGAGAGTAAAAAAATTGTTTTTGTTCACAATTATACATATTTATCAAAAAAATGAAATATTGAATTAAAATATATGGTGACAATCATTGGAACTGTATAAGTAAAATACAAACCTTCTTTACACCCTTATATGGTGACAATCATTGGAACTGTATATTTTAATTCAATATTTCATTTTTTTGATAAATATGTATAATTGTGAATAAAAACTATTTTTCTACTCTCAATATCCTGTATATTTGGAATACTATCACAGTGCCTTCAAAGTCCACCCAGGGGAACCCCTTTTTTCTTTTCTCATATATATTGAATGTGGCACAAGCATACATTTGCCATTCACCCCCTTTCTTTGAAAGCTACAAGAAGAAGTATCTTCAAGCATCTCCCAAAAAGGAGCGGTGATTCTGAGTGGACGCTTTTGGAATGTAAAGGAAAATGCACAATGTTTGTCTGCGATGCTCACACTCTCCTAATGTCAGGTCTGTATGAAACAGTGGTCACTCTGGTCATCCCTATAATGCACTGAAAGGCAAGAATACAGGGCCAGATTCACAAAAGAGATACGACGGCGTATCTCCCGATACGCCGTCGTATCTCTGTGATCCGCCCGTCCTATCTATGCGGCTGATTCATAGAATCAGTTACGCATAGATAGCCCTAAGATCCGACAGGTGTAATTGACCTACACCGTCGGATCTTAGGCTGCAATTCTAGGCCGGCCGCTAGGTGGTGAGGCCATTGCGGTCGGCGTAGAATATGCAAATGACTAGTTACGGCGATCCGCGCGTTCGTCGCAATCCCGTACGTCGTCGCTAGTCGTTTTTACCCGTCGCAAAGTTACACCTGCTTTAACATGGCTTATCTTTAGATCAGCCATGTTAAAGTATGGCCGTCGTTCCCGCAGCGAATTTTGATTTTTTTTTTCTTTGCGTAAGACGTCCGGGAATACGAAACGCGCCTAATTTAAATGGTGCCCTCCCCATTTGAATTAGGCGGGCTTGCGCCGAGTGCATTTACGTTACACCGCTGCAAGTTTACAGGTAAGAGCTTTGTGAATCAGGCACTTACACTCTAAACCTGCGGCGGTGTAACGTATGGGATACGTTACGCCGCCGCGGAGTAACGTATTTCTCTCTGAATTTGGCCCATAGTGACTGGCATTATGTCTCAATTATCCTTTCTAGTTCCAGCTGCCTTTTTGCTCATTGATGGAACAGAGAGGGCTAGACATAGTAATCCCAAAGATACAAATCTTATGATCTGGATAGACATCATAAGGAATTAAAAATGTTATTTATAGACCAAAAAACACAACGTTAAGCACAAAGCCATGTTTTACAGCAGAGCATAATGTGTATATCTAATCCAAGGTGGAGTCATGAGTAAGACCTGGAGATCTCCGGACACTAGGATGGATGGTCCGGTATAGCTGGTTTTCTGTTAACTCTTTCCCATCATCCTGGGAGAGTTGATCCTCTTAAGCTTTTTTTTCCGGTTCATTATTATTCATCTGAAGATGTACCTGTTGACAATTTTTTTTTGTGTAATGTAAAGTTGATATTGTAATGTGTAAACTGTTATCTGCTGTCCTCTGCTATTCAACCATATGGCCTAGTGTGGTATATTTAAAGTGTCAGTATGCCGATGTTGGTACCTAAGTCACTCAGGGGCCTATTACAGTAAAACCTTGGTTTGCGAACATAATTCGTTCCAGAAACATGCTTGTAATCCCCACGGTGTAGGTATACCACAGCACATCAGTGTGAAAGCAGTCTTGGGCCCTTTTCACAAGATCGGCCCGACCAAATAGAACCCTTAATTCACCTCTATAGAGCGACAGATGTCTGTTTATACCCACCTACCTCCAATCCGAAAAACAGAAGATAATTCATCCCCTTTCATCTGGGCGGATAGGAGGGCCTATAGAGTAGCCGTGACCTGTCTTCCGCCTGCTCTGCTCATAGTGGCCCTCGAATGGTTACCAAGTTGCTTAAGTGGCCCTCGCTCTTCAAAAGGTTGGGCACCCCTGCACTAGGCCATCAGGAATAGGACGTTTATTTTCCACTAGGCCAATAAGAATAAGCAGTAAGTATTTTATTTCCACTGGGCCATCAAGGAGAAGCAGTTCATTTTCACTGGGCTACTGGCGATCAGCAGTATACTTCCTACTGGACCACCAAGAATAAAACTTTACCTTCCATTGGGCCACCAATGATAAACAATTTTCTTTCCACTGAGGAGCAGTGTAGTTTCTAATGGGGCACCAGAGATAAAAATCTTTTTTTCCAGTGGGTCATCAAAGACTAGTTGATAGACGTTTCCTGACCCATGGGACTGGGTAACATACTTTACATAAAGCACGTGGGTCTAGTTATAACACCTTACATGGAAGACAAGGACTGGGTACAAGGATTCAAATTAGGAAAATACAGAAGGGAGTGCCAGATCAAAAGCGGATGAAAAATTCCAAGATACTTTAAATTATTGGCGACTAAATCATATAAATACATCCAACGCATTTCGAGGGCAACAACACCTCCCTTCATCAGGGCTCAAGGCCAATCCTGCTCAGCAACTGTCACATTGTTACTCCTTGAGGAGAGTTTAATACTGACTCTAACATAGATCTGCGAGGTGACTGTTTGGAATCCATCCAAGTTTTATACTGTGTTGAGCTCTGGTAGAGAAGGCATGGTGTTGCCCTTTAAACATTATTATTATTATACAGGATTTATATAGCGCCAACAGTTTATGTAGTGCTTTACAATGTATAGGGGGGACAACACAATTACAGCACAGTTCAATACAGAAGGTAGAGGAGGGCCCTGCTCATAGAGCTTACATTTTAAAGGGAGGGGGTGGTGGTATAATAGCTGCAGAGAAGAAGATGGGGGTGGGGGGTGGCTCGGGGACAGTTGTTAGGTGGGCGTGGGATAGGCTTCCCTGAATAAATTCCTTTTCAGGGATCTTCTAAACGTGGACAGAGTAGGGGCTGATCGGACATACCGGGGCAGGGAGTTCCAGAGGATGGGAGAGGCTCTGCAGAAGTCCTGAAGGTGAGCATGGGAGGAGGTAACAAGGGAGCTAGAGAGCAGGAGGTCCTGGGAGAAGCAGAGGGGACGATTTGGGCAATATCTGCAGATGAGGTTTGGCAAAGAGGAGCAGCAGTCACGGATCAGTTAGTGAAAACATGTTTTCATATGATTTATTCACCAGCAATTCAAATGATCTTTGACTCTTTCATCTGCTTGTGGTCTGGTGCTCCTTTCTGTATTTCTATGGGTGCCCAATGAAGGAAGCCTTGCTATGTGGGAGCCGCCTTACCAGAGTTTGAGTTTGAAGTTTTCCTTCATCTGACTACGTTTGAGTTTTAAAGTTCCCATCGCTTATTTAAATATATTGTTCTGGATACAAGGATTGGCATTATATTTCCCACTAGGTTGGGCCCATGTTCAAGTAAATGGGTCTTTCCGGTCCCTGAGTCACAGATCAGTAAGCTTTGAGTCCCCGGATATTGTAAGATTTGACTCAGCACAACTTTATCCAATTACACTTCCTATCTGTCAGACTATGCCTTATAACACCATTTGGCGTCATTGATTATAACTCTTATTACTCCATGTACGATCTTGTTGTAGCTTCCTACAATAAGCCACGTAAGTGATTTCCCTAATAGCTAATACATTGACACATAACCAAAAATGACTTTGTTCGCTGGTCCATCCCATAGATCCAGCACAGGTTCTCACACATTAAGCTCATTACAGCATTGGGAATGTCTCCCTTGATCCTTATAATCTTTGGGTTTTATTTTCAAAGGATTAGGTGGTGCACTTCTATTGCAAAATTGGCCACTTCTTGAGGATTAGAAGTGATTTTCTTTGTCACCAAAGAGCAAAAACCGAAGTCATCATAGCCCAATCCCCCACGTTCAGAAAAAAGTACAAGTAATAAGTACAGTAGGAATATTTTCACAAGCTGGTCAAAAAAAAAAAGATGGAAGACAATACATCATTATATAAAATTCTAGACAAATGCTATCGCCAGAAGTCCTCTGACAGCTACAGTTTTTGTCAATTGACAGTAATTTATATCATACAATAAATATCTGTAACATGTAAGATCTCTCTGCCATAACGTCCAGCTCTGTTCCATCCGGGTGTCCCTGCCCACCGTTGTGTGTTCCAGCTCTTCCTGTTACATTCTTCATAGGAGAACATTAATCAACAGGAAAAGTGGTATCCCCTCATAAGGGATCCAGCCGTGTACAGACCCAAGAAAGCACAGAGATCTCATCAATAGTAAACAGTAGGGTTGCACCGATACCAAGCATTTGCACGAGTACTTGTACTCGTACAAATGCTCCCAATGCCTAATCCGATACCTGGGAGTGAAGAGGCATCGGCGCTCGCTCCCGGAAGTCAGTGGGCAGACTGGAGAGCGAGTCTTCAACAGGCTGGCAGCAGCGAAAGGTAAGCTGACCGGGGCAGGGGTGCGGGGCACAGCCGCATGCTCCGTCAGAATTGGCAACCCGGGCTGTCGCATTCGGTAATCTGGTTAAGTCAGCGGATGGCTCCACCCTTGCTTATATAAGAGCTGTCAAAAGGAAAAGACAGCAGTTGCCGGGAGGCCATTTTGGGTGCATTGGGTGGCGTAATTGAAGATGGATCGACATCGCAGGCCACTTATTTATTTATTTTTTAATAAGGGAAGTGTCAAAAACTGTCTATTGTGGTTTTTACTTTTTGACACTTTTTTTTGGTGAATGGGTAGGGGTACAATGTATCCAATACCCATTCACATGGGGGGGCAGGGATCTGGGGATTCTGATAAGCCCCCCGTCTGTAGACCCCTACAACCAATGGCCAGGGTTGTGGTCATTGTCCCCATCAACATGGGGACAAAGTGCGTTGTTGAGGGCATGTAGCCTGGTATGGTTCAGGAGGGGGGGAGCGCTTGCTCACCCCCCATCCAGTCCTCCTGGCTGCATGCTCAGATAAGGGTCTGGTATGGATTATGGGGGGGGGGGACCCGGTGCCACTGATGGGCACTGATGAGATGGCACTTATGGGCACTGATGAGGAGCAACTAATATGCCACACTTATGGGCACTGACATGTGGAACCGACAGCACTGATGGGCATCACTGATAGTTACTGAAAGCCAGCACTGTCTGGCATTACTAATGGTCACTGATTACTGGCACTGGTGGCGCTTTAGTGTAATCAGGGTGCTAATGATCAGTGCCCTGATTACATGTCTTGTTGTCCCCTGCCAGGAGATGCCGCTGATCGGCTCTCCTCGCCATACACTCTGTCAGTGTGAGGCGATGAGAGCAGAATACTGGCACTTCCTGTATTTACATGAGACTGGCTGTGATTGGACACAGCTGATCACATGGTTAAAGAGCTGCGTCGGCTGCTCTTTACAGAGATCTGGGTCACGCTGTGTCCTAGCAACATGACGCGGCCGCAGCAGGGGGCGTGCCGTCATATGACGTCCACCCTGTCATTTGATGGTGGGCAAGCGGCAACTAGTTAAGACCTGACTAGTAGCTCAGGAGTTGAAAATGTGAGTCCTGTCATAGACTTCTAATAGGTTTGCCTGTTTTCGATGCGTTTTCTGAAAGCACACAAAAGTCCTGTATGCTGCCTTTAGAACCACTTTAAAAAAAAGGAAAAGAAAATGTAGTGTCCTGTTTAAAGTGGAGTACTAATAGAATTGTGTACTTATTGAATTACAGCCTAGGTAAATCAAAGTCACCCTAAAAAATGTATAAGAACATATTGTACATTGCCAGCACACTATGGATCTTTAGTCAACACTTTGATGTTTGATTTAGAAAAAAACGTGCAAATACAATGGCCCGGATTCACAGACATCGGCGCACATTTATGCCGCCGTAGCGTATCTCTTTTAGGCTACGCCGATGCAGCGCAGAGAGGCAAGCACTGGATTCACAAAGCCAGTGCTGCCAAAACTGCGCTGGGTTTCCCAGGCGTAAGCCGGCGTAGGCGGAAGTGGGCGTGAGCCATGCAAATAAGGCGTGACCCCATGCAAATGATGGGCCGAGCACCAGACAGATACGTATAATGAACGGCGCATTCGTGCTGTCCCATGGACGCATCCCAGTGCGCATGCTCAGAATCACGTCGGAACTACTCCTTAACCACTTATGGACCGGACCAATATGCTGCTAAATGACCCAAGGGGTTTTTACAATTCGGCACTGCGTCGCTTTAACAGACAATTGCGCGGTCGTGCGACGTGGCTCCCAAACAAAATTGGCGTCCTTTTTTCCCCACAAATAGAGCTTTCTTTTGGTGGTATTTGATCACCTCTGCGGGTTTTATTTTTTGCGCTATAAACAAAAATAGAGCGACAATTTTGAAAAAAATGCAATATTTTTTACTTTTTGCTATAATAAATATCACCCAAAAACATATATAAATTTATTTTTTTCTACAGTTTAGGCCGATACGTATTCTTCTACCTATTTATGGTAAAAAAAAATTGCAATAAGCGTTTATCGATTGGTTTGCGCACAAATTATAGCGTTTACAAAATAGGGGATAGTTTTATTCAGCTCCGGGGAGTGATCGCGATGGAGCGGCTATAAACGAATAGCCGCGCCGTCGTCCCGGATCGCTCCCCGCAGGAATCCGACCGCCGCATGTAGCGGGGGGGGGCCTGATCGGACCCCCGACCCACGTCTAGGCAGGGACATACAGGTACGCCAATGTGCCTGTACGTGCCATTCTGCCGACGTATATGTACATGCGGCGGTCGGGAAGTGGTTAAGATACGTCGGATCACTGCCTACGGCATGAACGTAACCTACCCCTAGTCATATTCACGTCCTACGTAAAATAGGTCGGCTTGTGTTCCCTTTGCATGGATGCTGCTGAGTTACACCTCCTTTATGGGGCATAACTTTACGCCGGACGTATGACTTTACGCGCACTGCGTCGGACGGACGTACGTTCGTGAATCGGAGTATCTCCCTCATTTGCATATTTGAATAGAAAATCAATGGGAGCGGCAAATACATCCAGCGTAAATATGCACCCACTCTACGCCGGCATAGGCAAGTTACGTCGGTCGGATTAAGCCTATTTTCAGGCGTAGCTTAGTTTCTGAGTCCAGCGCATATTTGCACTTACGCGGCGTATCTGGAGATACGTCGGCGTAAGTGCTTTGTGAAGCCGGGCCATTCTTTTTTTCACTATACAGACGATTGTGTTCTACATTCTTTGCTACCTAAACTCACACACATTCTCTTTGATGTACATTTCTTCTATAACACAGTTTGGGTAGTCACTTGCTGCAGTGTTAGGGGCCAGTGACCTGTCCGTAAGGTGAGCTATATTTAGCCTACTTAACCTTCCATTTTCCATCCTAACAGAAAATTGAGTCTATTCAGGGAATGCAGTGACCTAAGGTTAATTGTGAAAGGCTTCACAATCCTTGACAGGTGGAATTACACACATATGCGTAGAGCCTGCAATCACAGAACCCTTTTCTCAGACAAATATACACTGATACGGACTGAAGAACTCTTTATACATGGAAATATGTAAAATGTTGTGCACAAAATGCAGGAGACATTAGTGACCTATGTGGTCAGTCTGTGCAATGCATCAAACAAATGTGATAATATATATTTGCAATAACTAGGATCTACAAGAGGCATTGTTTTATACAAAACACTTAAACAACGTGGGGTAAGAAAACTGAGGATAAAAGTCCCTCATACACCGAGGAAATGTTTTCCATGCGTCGCCGGCTCAATTTAACATGTGGGAACCCACAAGCCCATCTTCTGAAGCCCTCTGACAAATTGGGCCAATTATTGCTGATTAGTGAAGAATTCACAGGTGGTGCTGTGTTGATGTGACTGACTAGACCCACAGCCTCCTCTCCATTACAGTCAATTTACCCTATGAGAACCATTTATCTTCTAATGAGAAATACTTGGCAGTCATTCAGTCTTTCCCTACCTTTATGGCAAGGGAACATAATCAGGGCCAGATTTAAGCATACCCAACAAGGCTGTGGCTTAGGGTAGCAAGACATCCAGGGGTGGCAAGCAGTCACCTACAACATCATTATAGGGCCACAAAAAATTGTGACTTCTACCTAACCCCATTTCTTTGTGTAACAATTATTTTTCAACTACCGTATTTATCGGCAAAATCGTAGGTGCGCGATATACGCCGATACCCGCTTCCCGCGCCGAGTTTGAACCACTGCGCCGGCATATACCGAGCGCAGTACACTTGGGTATAGTCGGGCAGGCTCGGCTCCTCTCGCGGTCACGTCCTGGTACACCATACAGTGGTACTGTTATACCACTGTATGGTCTTGGCCACCACGCTTGGACATTTTTACTTAGGGGTGTACTCCCTTTTGTTGCCAGCGGTTTAGACATTAATGGCTGTGTGTTGAGTTATTTTGAGAAGACAGCACATTTACACTGGTATACAAGCTATACACTCACTACTTTACATTGTAGCAAAGTGTAATTTCTTCAGTGTTGTCACATGAAAAGATAGAATAAAATATTTACAAAAATGTGTGGGGTGTACTCACTTTTGTAAGATGCTGTATATTCTGCCTTGAGTAACTATATTTGTTACCTAGTCCACTGAGGAAGAATGGGGGACAGCACGAGACAGTTGGCCTAGTCGTGAAGGAAGCATAAATTTAATGCCGCATTCACACGATCGGAAATTCCGACAAGGAAACCGTGGCTTTTTTTCCGACTGAATTTTGCCTCAAACTTGAGTTGCATACACACAGTCACACAAAATTCCGACCGTCAAGAACGCAGTGACGTACAACACTACGACGAGCCGAGAAAAGTGAAGTTCAATAATTCCAAACATGCGTCGAATTCCTTCAGAGCATGCGTAGGATTTTTGAGCGTCAGAATTGCAAACAGACGTTTAGAATTTCCGACAAGAACTTTTTCCGTCGGAAAATTTGAAAACCAGCTCTCAAATTCCGTTAGAAAAAGTCCAATGGGGTCTACACACACCAAAAGCTCACATCAAACTTTTCTTGTCGGAATTTCCGATTGTGTGTACGCGGCATAATTGTAGATTTTAAAAAGAACAGCATTTTGGTGGGTTATGGATGGGCTACAACAAAGCTTATAATGCAAGTTTGGGAAATACTACTATTGCAGCCACAGATCGCAATACCAGTCTATATGGTTTATTTGCTGTCCGAATATGATCAACATTAGTTATGAAGCAGGAAAAACTAAAACTGGCATTCCTTTTTTGAGTGGATTCTAATAGGTTTACTTACTTGCCAACTTCTTAAAATATATAGGAACCCTGGCAGGAAAATCATCCACCCTCTTACCATGGCACCACTACCAAACTCTCACTCACTCCGTGCCAGGAAATGTAGTCATAATCCCCTGAAATGCCACTTTATTTGGAATAAACTATGGGGCTATGGGCAGAATCTCAAAGGGAAGAGTAATACTGTAAAATGTTAAAAAGCCAGTGGCTAAGTTACTGTATAATCAATAGTCAAAAGATCAGATGACCCTCAGGCCTCGTACACACGACCGAGGAACTCGACGGGCGAAACACATCGTTTTGCTCGTCGAGTTCCTTGTTAGGCTGTCGAGGATCTCGGCGAGCCAATTTTCTCCATTCCTGTCGAGGAAAAAGAGAACATGCTCTCTTTTTGGCTCGACGAGATCCTCGACAGTTTCCTCGTCGAAAAATGTACACACGACCAGTTTCCTATGCAAAAAAAAAAAAAAACGCAAGTTTCTTGTTGGTTTTTACCGAGAAACTCGGTTGTGTGTACGAGGCTTCATTCTTTCTTAGTGACCGACTACAATGTGCCATTTATGCAAATTTCTAAAAGGTTTTCTTACACAGATATAGCAAAATGTGACAGAACCAGTCATTTGGTTCTGGAGCAGAACTGGATCAGGCCATGGGCAATGCATTTTCCTGATTGTTTAACCACTTAACGCCCGCCGCACGCCTATATACGTCCGCACAATGGCACGGACAGGCAGAAGGGCGTATATATACGCCCTTGCCTTCTAGCGGGTGGGGGGTCTGATCGGGACCCCCTCCGCTGCGTGCGGCGGGCGGGATCCCTCGGGGAGCGATCCTGGACGACGGCGCGGCTATTCGTTTATAGCCGCTCTGTCGCGATCGCTCCCCGGAGCTGAAGAACGGGGAGAGCCGTATGTAAAAACGGCTTCCCCGTGCTTCACTGCGGCGGCTGCATCGATCGAGTGATCCCTTATATAGGGAGACTCGATCGATGACGTCCATCCTACAGCCACACCCCCCTACAGTTGTAAACACACACACAGTGATCCTTAACTCCTACAGCGCCCCCTGTGTTTAACTCCCAAACTGCAACTGTCATTTTCACAACAAACAATGCAATTTAAATGCATTTTTTGCTGTGAAAATGACAATGGTCCCAAAAATGTGTCAAAATTGTCCGAAGTGTCCGCCCTAATGTCGCAGTCACGAAAAAAATCACTGATCGCCGCCAATAGTAGTAAAAAAAAAATAATTAATAAAAATGCAATAAAACTATCCCCTATTTTGTAAACACTATAAATCTTGCGCAAACCAATCGATAAACGCTTATTGCGATTTTTTTTACCAAAAATAGGTAGAAGAATACGTATCGGCCTAAACTGAGGAAAAAAAAATTTTTATATATGTTTTTGGGGGATATGTATTATAGCAAAAAGTAAAAAATATTGTATTTTTTAAAATTGTCGCTCTATTTTTGTTTATAGCGCAAAAAAAAGAAGAAAAAAAAAAGAGGTGATCAAATACCACCAAAAGAAAGCTCTATTTGTGGGGAAAAAAGGACGCCAATTTTGTTTGGGAGCCACGTCGCACGACCGCGCAATTGTCTGTTAAAGCGACGCAGTCCCGAATCGCAAAACCTGGCTTGGGCATTTAGCTGCAAAATGGTCCGGGGCTTAAGCGGTTAAGGAAACAGATGTACCCAATAAATGGTGATATTTTTCATAAGGCTACTTTTTGGTAAATTGGTCCAGCTATCCTGAACCTATTCAATTACCAAGCTGTCAAACGAAAAACTAAACACAAGAACTAAGTGGGCACTGGATTCGGATTTTCTGGGGTCACTAAATTGTCAATGGCACACTCAATTTGGTTCATCAAGCCTCGTACACACGATCAGTCCATCCGATGAGAACGGTCTGAAGGACCGTTGTCATAGGTTAACCGATGAAGTTGACTGATGGTCAGTCGTGCCCACACACCATAGGTTAAATAACCGATCGTGTCAGAACGCAGTGACCTAAAACACAACGACGTGCTGGAAAAAATGAAGTTCAATGCTTCCAAGCATGCGTCGACTTGATTCTGAGCATGCGTGGATTTTTTTTTGACCTATGAGTTAGGAATCCATCGGTTAAACTTAAAGCAAGTTGGCTTTTTTTTAACCAATGGTTAAATAACCTATGGGGCCCACACACGATCGGTTTTGACCGATGAAAGCGGTCCATCAGACCGTTGTCCTCTGGTTAACCTATCATGTGTACGAGGCCTAAGAACTCCACACGACGGGGAAACACCCTCAGGAGAAAGGGAAAGAGTTGAGAATCCAGACACACACAATCCAATGAGAGCACCACGCAAATGTCCAAGATAATTGGAGGAGCCCCCAAATTTTTTTTTTTAAAAGCCAGCAGCTACAAATATTGCAGCTGCTGACTTTTAAAAAATGAACACTTACCTGTCCAGTGCGCCCGTGAAGTTGGCAGACAAGGACGAGTCAAAACGTCACTTCCGCCCATGCTTCTTAAAGCGGGGGTTCACCTTAAAAACTAATTTTTAACATTAGAGCCAGCATACTAAGGACATTTACTTTCGGCAGGTCGTTTTTTTTTTCTCTGTACATACCTTGATATTCTGATTTTGTCCAGGGCTTCCGCGTTCTGATGACTCCGGGACTGGGCGTTCCTATCCCTGCCTCAGGGTTCCGATGACTGCAGGACTGGGCATTCCTATCCTTCCGTTCGATGATTGACGGCTTGTAAAACAGGTCCCCTGTCGCACAACGCGCGTCACCAGATTTCCGGAAATAGCCCAGCTGCGAGTCGGCACTATACGGCGCCTGCGCCCGCCGTGTAGAGCTGACTGCGCAGGCGCCGTATAGTGCCGACTTGCAGCTCGGCTATTTCCGGAAATCTGGTGACGCGCGTTGTGTGACAGGGGACCTGTTTCACAAGCCGTCAATCATCGAACCGAAGCATAGGAACGCCCAGTCCTGCAGTCATCGGAACCCGGAAGCCCTGGACAAAATCAGAATATAAAGGTATGTACGGAGAAAAAAAAAAATGACCTGCCGAAAGTAAATGTCCTTAGTATGCTGGCTCTGCTAGATGTAATGGTAAAAAAAATTTTTTTGGGTGAACCCCCACTTTAAAGCAATATTTTCTGGTTGTCATTTTTTCAAATGACAAATTTTTATTTTATTTTTGCATTTTAGTCTAAATATGAGATCTGATGTCTTTTTGACCCCAGACTGTCATGCTTTTTTCTATTACAAGGGATGTTTACATTCCTTGTAATAGGAATAAAATAAATAAAATAAAATAAATAGAAATAAATAAGAAAACAAAATTTTTTTTTTTTTTAAAGTGCCCCGTCCCGATGAGCTCGCGTGCAGAAGCGAACACATACGTGAGTAGCGCCCACATATGAAAACGGTGTTCAAACCACACAAGTGAGGTATAACCGCGATCGTTAGAGCGAGAGCAATAATTCTAGCCTCAGAACTCCTCTGTAGCTCAAAAGATGCAACCTATAGAATTTTTTAAACGCCGCCTATGGAGATTTTTAAGGGTAAAAGTTTGACGCTATTCCACGAGCGGGCGCAATTTTGAAGCATGACATGTTGGGTATCATTTTACTCGGCGTAACATTATCTTTCACAATATAAAAAAAAATTGGGCTAACTTTATTGTTGTCTTATTTTTTAATACAAAAAAGTGATTTTTTTTCCAAAAAAAGTGCGCTTGTAAGACCGCTGCGCAAATACGGTGTGACAAAAAGTATTGCAATGACCGCCATTTTATTCCCTAGGGTGTTAGAAAAAAATATATAATGTTTGGGGGTTTTAAGTAATTTTCTAGCAAAAAAAATATGTTTTAATCTTGTAAACGCCAAATCTGAAAAACAGGCTTGGTCCTTAAGTGGTTAAGCTCTTATACACCCTCGTACAAACTGTGTAGCTGTTGTCAAAAGTTTCGAGAATGGTACAAATATGCATTTTCACAAAGTCTGCTGCTGCAGTTTTTATGATGGGAATTTGCATATACTCCAGAATGTTATGAAGAGTTATCAGATGAATTTCAATTAATTGCAAAGTCCCTCTTTGCCTAATGAAAATTAACTTAGGGCCATATTCACGTAGGGCAGCGGCGGCGTAACGTATCCTAGATACGTTACACCGCCGCAATTCTTCATCGCAAGTGCCTGATTTACCAAGCACTTGCGATGAAAACCTACGCCGGCGGCCTCCGGCGCAAGGCGGGCCAATTTAAATGGGCGTGTGCCATTTAAATTAGGCGCGCTCCCGTGCCGGACCTACCGCGCATGCTCCGTTTTCCGAACTCCCGCCGTGCTTTGCGCGCCGTGACGTAATTTTTTTGAACGGCGACGCGCGTAGCGTAATTACGTATTCCCGGACGGCTTACGCAAACGACGTTATTTTTTAAATTTCGACGCGGGAACGACGGCCATACTTTATACAGCAATACGATTGCTGTGTAAAGTTAAAGCGGGGGTTCACCCTTAGAGGGCACTTTTTCCCCTTAGATTCCTGCTCGTTTTCTCTAGGGGAATCGGCTAGTTGTTTTAAAATATGTGCAGTACTTACCCGTTTACGAGATGCATCCTCTCCGTCGCTTCCGGGTATGGGCTGCGGGAATGGGCGTTCCTTCTTGATTGACAGTCTTCCGAGAGGCTTCCGACGGTCGCATCCATCGCGTCACGATTTTCCGAAAGAAGCCGAACGTCGGTGCGCAGGCGCAGTATACAGCCGCACCGACGTTCGGCTTCTTTCGGCTACGAGTGACGCGATGGATGCGACCGTCGGAAGCCTGTCAATCAAGAAGGAACGCCCGCTCCCGAAGACCCATACCCGGAAGCGACGGAAGAAGATGCAGCTCGAAAACGGGTAAGTACTGCTCATATTTTAATACAAATAGCCGATTCCCCTAGACCGAACGAGCATCCATCTAAGGGGAGAAAAAAAAAATTTAGAAATGGGTGAACTCCCGCTTTAAGGCACCAAAAAAAACAACTAACTTTGCGACGGGAAACTAGACTAGCGGCGACGTAGCGAACGCGAAAAACCATTGGGGATCGCCGTAACTCCTAATTTGCATACCCGACGCTGGTTTACAATGCAAACTCCCCCCAGCGGCGGCCGCGGTATTGCATCTTAAGATCCGACAGTGTAAAACAATTACACCTGTCGGATCTTCTGGCTATCTATGCGTAACTGATTCTATGAATCAGTCGCATAGATAGAAACAGGGATACGACGGCGTATCAGGAGAAACGCCGCCGTATCTGATTTGTGAATCTGGCCCTTAATCCCTAAAAAAAATTCCACTGCATTTGTTAGGAAATTTTGGGTCCATGGCCAGGAAACTCCCCAGACCTCAATCCCATTGAGAACTTGTGGTCAATCCTCAAGAGGCGGGTGAACAAAAAAAAAGAAAAAAAATTCTGACGAACTTCAAGAATTGATTATGCAAGAATGGGCTGCCATCAGTCGGGATGTGGCCCAGAAGTTGATTCACAGCATGCCAGGGGGGCGATTTAAAGAGGTCTTGAAAAAGAGTCAAGACTGCAAAAAGCCTTTGACACTTATAAAATGTTTGTAATTATACTTCAGTATATCATAGTAACATCTAAATAAAGATCGAAAAAACACTGAAGCAACAGACTTTGTGAAAATTTATATTTGTGTCATTCTCAAAATTTTTGGCCAAGGCTTATAAGTCTAAACGATTAATGCCGCGTACACACGATCGGAAATCCTGACAAGAAAACTGTGGATTTTTTTCCGACTTGTGTTGCATACACGCGGTCACACAAAATTCCGACCGTCAAGAACGTGGTGACGTACAACGCTACAACGAGCTGAGAAAAATGAAGTTCAATGATTCCGAGAATGCGTCAAATTGATTCCGAGCATGCATGTTTTTTTTTTTGCACGTCGGAATTGCATACAGACAATCAGAATTTCCGATAAGAACTTTTCCCATTGGAAAATTTGAGAACCAGCACAGAAAAAGTCCGATGGAGCCTAAACACGGTCGGAATTTCCGACCAAAAGCTCACATCGAACTTTTCCTGTCGGAAATTCCGCTCGTGTGTATGCGCCATTACTTCTACCACTTTACAATACACTGGGGAAATCCATGGAATGATAATTTAGACAGACTTCAAACCTAGAGCATAAGCAGACAAACTTACCTGTTAAATCAGGCATAGGTTGAATGTCCAACAGTCTATTTAATCTCCCAAATTAGAGCAGGTGTGCGCTTCAGAGTTCTGAGCTGTACTACATAAAGACTAGCAGATGGTGAAAGTTCAAGGCTGATTGTTACCCACATCTCATGAGGCTTCTATTGCTGGAATAAGGGGCAACCAGAATCTAGAATTTCACAGCCTTGCCAATGATGGGACATAATGGGCAGTGGTGTGGGGGTAGTGGCGCTGTCTAAGTGGAGGCTGATATTACCCAAAGGTAGTATGAACAAACTATATGGACTACAGAAGCAATAAGTGATATATGTGTCCTGAATATAGTGCCTCTTACAATATGTGATGTACCAGTGGTAAAATAAATGACTTAAGTGTGGCTAAGACCACATGCTCTAGTGTACAAATATCGTTGGACAAAGGTATTAATGCTGAAAAGTGATAGCGTAGATGCCAGATAATGTGTCCAAAAAAGTAAAAAAGTAAAAAATCCAAAAAATCCAAAAAGTGTCTATAAGTTCAAAAAAGAATATATATAAAAATATATATAAAAAGCAACAATCCGGGTGTGAACCAAATAAGTAAACAGCAGTCCAGAGTGATAATGGTGACAATGTGACTTTCCAAGTAGATAGGTGATCACAGTATGCAGTAGTGCAGTAATGCGAAGTGGATCCGGTGCTCCCCCTCCTGGGTCCCTACTCACCAGAGGCCCTCACCCCTGCAGGGGTAAAGTGCATAGAAGATATCCAACCGACTCGGGTCCTCGCTCTCCTATTGGGTCCTACGGTCCAGCTGGTACCAAACAGATCCTGGGTGGCCGGATTCCTCCAAGGGATGAAAAAAAGTTCTCATAGAGTAGTAGGTTCAGGTTCCAGTGGGTAAGGTTTATTGGTACAGCCAAAGGCTTATACTGAAAACATGTATACAAATATAGATATAGCCAAAGGCTTATACTGAAAACATGTATACAAATATAGATATACAAAAGGAAAAAATAAATAAAAATATATATGTGTGTAAAAATGGATTAAAAAATGAAATAAAAACGGGGGCCAGATAGAATGCTTGTGGATACAAGCAGACAGTTATCTGTATATTAACAAGCTTCCCAGCACAGCACAAGCTCCACAAATGAGAACCAGCGTGGAAACGGCGTGCGTTCCACCAAGTGAACAGCTGGTTAGTCCAGGAAGTGCGTGCGGGCGTGCGTGTATCCGCTTTACGCACGTTTCGTTCTCTTACGTCTTCTGAAGCGGGTACACGCATACCGCTACTGATGGTTAATATAGCCAGCGTCACCATGGAAAGCCCTCCCACTTGGCGGCGTTCACCAATCGTAATTTTAATGGGGAAATCCCTTCCGAACTAGTCATTTTGACAAGAGACCCTGGGTGAGTATAATCGTAATTTCCATGGTGTGCATAAGCTTAATCGGACATAACATAATATTCCATACAATGACAGTTTCCTTGGTGTGTATAAGTGTATACGGACATGACATAACACTCCTTACGGTAACATCTCAGTTTAACTATATGGCTTATATCAGCACTAGGTTCATATTCTTCTATCTTATGTAATACCAGTGTGTGGCAAGATTGAGGTATATATATATATATATGTGTGAACGAATCAGATCTGTGTAAATAAACTACAAATCATGAATAAAGGCATTAAATTGATCTGGGCAGATACAGTAATGCATATGAGCTCTATGGGCTGTAGGTGTGCCCAATGCAGGTGATTCCTAGTGTACAGGTCATAGTACTTGAGGAGGAATGTAAACAGAGGGGAACATAGGTTTCAGAGTAAGGGTTTCAAATTGAGATATATAGTATAGTGATGTTGCTCCAAACAGAGTGAGCACCCCAGAAGTATGATGGAGGTTGACCTGGAGGTGGAGGTCTAGGTACAAACAATGATATACCTATGGACAAAGATATAAAGGGTAGCATAACCTATATCTTCAATGGAAAACAAGAGATAAAATATAGGATTCGCAGCATTAGCATCATAAGGTGGGTTATATAAATGAAAGGATGTGACCATCAAACATCAAACAGAGATGATGCCTACCCTTAAAGGAAACATAAGCCTATCAGGGGTGTAGTGTGACAGAGCTTCCCAGGTACCAGACCCCAGCAGATGGCATGCTGGAGAGGAGTTCCTAGAGTTGAATTCTGTTAATGGTCCACATACTTGGAAAGTAAGCAACAGGGGCACTTTGTAGCCTTGTGTATCATGGGTGTGTGGTCTTGAGAGCCCTTGAGTTAAGGGTTGGCAAGGAAACAATTAAGGTCGATGTCCTTGTTCAACCCGTGGGGTGCAAGCGAACCCAAGCGGTAGATCCAACTGGTCTCATTTTGGGATATTGCAGTGGTCTTATTTCCTCCCCTCCAATCATCCCTTATGGTATCAATACCATAAAAGATCAGACCAGTAGGGTCTTGGTGGTGGAACTCTTTGAAATGGCGTGAGAGATGGTGTTTGGGAAAACCTGCTTTAATCCTATTGATGTGTTCCCGGATTCTTATCTTCAAGGGTCGTGTGGTTCTTCCCACATATTGCAGGTGGCACGGGCACTCGATGACATAAGTCACGTGTGTTGTGTCACAGGAGATGAGTTCTTTGATCTTGTATTCTTTGAAGTCATTTCTGGATTTGAAACTCATCTTTCTTCTCGGTTGTTTTTTGCTAACCCTGCAACCTAGGCATCTCTGACATTTGAAGAATCCCTTCAGATCGGGGCAGATGTTGACCTGTTTGGGTGGATCTACCACATTGTGCACCAAATGGTGACGAAGGGAGGGGGCACGTCTATATATAAAACTAGGTTTTTTGCCCAGGATTTTGGTGAGAGCATGGTCTTCCTGTAAGATTGGCCAATACTTTTTGACTATATGCTCGAAGTCTTTGTATTGGGAGTTGAAGCCGGTAATAAAAGCTACATCACTTTTATTATTTTTATTCTTTTTGTTAGCTGACAGCATGTTGTTCCTGTCCATGTTTGTCACTTCATCTTTTAATTTCAATAGGTTTGCCTCTTTATATCCTTTTTCTTTAAACCGGTCAATGATTATATCAGCTTGTGCTTGAAATTCAATAACAGAACTGCAATTCCTCCGAAGTCGCATCAGTTGCCCTTTTGGTATGTTGGCTTTCCACCTAGGGTGGTGACAGCTGGTGGATGGGATGTATCCGTTGCGGTCGGTGGTTTTAAAGTGGGTTCTTGTGTGTAATTCTGAGCCCTCCTTGTAGATCTGTAGATCAAGGTAATCTATGCATTCTGTACTACAATTGCCAGTAAAGGTGAGGCCATATCTATTGGTATTCAGATTAGATAGAAATGCCTGGAAAGTGTCATTGGTGCCATCCCAAAGAATGATAAGGTCGTCAATGTAACGCCTGTACAGTTTGATCTGAGGGATATTACGACTATAAACATATTCTTCCTCCCAACTGTCCATCAGTAGGTTGGCAACGCTGGGGGCATATCGAGCCCCCATCGCTACCCCCCCCTAGTTTGGACATAGTAATGGTTCCGGTACCAAAAGTAGTTACACTCCATGGCCATCTTGAGCCCTTCAACGATAAAGTTAATCTGTACTTGTTTTAGACTGGTATGTTGGTGTAAGGCTTTTTCTACTCCCATGACTCCATCCTCCTGGGATATACTGGTGTAGAGGGAGTTGACATCAATAGTAGCCAAGAGTAGATGTTCCGCACCATCAACCTGTTGCAATTCATTAATAAGTTGTAGGCTATCGCGAAGGTGGGATCTTCCCAACTTAACGATAGGTTGCAGGTAGGTGTCGAGGTACTCTCCTAGGCGGGAGAAAATGGAGTTGATACCACTTATTATGGGTCTACCGGGAGGTTTTTCAAGTCTCTTATGTATCTTGGGGGTGTAATATAGCACCGGTGTTTTCGTAGAGTTCGATACTAAATACTCGGCTTCATTTTTATTCAATATTCCTAAGAGCTTCCCCTTTTTTACAAATTTCTCGAGTAGTTTGTTGAACCTTATTTTGGGGTTACCCTTCAGTTTCTTATACGTATTTTCAACTTTAAGCAAGTTTTCCATCTCCTCTTCATAATCCTTTTTGTTAAGAATGACAAGGCCGCCCCCCTTGTCAGCCGGTCTAATAATGACTTCTTTTTTCTTGCCAATTTCCTTAATTGTTTTCCACACATCTTTATTTTTGTTTTTAAATTTCCGCTGCAATTTCCTGAGGTCACTTTCCACCATTTTTTTGAACGCCCCTATGCACTGGCTTCCCGGTGTATTTGGGTTAAATGTGGAATTATTCCTTAAGTTAGTTTGGATATATTCAGATGTTTCCATTGGGTTGTCAGCTTGGTTGGTCAAAAAGAATTTTCTTAGGTTCAATTTTCTAAGGAATTTCTGGAGGTCTATATAGACCTCAAATTGGTCTAGTGCCTTTTCAGGGGCATATTTGAGGCCCAAATCCAGGATATGTAGCTCTTCCTTAGTTAATTGGATGTCGCTGAGATTAAATATGCCTTTACCTAATAGTGCCTTGGGCGTTTTCTTCTGCCCTCCCCTGCACCCTCTGGTGCGTTTTCTCTTTGACTGTGTTCCATTTCTCTGTCCTGATTGCGCGATCTGTTGTCCCATGGGTTGGAGTGGGTTCCCTGTCCTTGGTGTCCTTGGTTCCTTGGGTTTTCTCCTCTCCCTTGGGATCTTCCATGGGTAGCCCCTCGGTTGCCATTCATCCCTCTCCATCCTGGATTTCCGTAGCCAGTTCTTGGTCTCCATCTTCCTGGTGGACGGGAGTTGGGGCCTCCCCTGTGAAAATCCTCATAATCCCCTCCATTTCTACCATAATTATAGTGTGTGTTGGTAGGGTAATGGTCTCTTCCTGAGGAGTGCCTATTACGGCTAAATGATCTCCTTCTCGGTGGATTGGGGCTCCTATAATAATCATCTTGGTATCTAACCCTTCTATTCTCGGGTCTCCCTTGCTGCCATCTTGGCGTGTGGGGGGTGTTTTGTCCGTGTTGTTCAGGTCCATTGGTAGTTGTATAGATGATCGGGTGCCTAGGACTAGTTGCCCCATCATTAGCTATCATTGTAAGTTCACTCTCATCAGTTATAGTGTCATCAAGCCCTTCTGTTGGGTTTTCCATGGAAGCTTGCCATTTGTATACCTGCATATTTTTATAATCAAGTACATCCCTCTTAAACTTCTTTTGCTTCTTACTCTGGATGTCGCTGTCATATTTTTTGATCAAATCCTGCAATTCCTTGGTTTTATCTTTATAGTCTTGCTGGCTTGCGAATGGTGTTAAAAGATTTTGTATTTCTGTGATACTTTTTTCTATTGTTTTTAATTTGAACTTCCTTCTTTTAACAATTTTATGTAAAAGTTCGTTTTCACATGTGTTTTTACTGCAGCTATGGAACTGTTTGGCTATATGAACAGTAGGAATATAGACGTTGGGGGCATTTTTAGCCAGGAAGAAATTATAAATAGACAAGACATGCAAGGGTTGGTTAAACAACTAAGGCACACAATGGAAAAGCAATTGAGAGTATGGTGGGACATAGCCACCCTTGAAACATATATAAAAGAAAAAATGACCCCCAGGAGGTTAAGATGGGATATACACCCGAACGACAACGTTGAGGATGCTGAGCTTATGAATGAGTGGTATTGTTTTTTTAATACATGTGAAAACGAACTTTTACATAAAATTGTTAAAAGAAGGAAGTTCAAATTAAAAACAATAGAAAAAAGTATCACAGAAATACAAAATCTTTTAACACCATTCGCAAGCCAGCAAGACTATAAAGATAAAACCAAGGAATTGCAGGATTTGATCAAAAAATATGACAGCGACATCCAGAGTAAGAAGCAAAAGAAGTTTAAGAGGGATGTACTTGATTATAAAAATATGCAGGTATACAAATGGCAAGCTTCCATGGAAAACCCAACAGAAGGGCTTGATGACACTATAACTGATGAGAGTGAACTTACAATGATAGCTAATGATGGGGCAACTAGTCCTAGGCACCCGATCATCTATACAACTACCAATGGACCTGAACAACACGGACAAAACACCCCCCACACGCCAAGATGGCAGCAAGGGAGACCCGAGAATAGAAGGGTTAGATACCAAGATGATTATTATAGGAGCCCCAATCCACCGAGAAGGAGATCATTTAGCCGTAATAGGCACTCCTCAGGAAGAGACCATTACCCTACCAACACACACTATAATTATGGTAGAAATGGAGGGGATTATGAGGATTTTCACAGGGGAGGCCCCAACTCCCGTCCACCAGGAAGATGGAGACCAAGAACTGGCTACGGAAATCCAGGATGGAGAGGGATGAATGGCAACCGAGGGGCTACCCATGGAAGATCCCAAGGGAGAGGAGAAAACCCAAGGAACCAAGGACACCAAGGACAGGGAACCCACTCCAACCCATGGGACAACAGATCGCGCAATCAGGACAGAGAAATGGAACACAGTCAAAGAGAAAACGCACCAGAGGGTGCAGGGGAGGGCAGAAGAAAACGCCCAAGGCACTATTAGGTAAAGGCATATTTAATCTCAGCGACATCCAATTAACTAAGGAAGAGCTACATATCCTGGATTTGGGCCTCAAATATGCCCCTGAAAAGGCACTAGACCAATTTGAGGTCTATATAGACCTCCAGAAATTCCTTAGAAAATTGAACCTAAGAAAATTCTTTTTGACCAACCAAGCTGACAACCCAATGGAAACATCTGAATATATCCAAACTAACTTAAGGAATAATTCCACATTTAACCCAAATACACCGGGAAGCCAGTGCATAGGGGCGTTCAAAAAAATGGTGGAAAGTGACCTCAGGAAATTGCAGCGGAAATTTAAAAACAAAAATAAAGATGTGTGGAAAACAATTAAGGAAATTGGCAAGAAAAAAGAAGTCATTATTAGACCGGCTGACAAGGGGGGCGGCCTTGTCATTCTTAACAAAAAGGATTATGAAGAGGAGATGGAAAACTTGCTTAAAGTTGAAAATACGTATAAGAAACTGAAGGGTAACCCCAAAATAAGGTTCAACAAACTACTCGAGAAATTTGTAAAAAAGGGGAAGCTCTTAGGAATATTGAATAAAAATGAAGCCGAGTATTTAGTATCGAACTCTACGAAAACACCGGTGCTATATTACACCCCCAAGATACATAAGAGACTTGAAAAACCTCCCGGTAGACCCATAATAAGTGGTATCAACTCCATTTTCTCCCGCCTAGGAGAGTACCTCGACACCTACCTGCAACCTATCGTTAAGTTGGGAAGATCCCACCTTCGCGATAGCCTACAACTTATTAATGAATTGCAACAGGTTGATGGTGCGGAACATCTACTCTTGGCTACTATTGATGTCAACTCCCTCTACACCAGTATATCCCAGGAGGATGGAGTCATGGGAGTAGAAAAAGCCTTACACCAACATACCAGTCTAAAACAAGTACAGATTAACTTTATCGTTGAAGGGCTCAAGATGGCCATGGAGTGTAACTACTTTTGGTACCGGAACCATTACTATGTCCAAACTAGGGGGGTAGCGATGGGGGCTCGATATGCCCCCAGCGTTGCCAACCTACTGATGGACAGTTGGGAGGAAGAATATGTTTATAGTCGTAATATCCCTCAGATCAAACTGTACAGGCGTTACATTGACGACCTTATCATTCTTTGGGATGGCACCAATGACACTTTCCAGGCATTTCTATCTAATCTGAATACCAATAGATATGGCCTCACCTTTACTGGCAATTGTAGTACAGAATGCATAGATTACCTTGATCTACAGATCTACAAGGAGGGCTCAGAATTACACACAAGAACCCACTTTAAAACCACCGACCGCAACGGATACATCCCATCCACCAGCTGTCACCACCCTAGGTGGAAAGCCAACATACCAAAAGGGCAACTGATGCGACTTCGGAGGAATTGCAGTTCTGTTATTGAATTTCAAGCACAAGCTGATATAATCATTGACCGGTTTAAAGAAAAAGGATATAAAGAGGCAAACCTATTGAAATTAAAAGATGAAGTGACAAACATGGACAGGAACAACATGCTGTCAGCTAACAAAAAGAATAAAAATAATAAAAGTGATGTAGCTTTTATTACCGGCTTCAACTCCCAATACAAAGACTTCGAGCATATAGTCAAAAAGTATTGGCCAATCTTACAGGAAGACCATGCTCTCACCAAAATCCTGGGCAAAAAACCTAGTTTTATATATAGACGTGCCCCCTCCCTTCGTCACCATTTGGTGCACAATGTGGTAGATCCACCCAAACAGGTCAACATCTGCCCCGATCTGAAGGGATTCTTCAAATGTCAGAGATGCCTAGGTTGCAGGGTTAGCAAAAAACAACCGAGAAGAAAGATGAGTTTCAAATCCAGAAATGACTTCAAAGAATACAAGATCAAAGAACTCATCTCCTGTGACACAACACACGTGACTTATGTCATCGAGTGCCCGTGCCACCTGCAATATGTGGGAAGAACCACACGACCCTTGAAGATAAGAATCCGGGAACACATCAATAGGATTAAAGCAGGTTTTCCCAAACACCATCTCTCACGCCATTTCAAAGAGTTCCACCACCAAGACCCTACTGGTCTGATCTTTTATGGTATTGATACCATAAGGGATGATTGGAGGGGAGGAAATAAGACCACTGCAATATCCCAAAATGAGACCAGTTGGATCTACCGCTTGGGTTCGCTTGCACCCCACGGGTTGAACAAGGACATCGACCTTAATTGTTTCCTTGCCAACCCTTAACTCAAGGGCTCTCAAGACCACACACCCATGATACACAAGGCTACAAAGTGCCCCTGTTGCTTACTTTCCAAGTATGTGGACCATTAACAGAATTCAACTCTAGGAACTCCTCTCCAGCATGCCATCTGCTGGGGTCTGGTACCTGGGAAGCTCTGTCACACTACACCCCTGATAGGCTTATGTTTCCTTTAAGGGTAGGCATCATCTCTGTTTGATGTTTGATGGTCACATCCTTTCATTTATATAACCCACCTTATGATGCTAATGCTGCGAATCCTATATTTTATCTCTTGTTTTCCATTGAAGATATAGGTTATGCTACCCTTTATATCTTTGTCCATAGGTATATCATTGTTTGTACCTAGACCTCCACCTCCAGGTCAACCTCCATCATACTTCTGGGGTGCTCACTCTGTTTGGAGCAACATCACTATACTATATATCTCAATTTGAAACCCTTACTCTGAAACCTATGTTCCCCTCTGTTTACATTCCTCCTCAAGTACTATGACCTGTACACTAGGAATCACCTGCATTGGGCACACCTACAGCCCATAGAGCTCATATGCATTACTGTATCTGCCCAGATCAATTTAATGCCTTTATTCATGATTTGTAGTTTATTTACACAGATCTGATTCGTTCACACATATATATATATATATACCTCAATCTTGCCACACACTGGTATTACATAAGATAGAAGAATATGAACCTAGTGCTGATATAAGCCATATAGTTAAACTGAGATGTTACCGTAAGGAGTGTTATGTCATGTCCGTATACACTTATACACACCAAGGAAACTGTCATTGTATGGAATATTATGTTATGTCCGATTAAGCTTATGCACACCATGGAAATTACGATTATACTCACCCAGGGTCTCTTGTCAAAATGACTAGTTCGGAAGGGATTTCCCCATTAAAATTACGATTGGTGAACGCCGCCAAGTGGGAGGGCTTTCCATGGTGACGCTGGCTATATTAACCATCAGTAGCGGTATGCGTGTACCCGCTTCAGAAGACGTAAGAGAACGAAACGTGCGTAAAGCGGATACACGCACGCCCGCACGCACTTCCTGGACTAACCAGCTGTTCACTTGGTGGAACGCACGCCGTTTCCACGCTGGTTCTCATTTGTGGAGCTTGTGCTGTGCTGGGAAGCTTGTTAATATACAGATAACTGTCTGCTTGTATCCACAAGCATTCTATCTGGCCCCCGTTTTTATTTCATTTTTTAATCCATTTTTACACACATATATATTTTTATTTATTTTTTCCTTTTGTATATCTATATTTGTATACATGTTTTCAGTATAAGCCTTTGGCTATATCTATATTTGTATACATGTTTTCAGTATAAGCCTTTGGCTGTACCAATAAACCTTACCCACTGGAACCTGAACCTACTACTCTATGAGAACTTTTTTTCATCCCTTGGAGGAATCCGGCCACCCAGGATCTGTTTGGTACCAGCTGGACCGTAGGACCCAATAGGAGAGCGAGGACCCGAGTCGGTTGGATATCTTCTATGCACTTTACCCCTGCAGGGGTGAGGGCCTCTGGTGAGTAGGGACCCAGGAGGGGGAGCACCGGATCCACTTCGCATTACTGCACTACTGCATACTGTGATCACCTATCTACTTGGAAAGTCACATTGTCACCATTATCACTCTGGACTGCTGTTTACTTATTTGGTTCACACCCGGATTGTTGCTTTTTATATATATTTTTATATATATTCTTTTTTGAACTTATAGACACTTTTTGGATTTTTTGGATTTTTTACTTTTTTACTTTTTTGGACACATTATCTGGCATCTACGCTATCACTTTTCAGCATTAATACCTTTGTCCAACGATATTTGTACACTAGAGCATGTGGTCTTAGCCACACTTAAGTCATTTATTTTACCACTGGTACATCACATATTGTAAGAGGCACTATATTCAGGACACATATATCACTTATTGCTTCTGTAGTCCATATAGTTTGTTCATACTACCTTTGGGTAATATCAGCCTCCACTTAGACAGCGCCACTACCCCCACACCACTGCCCATTATTTCTGTATCCTTTAGGGGATCACATTCTTTGGGGGGGCTGCAGTCTCACTACAATCTTACTGTTATCTTGGAATATCTATTTCATGTTTGTATTTAAGTACTGTCACCTATTTCCAACTAGTGTTTCCTAAGCGCGGATATTTGCTTTTTATTAATGATGGGACATGCCACATATGGGGATGTACATATATGTTATATCTGTGTCTGTAGGTGAAATAAAAAAAAAAATTGACCCCTTTTTACAAAGAAAAGGTTACTTCCTTACTAACCATTCACACCTGAGCGTAGCGTTTTCGGTCGTTTTGTCACGCGTATTCACACGTTTGCATACAGCGTTGTCCGACGTTTTTGAACTTCGTTGTTTTTTATTTTAGCCAATAGGAAAAATGATCATCTCTTTCATCACTTGTTGCTATGTTTGTAGATTTGTTTTATCTTCTTCCTGGGTGAATGTTCTATTTCACAGAACAGATTAAAGCGACAAAACGCCCGTAGAAACGCTCGTTGTCCCGCTAGACACTTGAATCGAACGTTTCCATTAGTTTCTATGGGAATACAAACGTTGAAAAACGCCCAAATCAGCCCGATTTGCGCGACAAAAAAGGGTCCAGAACTTGTTTGAGCTTCAGGCGTTTTGGAGTGGAGATGTGAACCACCTCCATTGAGAATAATGTATTTTTTCCCCTCTAGCGTTTTATAGCTTCAGGCTACAAAACGCTCAGGTGAGAATGCGGCCTTATGCCGCGTACACACGGTAGTTTTTTGTCTTGTAAAAAAACGTCATTTTTTATCATGATAAAAAACAACGTTTTTCAAACTTCATTTTAAAAAACTACGTTGCCTACACACCATCGTTTTTTCAAAATGCTCTAGCAAAACGCTGTGACGTACAACACGTACGACGGCACTCTGTTCCATTCAAGCTCGCGTCATAACTTGCTTCTGAGCATGCACGGGTTTAAAAACTTTGTTTTAAACGTCATTTTAGCCCACACACGATCATTTTTTATGACACAAAAAACGACGTTTTGAAAAACGACATAAAAAATTTAAGCATGTTCGAATTTTTTTTCTTTTCAGAAGATATAAAACAACGTTTTCCCCACACACGGTCATTTTAAATGACGTTTTTAAAAATGTCGTTTTTTTTCATCACAAAAAACGACCGTGTGTACGCGGCATTAGTCTTCCTTTTGAATTATGATATTACAATTATGTTATTCATGGTTTCCTAGGTCCTAGAAAAAAAAGTTTTCCAACTAACAGTCTTCTAAGCAAACCTTATTCATTATACCGTTGCAAAACCTTTTGTATCATGCATATTTGCAAATACACCAAGACCAATTCATTTAAGCTTGATCATTAGCCCACGTATAGACACCTTTGGCTAGATTCAGGTAGAGTTAGACACGCTGACCTAACTCCGAATCTAGATACGCTGACCTAACTCGGAATCTAGATAGGCTGACCTAACTCGGAATCTGCGCCCACCTAAGTTTAAGCGTATTCTCAAACAGAGATACACTTAAACCTATTTAAGATACGACGGCTTGCGCCATCCTATCTTAGGGTGCAATATTTAGGCTGGCCGCTAGGTGGCGCTTCCATTGCGGTCGGTGTAGAATATGTAAATCACTAGATACGCCTATTCACGAACGTACGCCCGGCCGCCGCAGTACAGATACGCCGTTTACGTAACGCATTATCAGGCCTAAAGATATTCCTTCAAATAGTTGGAATAGTAATGTTAAAGTATGGCCGCCGTTCCCGCTTCGAAATTCGAAAAATTTACGTCGTTTGCGTAAGTCGTCCGTGAATAGGGATTTACGTCATTTACGTCCACGTCGAAACCAATAGGCCCGCGCGGCGTACGTTGCCGCAATGCACACTGGGATATGTAGGCGGACGGCGCATGCGCCGTTCCAAAAAAACGTTAATCACGTCAGGTCAAGCCCCATTAACATAAAACACGCCCCCTTAGCTAAATTTGAATTAGCCGCCCTTACGCCCGCCCGCTTTAGGCTACGCCGCCGTAACTTAGCAGGCAAGTACTATGTGAATCATGTACTTGCCTCGCTAACTTACGGCGGCGTAGCCTAAATGCCGTAAGCTACGCAGCCGCAAGTATGCGCTCGCCATCCTGAATCTAGCTACTTGAGGTAAGTTGCAAGGAGCAGAAGAACCCAGGCGTCCTACAAACACAGGACAGTGGATTTAGTAATCTTGGAACATGCAGACGGAGCATTCCTTCCTGTGACACCAATAAATTAGCAGCCAGAAAGATTACATTCCGTTGGAGCCTGGACCATTGTGAACAGGGTGTGAGACTAACCTCTCCTAAAAAAAATCCTCCAGGCACAAGAGGCTGGAAGAACAGGTAGAGCGGTGCCATATGAATGAAATGTCAGTGCTGCCAGCTTTTGAACACGGCTCCCCTGAGGGGATTTAAATTCCCTCTTACCTCAGACACACTGTGAGGAGGCGGGTGCAGCTGGATTCTTCAGGGGAATAGATGTGCAAAGTCCTTTACTGACCCCCATCTAATATGTCCGATGTTCCTCCAACATTCAGTGCCTTAAAAAGTATTCATACCCCTTGAAATTTTCCCACATTTTGTCGTGTTACAACCAAAAAACGTAAATGTATTGTATTGGGATTTTATGTGATAGACCAACACAAAGTGGAACGAAAATTATAAATGTTTTTCAATAAAAAATAAGTGAAAAGTGTGGCGTGCATTTTTATTCAGCCTCCCTGATTCAATACTTTGTAGAATCGCC
This sequence comes from Rana temporaria, assembly GCF_905171775.1. Taxonomy (NCBI): domain Eukaryota; kingdom Metazoa; phylum Chordata; class Amphibia; order Anura; family Ranidae; genus Rana; species Rana temporaria. Next base: position 32,859,224 of record NC_053500.1, on the reverse strand, counting down.
TTTCCCCACAATTACTGTCTTTTTGGGGATGTCTCTACCAGCTTTGCACATCTAGAGAGCGACATTTTTGCCCATTCTTCTTTGCAAAATATCTCAAGCTCTGTCAGATTGGATGGAGAGCGTCTGTGAACAGCAATTTTCAAGTCTTGCCACAGATTCTCAATTGGATTTAGGTCTGGATTTTGACTGGGCCATTCTACCACATGAATATGCTTTGATCTAAACCAGGGATCTTCAAACTACGGCCCTCCAGCTGTTGCGGAAAACTACAAGACTCTGACATTCACTAACATGACTAGGCATTAGGGCTGTCCCGATACCAGCACGCTGATTAACTAGGCGGCGGCATCTAGGTATGGGGAGACATGGCTGCATATATGGGGAGACATGGCTGCATATGTGGGGGGACATGGCTGCATATGTGGGGGACATGGCTGCATATGTGAGGGGACATGGCTGCATATGTGGGGGACATGGCTGCATATGTGAGGGGACATGGCTGCATATGTGAGGGGACATGGCTGCATATGTGAGGGGACATGGCTGCATATGTGGGGGACATGGCTGCATATGTGGGGAGACATGGCTGCATATGTGGGGGGACATGGCTGCATATGTGGGGGACATGGCTGCATATGTGGGGGGACATGGCTGCATATGTGAGGGGACATGGCTGCATATGTGAGGGGACATGGCTGCATATGTGGGGGACATGGCTGCATATGTGAGGGGACATGGCTGCATATGTGGGGGACATGGCTGCATATGTGGGGAGACATGGCTGCATATGTGGGGGGACATGGCTGCATATGTGGGGGACATGGCTGCATATGTGAGGGGACATGGCTGCATATGTGGGGGACATGGCTGCATATGTGAGGGGACATGGCTGCATATGTGAGGGGACATGGCTGCATATGTGAGGGGACATGGCTGCATATGTGGGGGACATGGCTGCATATGTGGGGAGACATGGCTGCATATGTGGGGGGACATGGCTGCATATGTGGGGGACATGGCTGCATATGTGGGGGGACATGGCTGCATATGTGAGGGGACATGGCTGCATATGTGAGGGGACATGGCTGCATATGTGGGGGACATGGCTGCATATGTGAGGGGACATGGCTGCATATGTGGGGGACATGGCTGCATATGTGGGGAGACATGGCTGCATATGTGGGGGGACATGGCTGCATATGTGGGGGACATGGCTGCATATGTGGGGGGACATGGCTGCATATGTGGGGGACATGGCTGCATCTGTGGGGGACATGGCTGCATTTGGGGACACATTTAAAAGAAAGTATCGGTATTCGGTACTTGTAATCGGTCCTAAAAAAAGTGGTATCGGGACAACCCTACTAGGCATGATGGGAATTGTAGTTCCTGAACAACTGGAGGGCCGTAGTTTGAGGACCCATAATCTAAACAATTCCATTGTAGCTCTGACTGTATGTTTAGGGTCGTTGTCCTGAACCTCCACCCCAGTATTAAAGTGTCACTTTTTTTTTTTTTAAATAACAAACATGTCATACTTACCTCCACTGGGCACATAGTTTTGCACAGAGTGGCCCAGATTGTCCTCTTCTGGGGTCCCATGGCGGCTCTTGCGGCTCCTCCCCGCAAGAGTTAACACCCTATGGGAAGCTCTCTCCCGAGGGGGTTACCTTGCAGTCGTGCTTCCATGTCATACAATCGGCATCCATAGCCGCCGATTGTATGAATCGGCCGTGCACCCCCGGCTGCCACATCATTGGATTTGATTGACAGCAGCAAGAGCCAATGGCTGCGCTGCTATCAGTCTATCCAATGAAGAGCTGATTAGCCATGGGGAGAACGACGCCGGAAATTCGGGGCTCAGTTAAGTAAAATGGGGGCTGGACACTGTAAACTGTTTTTTCACCTTAATGCTGCGTACACACGGTCGTTTTTTGTGATGAAATAAAACGACATTTTTCATTATGAAAAAAAACAATGTTTTTCTAACTTCATTATTAAAAAAGGACGTTGCCCACACACCATCGTTTTCTGAAAATGCTCTAGCAAAGCGTGGTTATGTACAACACGTACGACGGCACTCTGTTCCATTCAAGCTCCTGTCTCATAACTTGCTTCTGAGCATGTGCGGGTTTAAAACGTCGTTTTAGGCCACACACGATCATTTTTTATGACACAAAAAACGACATTTTGAAAAAGGACATAAAAAATTGAAGCATGTTCAAATTTTTTTTTGGTAGTTTTTTAGAAGACAAAAAACGATGTGAAGCCCGCACACGATCATTTTAAATGACGTTTTTAAAAACGTTGTTTTATTTCATCACAAAAAAACGACCGTGTGTACGCGGCATTATGCATAGGACGCATTAAGGTGAAAAAACACAAAGCTTTTCAACCCCTTTAAGTCTTTTGCAGACTCTAAAGCCTCATAAACACAATCAGATTTTCTGCGGACAAAGCGCAGGACTTTTGTCAGAAGGGCGTTGGCCAGGAACTTGTATTGCATACAAACGGCAAAGAATTGTCGGCCAACAAACACAAAACTACGTGTTTTTCAGCACTTTAGCGCCACCCTTTGGGCAACTTCTGCAAATGTTGTGTTAGGGTGAGCATTGCTTCTGAGCATGCGTGTTTGTACTTTGGAGTTTTGTCCTACGGATTTGTGTACACGCGATCGGATAAGCCGACAACACACATTTGTTGGCGGACAATTTTAAAGCATGCTATCCCACATTTGTCCACGGAAAATCCGAGAAAACTTGTCCGATGGAGCATACAAACTGATTTTCCGTCAACAGCCTGTCATCACACAATTCCCGTCGGAAAATCCGATCGTGTGTACAAGGCTTTTGGCCTCATGTACACTGCTGTTGGTAAACAGACGTTTAGAAACAGTTGGGCATTTTTTTTAGCTGCCCCTGAACTCTCCTCTATGTTATCTTATCAGTACATGTACACAGGGTCATTTATAATCGTTTCTAGGCAGTTGAGTTTAGAAGCATTTTTTGTAACGCAAAAAAAATATGCATTCAGGACAGATGTTCAGAGGCATTTGAAATGCCTGTAACAGCTTGTGAACGCATGTAAACGCGGTAACTCGTATTTAGCTGCGTTTCGTTTACAGGCGTTTTTTTCATTTTTGCCTATTTGAAAAAATTTAAATTAAACGCCGGTTACTATCTGTCAAGTTAAATCATTCAGGAGAGGTTGTAAAAATGTTCTGTGTACATGAAGCCTAACAGGTTTTCTTATAAGTCCTGCTAGCTGCATCTTTGAGGCGCTCCTGCCCATTGAAATCAGGGATCAGGAGTACTTGATACACAGAGTGCAGGGGTTAGAAGTGTGTACCTTTCAGTTTGCAGGGTTATGGGTGTGTAATGCACAGCGTGCAGGGGTCAGGGGTATGAAATAACGAGGGTGCAGGGGTCAGGGGTATAAAATAACGAGAGTTCAGGGGTCAGGGGTATAAGATAACGAGAGTGCAGGGGTCAGGGGTATGAAATAACGAGAGTGCAGGGGTCAGGGGTATGAAATAACGAGAGTGCAGGGATCAGGGGTATGAAATAATGAGAGTGCAGGGGTCAGGGGTATAAAATAATGAGAGTGTATGGATATGTAACACACTGAGTGCAGCTTCTCTCCATTCATTTACAGCGCAGTTGAGGCTGCTGAGAAAGGGAATCTGTGTCCCTAGTCCCATTCCCTGTCTCAAAGGGGAGATGTCAGGGGTTTGTTAAGACCCCTGATATCTCACACAAGCCCCCCCCCCCAACAGGGCTGATTAAAAAAATAAAAATAAATTGCAATAAATAATAAAAAAAAATATTGTAAAAAATGAAAAATAAAATAAAAAACACACTGACACTGTCCCTCCCCCTTAACCACTTCCATACCAGGCACTTACGCACCTTCCCGCCCAAGCCAATTTTCAGCTTTCAGCGCTGTCGCACTTTGAATGGCAATTGCGCGGTCATGCTACACTGTACCCAAACAAAATTGGCGTCCTTTTTCCCCACAAATAGAGCTTTCTTTTGGTGGTATTTGATCACCTCTGCGATTTATTTTTTTGCTAACTAAAAACAGACTGAAAATTTTGAAAAAAAATACGTTTTTATTTTTTTCTGTTAATTTTTTTGTAAATAAGTAAGTTTTCTCTTTCAATTACGGGCACTGATATGGCGGCACTGATGGGCACCGATGAGGTGGCACTGATGGACATTAATGAGGTAGTACTCATGGGCACCGATGAGGTGGTACTGATAGGCGGCGCTGGTATGTGGCACTCATAGGCGGCACTTATGGGTGGCACTGATGGGTACTTATGGGTGGCACAGATGGGCACTGATAGGTGAGCACTGGGCATGGATGGGCACTGTGGGGTGGCACTGATGGACACTGTGGGGTGGCACTGATGTATCCATGTTGCCAGTCAGTGCCCATTTGTGGGCACTGATTGGCATCTTTTTTTTTTTACTGCCTTTTTTTTTTACTGACTTTTTAAAAAAAATTTAGTGCCCCCCCTTTTTTTTTTTCCCATCCCTGGTGGTCCAGTGTGGCGATTCGAGGGGGGGTGGGGGGTGGGCTGATGAACAGGAGAGCCGCCGATCGGCTCTCCTCTACACGCGAGTGAGGAAGAACCATCAACGGCTTTTCCTGTTTACATCGTGATCAGCCGTGACTGCACACGGCTGATCACGTGGTAAAGAGCCTCCGCCGGAGGCTCTTTACCGAGATCGGAGATGCAGGGTGTCAGAGTGACACCCCGCATCAACGATCGCCGCGCACGGCATGAAATCCTGCAGGACATCCATAGACGTCCAGTCAGGATTTCAGAACCACTTCCCGGACGTCAATCTCCTATTGACCGGGCGGGAAGTGGTTAAACAAAGAAAGCATTGTAAAAAAAAAAAAAAAAAAAAAAAAAAAATACTGACACATGTGATAAAAAAAAGTATTCGTAATCGGCGAGTACTTGGGAAAAAAAAGTATCGGTACTTGTACTCGTTCTTAAAAAAGTGGTATTGGAACCCAAGTTAGTATGTTATCGAAATTCTGAACACATATGTTTTACTCTAGATAGTGAGACCCGTTCTCTCTTGCCACCAACGAACCTTGAATGTGTCCTGACGAAGCTTAACAGCGAAACGCGTTGACGCTCATTATATATCATGTATCATAATATATATGTTTTTTAACTCTCCCCTAATGCTTTTTACATACCATGTATTTTTTCCAATGAATATTGTAATTTTTTCTCGAATATTCTTCATTGTTTACTGTGCCTTAAAAGTCCGACCTTGGGTTACCTATTTTGGTTCCCCCTTTTTAACACACGGGTTATTTTAGCAGCCAGGCAACTAGTATTTTCAGAAGTAGGTCAGCAACGATAGCTCTTGTCTTTACTTCAGGACAGGCCGATTTTAAGAGCAAGCTAAAGAATGAAATTGCTTATCAGCTTTTAAAAATCCTTGCTGTTATGGTAATCCTCTGGATTCAGAACCTCTGATCGGAAACAAGCATTCAGCTAGTGAAATCAACACTCATGATGACCCCCATGCAGGCCGCAGACATAGACTGCATTAACCACTTCCTGACGGTCGTACGACTTTATACGGCCGCAGGGTGGATCTAAATTTCCGGGAGGCCGTCTATATAAGGCCAACGGCCTCCAGCCACTGGGGGGCGCGCGCGTGTGCCCGCCGCATCACTGAGATGCCGATGCGCGTGCCTGGCGGCCGCGATGTCCGCCTGACACCCGCGATCGGCGGTTACAGAGACAAGGACGTGGATCTGTGTGTGTAAACACACAGATCCACGTCCTGCCAGGGAGAGAGGAGACCGATCGGTGTCCCTTGTACATAGGGACACAGATCGGTCACCTCCCCCAGTCAGTCCCCCTCCCCCACAGTTAGAAACACTATGCAGGGCACACATTAAACCCCTTCCTCACCCCCTAGTGTTAACCCATTCAATGCCAGTCACATTTATACAGTAATCAGTGCATATTTATAGCACTGATCGCAGTATAAATGTGAACGGTCCCAAAAATGTGTCAAAAGTGTCCGATGTGTCCTCCATAATGTCGCAGTCCCAATAAAAATCGCAGATCGCCGCCATTACTAGTAAAAAAATAAAATAATAAAAAATAATAATTCTGTCCCCTATTTTGTAGGCGCTATGGGCCAGATTCACAGAAGAAATACGCCGGAGTATCTACTGATACGCGGCAAATTTGCCGCGTCGTATCTTAATTTGTGATTCACAAACAAGATACGACGGCATTTGGTTAAGATCCGACAGGCTTACGGCTTCGTACGGATCTTCGGATGCAATAATTCGGCCGCCGCTGGGTGGAGTTCGCGTCGTTTTTCAGCGTCGGATATGCAAATTAGCTTTTACGGCGATCCACGAAGGTACGCGCGTTCGTTACGTCGTCACTCGTCGTTTTTTCCCGTCGCAAAGTTAAGCCTGCTTTTTCATTGCTTAACTTTAGACGAGCCATGTTAAAGTATGGCCGTCGTTCCCGCGTCGAATTTCAAATATTTTTTCTTTGCATGACGTTCGGGAATACGAAACGACGTAACGCACGTCGCCGTTCAAAACATTACGTTGGGGCGATGTCATTTCGCGCAAAGCACGGCGGGAAATTTTCGCGCGGAGCATGCGCAGAACGCGCGCCTAATTTAAATGCTACACGCCCCATTTGAATTAGGCGGGCTTGCGCCGGATGGCTTTACGTTACACCGCCGTAAGTTTACACGCAAGTGCTTGGTGAATCAGGCACTTGCGCTGAAAACTTGCGGCGGTGTAACGTAAAGACGATACGTTACGCCGCCGCGGATGTACATGATTCTGGCCCATAGATTTTTTTTTTTCAAAATGTATGCTTTTTTTTGTTTATAGCGCAAAAAATAAAAACCGCAGAGGTGATTAAATACCACCAAAAGAAAGCTCTACTTGTGGGGAGAAAAAGGACGTTAATTTTGTTTGGGAGCCACGTCGCACGACCGCGCAATTGTCAGTTAAAGCGACGCAGTGCCGGAAGCTGAAATTTCACCTGGGCAGGAGGGGGGTATAGGTGCATAGTAAGCAAGTGGTTAAAGGCAAGGGGTCAGTATGACAATCAGAGCCAGGCAAGTGAATTATTCAAAAGTAGGTCAGCAATTGTAGCCTATCCAAATGTTCCCTGACAGGTTTCCTTACAAGCTTATAAAGCCAGTTATTAATATGTGTAAACCTCTCTGCCTACGCCAACCAGGAGCAGCGCCACCTACTGAGCATACTAGGATATGCAGAATAATGTTTTTCGTTTATAAACGCAAACCACTGATTTCAAAGAGAAGGAAGGGACAATCTATCAGAATCGCTAGATTTGCCTTTACTTGTGTCTCATCTGTTTACATACATGTCAGATGACACATCACATAAAATACAACTTAACTGACTGTTAACCTGAAAAACCACAAGACAATAAAACTTCCTGTAATGGACAGCACATGTTTTATTGTATTGGGTTTAGTAGACTGAAAGCCACTTACAATGAGACAGGAGGGAGGAGGTGGAAAGTGTTCCAAAACTGTAAAACGGGATTTCACGGGGGGGGGGGGGGGGGGTTCCATCTTATTCAATACCCCATCCTTCCTTGATTGTCTTTATAGTCACTGCCGGCGTTTATATTGTAGTAAAACTAGGGCTGTGGAAATTAACTATTAATTCCTCACTTAATCATAAATGTTTTTGATCGATCAAAATTCTTTTGATCGGTACTCAACACCATCGGCTTCTGGGAGTTCCGTCGGAGATCCGGTGACCTCATGGACACCGGCGGGGCTTGCCGTGTCCATCTGAAGGGCTCCTTTGCTGTGCCTTCATATCTGCATGCCGGCGCGACTTTACTATCTGCCACACGCAAGGGCTGTTACACTTCCCTCTATCAACCTGGGATTCTACAACCATCCACTGGGAGTTGTGATAGTTCCCTTCACGGGACATCTACATGCCGACGGACTGATGTTAACCCCTCCTCATCTATATTCAGCAGTGGTATCGTTGTACACATTTTTATACCAGTATCATACTTAGCTACATGTTTTTATGACTGCTTTTGCTACCGTTTGGTATTACTCGCACCACTGAAGTTAGTGTGAAACGCGTCAGCTGTCCTAGTTTTTTACATTAAAGTTACGTTGGATTGGAGTGCGGCTGTCCTGATCATCTTTTGTTCTTATCGCACCATTTTTACAGTTTATGTAGCTACATCGATTTTTATCTCCAGTGCAATATTTATTTTGTTACCTACTTGAAGACTATTACCTAGATTCAGGTAGGCGGCGTAGCCTAGCGTGTTTACACTACGCCGCCTTAAGTCAGAGAGGCAAGTACTGTATTCTCAAAGTACTTGCCTCCTACTTACGGCGGCGTAGCGTAAATGCGGCGGGCGTAAGGGCGCCTAATTCAAAATTTGTGAGAGGGGGCGTGTTTTATTATAATGAGGCTTGACCCGACGTGATTGACGTTATTTTTCAACTGCGCATGCGCCTACATTTCCCAGTATGCATTGCGGCTACGTCCGCCGCACGGGCCTATTGATTTCGACGTGGACGAAAACAACGTATATCCCTATTCACGGACGACTTACGCAAACGACGTAAACATTTTGAATTTCGACGCGGGAACGGCGGCCATACTTAACATTGGCTAGGCCAACTAGGGCCTAGCTCTAACTTTACGCGGCCTATCTCTTACGTAAACGGCGTAAAAGTACTGCGTCGGCCGGGCGTACGTTCGTGAATCTACTAATTTGCATATTCTACGCCGACCGCAATGGAAGCGCCACCTAGCGGCCAGCCTCAATATTGCAACCTAAGATAGGACGGCGCAAGCCGTCGTATCTTAGATATGTTTAAGCGTATCTCTGTTTGAGCATACACTAAAACATAAGTCGGCGTAGATTTTGAGTTAGGTCGGCTTATCTACTGATAAGCCGGCCTAACTCTTTCTGAATCTACCTATATAAAAGTTTTAATGTTATTCCCATTGAGCGCTGCCTTTGTGTGTTTTTTGTATCCCGCTATCCATTTTTCCAGTGGTTGGGAGCTGCACTGGGAATCAGCCTGCAAGGAGATCAGCTAAAAGTAGTTGGATCTGTATGTGCGTTATAATTAATCTAAATTAGTCGATTAATTGATTTTTAAAAAAAAATCGATTAATCGAACATGAAAATTGAAATCAGTAACAGTAACCTGAACTTTCAGATTCGTGTGCGTTTGCTGTTCCATATTTTTACTACTGCATTTCCTACACAGCTTTGTAAATGCTCAATTCAATTGTTCATATTTTAGGAAAAAGCGACTGGCAGTCATTGTCTGAGAACTGCTGAGAGAAGTTCAGTTAAAAGCAGTAATACATGGCTCAAAGTCAGCTGACCCCCCCCCCCCCCCAATTCTTCAATTGCTGGATAACAGATCGACCACCATCCACCCAACGAGCCGTGCTTAGTGTCTACCACTAGACCCAGTACCTCCAGTTTAGGCTAAAACTGTAAACTCTAAAGAACAATGTTATTTTGATATCATCAGGGCTTTTTTTCAGGGGGAACTCAGTTCCACCACTTTGGCTCAGACCCTTGGGGGGGCTGCTCATCACAATCACTTGTAAACACAGAAGTCCGGATTCTATGTTTACAAGCAACAGCTCTGCACTCTGTGTGTAACCCCCCTGAACTCTACACTCTGTATGTATGTAATGCAATCCTGGTATTTAATGCCCCTTTAAGACCCGCCTACTGTTCATGAAATTTAACTGACCACACCCACTATTTGATGTGATTTGGAGGGTGTGTGTAGGGGTTTTGGGGGGTCGTGGTTGAGTTCCAGCACCTATTGTCTGAGAAAAAAAAGCCCTGGATATCATCATATCAGCCAAATGTTGCCACCACCTTTGTCGTTAACTGCATTCTCATGGATGGAGGAACCTCCACTGCCGGTGTTCTGCCGAGAAAGGTCCCCATGGCGGATAATGCCCACCCTCTACTGCGCAGGCGTAGCGCGTGTGCAGTACGGAGTGCAACGGAGTCGCCGAAAATGAACAGCTGTGAATGAGCTGTACACGGAGCCTGCGCAATAAGCACGACATTGTGCCACACGCTCCCGATGCTCGTGCAACTCTGCAAGGGGCAGGTGTACTACTATTATATCGTGTAAGGGGAGGGTGGCTAAAGAAGAGGCCAAATTTTAATTTGATGGGCAGAGCTTATAAGTTGGGGGTGGTTTTATCAATAAACTACACGTCTTTGCGGGGCGGTTTGCAGGCCCTATGTAAGTAACACAATGAGGCGGATGTGTTATTGAGAAGCGTGTAAGGGGCGGATGGCTACAGAAGAGCCCGTATTTTAAATTGATGGACAGAAATGCCATCCACCTCTTACACGATATAATAGTAATACACCCGCCCCTTGCAGAGTTGCACGAGCATCGGGAGCGTGCGGCAGCACGTAGCACAATTTTGTGCTCATTGCGCAGGCGCCGTGTACAGATGATTCACAGCTTCGGCGGCTCCGTTGTGCTCCATACTGCGCTGTGTACAGGGCGGGCATTATCCGCCCAGGGACCTTTCTCGGCAGGACACCGGCTTTTGTATTAGGACAGCCAGTGTACTGCCAACCAGTGAATGCATCTGATAGGATGCAATCATTGGCTCCGTGGAATTTTAAATTGACTTTCGTCGAGCCAGGAGGTGCTTGCAGGGCCACCCAGGGTTTGAATTTCGGCCGATTCAGCATTAGTTGGCCAAAACTGGAGCCGTGAATAGGCCTTTAGCCTTATAGGGGGTCTACTGTTTTCAATCCGGTCAAACGTGACCCAAAGACTTAATAAGCTGACCACAAACCAGTAAAGATTCATAAACATTTCAGAAGGTTTGTTAAATTATTTAATGGTTTATAGCAGGCATGTCCAAAGTCCGGCCCACGGGCCAATTGCGGCCCGCTTTCCGGTTTAATGTGGCCCCCCCAATCTGTTGGCGCTGTAATCTGTTGGCGCTCGTCCTGCCCCCTCCCTGTCCCCTCCGAGGCTGCAGATGGCCATCGATCAGGCTGCATTCATGGCAATGTTAGGGCTGCATTCTTGTTGGGCAGTGTATTAATGTTTGGACGGACACAGTTGAACCGAATTTTAATGGTTCAAAGAATGTCAGGCAAAATAGTCAGCCCTCACGCATGTTCACTTCATCAAATCTGGCCCTCTTTGAAAAAAGTTTGGACACCCCTGGTTTATAGGGTCATATAGATGGTTGTCTTCCACCATAGTGATGAAAAAAATCAAAAGGAGAAGGATGGAGCATTTTTCTTAAATGAACATTCTAACTGTGAATGTTGTCTTGTTCTGAAAATAACGATACTTTTTGTAATGTGGATCCCGAAATCGAAAGAAGAATTCAAAACACTGGCATTGCAATCAAATAAAAAAAAATTAAGGGTTTGCCTATAAAATTTGTTAAGTACTATTGAATGCTCTGACGAATGTTTTTTTTCTGAATTTCAGTACGAACATTCAAACAAAAATACTGCTGATGTATTACCAGCTTTACTGGGGAGAAGAACAGTGAAGCAAAGCCATTGTGTAAACCCTACTAAGCAGGAAGTTCATGATCATCAAGTGCCAATTTCTCTAGTGCCAATTTTTTGGGGGTTTTACAAATCTGTTACACGTACAAACTGACTTTTATATATGTCAGGATTTAAATCATTTTATCTTGGCCCTGGGAACATCAATTGCATAAACGCAGCCCTGATGAAGCAGAGGACATGGTAACTGCCCCCGAAACATGTTGGGTTCCTACAAACAATTCCTAAAAAAATAAACATAACTTAATTTGTCAGTGAGGTTTGTCCTTCTGGTGTGAAGATGAATGCTCACTTCATTTGCTTACGTAGCCCTGATCAGTTAATTCTCGCAATAATGGCAGTTAATTCTCGCAGTCTCTTGTAACATGTCCCCAGTCTGTGAATGTCTCCTGCAGCACATCTCAATCTGACTAGGATTGTAGCATGTCCGTAGTCTCCGATCATATCCTGCAGTTATTCTTCCGTCTCTGACAGTCATCTGTAGAGGACACAAATGGGAGAAAATTGATTTGAAAAAGTGTTATAACATCAGTTAACTCTAGCAGTCTCTTATAAAATGTCTCCAGTCTGTGAATGTCTCCGGCAACACATCCCCCCAGCATGTAACATGTCCGTAGTCTCTAACCACACTTGTAGCATGTCCGTAGTCTCTAACCACACTTGTAGCATGTCCATAGTCTCTAATCACAATTGTAGCATGTCTATAGTCTCTAACCACACTTGTAGCATGTCCATAGTCTCTAACCACACTTGTAGCATGTCCATAGTCTCTAACCACACTTGTAGCATGTTTGTAGTCTCTAACCACACTTGTAGCATGTCCATAGTCTCTAACCACACTTGTAATATGTTCGTAGTCTCTAACCACACTTGTAGCATGTCCATAGTCTCCAACCACGCTTGTAGCATGTCCAAAGTCGCTAAGCACCCTTGTAGCATGTCCGTAGTCTCTAACCACACTTGTAGCATGTCCGTAGTCTCCAACCACGCTTGTAGCATGTCCAAAGTCGCTAAGCACCCTTGTAGCATGTCCGTAGTCTCTAACCACACTTGTAGCATGTCCGTAGTCTCGAATCACACTTGTAGCATGTCCGTAGTCTCCAACCACGCTTGTAGCATGTCCAAAGTCGCTAAGCACCCTTGTAGCATGTCCGTAGTCTCTAACCACACTTGTAGCATGTCCGTAGTCTCGAATCACACTTGTAGCATGTCCATAGTCTCTAACCACACTTGTAGCATGTTCGTAGTCTCTAACCACACTTGTAGCATGTCCATAGTCTCTAACCACACTTGTAGCATGTCCGTAGTCTCGAATCACACTTGTAGCATGTCCGTAGACTCGAATCACACTTGTAGCATGTCCATAGTCTCTAACCACACTTGTAGCATGTTCGTAGTCTCTAACCACACTTGTAGCATGTTCGTAGTCTCTAACCACACTTGTAGCATGTCTGTGCAGTCTCTGACCGCACTTATAGCATGTCCGTAGTCTCTGACCATCTCCTGCACAAATGGGGGTACATCAATCTGAAAAAGGACTATAAATGGCAGTTAACTCTAACAGTCTCTTGTAACATGTCCCCAGTCAGTGAATGTCTCCTGCAGCACATCTCCATCTCTGATTAGGCTTGTAGCATGTCCCTAGTCTCTGACTATCTCTTGTAGTAAGTTGACAGTCTGTGACTGTCATCTGTAGGGAGCATTGATTTTATAAATTGTATAAAGGCAGTCAACTCTAGCAGTTTCTTGCAATCTGTGAATTTACCATGCAACGCATCCCTAATCGCTAAGCAGGCTTGTAACATGTCTCTTATTATCTCCTGCAGAAAGCGGCAGTCTCTGACAACCATCTGTAGGGAGCACATATGGGGGAGAATGGAATTGGAAAAGATCTATAATGGCAGATAACTCTAGCCATCTCTTGTAACATGTCCCAATCTGTGAATGTCTCCCACAGCACATCCCTAGTCTCTAACAAGGCTTGTAGCATAGCCATAGTATCTAACCAGGCTTGTAGCATAGCCATAGGCCCAGATTCACAAACAGCTGCGCATATTTATGCCGCTGTAACGTATCTTCTTTACGCTACGCAGCGCATAGAGGCAAGCACTGGATTCACAAAGCCAGTGCTGCCAAATCTGCGCTGGGTTTCCAAGTCGTAAGTCAGTGTAAGTGGAAGTGGGCGTGAGCCATGCTAATGAGGCGTGACCCCATGGAAATGATGGGCCGAGCGACAGACAGATACGAATCGCCAACTGCGCATGAGCCAGGACGTGGACGCATCCTTCTGCGCATGCTCAGAATCACGTTGGAACAACTGCCTAAGATACGACGGATCACTGCCTACGGCGTGAACGTAACCTATGCCCAGCCATATTCACGTCCAACGTAAACAACGTAAAATACGACGGCTTGTGTTCCCTGGTCCATACCTTTGCATGGGTTGCGCCTCATATATGGGGAATAACTTTACGCCGGACATACGACTTACACAAACCGCGTATATTATGCGCCGGGCGCAAGTACGTTCGTGAATCGGCGTATCTCCCTCATTTGCATATGTGCATAGAAAATCAATGGGAGCGGCAAATGCGCCCACGATACGACTGCGTAGGCAAGTTACGTTGGTCGTAGGAAGCCTATTTTTAGGTGTATCTTAGTATGTGGGTCGGCGCATAGATACGACGGCGCACATTTGTACTTGCGTCGGCATATCTTGAGATACGTGGGCGCAAGTGCTTTGTGAATCCGGGCCATAGTCTCTAACCAGGCTTGCAACAAGTCCACAATCACTGACCCTCTCTTGTTGTGAGTCAGCAATCTCTGACAGTCATCTGTAGTATTATTACAAATACTAAATATAATGTACAGCTCTTTGATGATATCAGGGCTCACACTTGGGGTCCCCGATATATGGCAAGTTGACCACCACTGCACTGGGCACATTTGGTGCTGTAAAAAGTCTCAGAACCAGCAGGGCACCACACTACAAATGTCATTATTACTTCCTGTCTGCCGGAATTCATTCTATCCTGGGAAAGAGGAGACATGGGAGGCAGAGATGAGTGATGAGATAAAACAATGGGAAAAACACGGCACATATCTCCACATACAGTCACTGCCATCCATGCCAATGGGGTGTAATTAACGTCTGTGTGTACCTCGGTGCCAATGGAGAACAAACATAATTGTATATTCATGACGATTATTTATTCATGAACAGCACGGGTGATTTTCCTCTACGTCACCCACGGGTCTGACGTGTACAGAATGGTGTATTATGTTTTATATGTATATATACCGTACAGATAAGCAAATCAATCCAGCAAATCTGCCGACCATTCCATAAGAATTCCCTCCCCTAAGAATTCTACTCATAGGCATACAGTATGTATCACATTTTGGGATGAAATGCGCCCTATACACATTCCCTGTCTGACTCCAGAACTCACCAAGAGAGGAAGTGAGGGAAGAATCCCCAATGGGGACACAGGCAGCAACAAAAGCTTGATAGAACTTCTAAATCTTAGCCAATGTATTGGAACCTGTGATTGGGCGGAAATTAACATTGTCCCCATCACAAGACAGCTGTGACTAAGCAGGCCCTTTGTTGGCCGGGGGGCTCTTTAGTATCAGATGTGTGAACTTTAAGATGGGACAAAAATATAGAAAGTCCTTCTAATAATAGGAGCTCAGTGCTGATGGTCGCCATGCTTTTTTTTTTTAAGGGGGGGGGGGGGGGTACAGGCCTAGGTGGGCTGCTTAAGGGGGGTTAACAGTATTCCTTAACCATTCATTTCTGTGGAAGAAGTCTGATTTATTCTTAAAGATTTTGATTGAGAGATAGTGAATGGAAGATTGTATGGCTGATGGATTGATTGGGTGAATGAAGCGATGGATGGATATGAATGAATGTAGGGAAGGAAGGATGGATGGATAAACTGAATGCGTGGATGGAAATGAATGAATACATGAATAGACGGATGGATGGACTGATTGGATGAATATGAATGGATACATGGATGGATAGATGGATGGATAGATGTATGGATGGAATGGATAGATGGATGGGTGGAATGGATAGATAGATGGAATGGATAGATAGATGGATGGAATGGATAGATAGATGGACGGAATGGAGAGATAGATGGATGGAATGGATAGATAGATGGGTGGAATGGATAGATAGATGGGTGGAATGGATAGATAGATGGGTGGAATGGTAATATGGATGAACTGAATACGTGAATGGATGGATTGGATGAATTAATATATGCAAGGATGCATAGACAGATGGATAGACTGGATGGATGGATTGAATAGAAGGATGAAAAGGAAGGCAGGAAGGATAGATGAACGGGATAGATGGGTGGATAGATTGGATGCATTGATGGATAGATTGGATGGATGGAGAGAGTGGATGGATTGGAATGAATGAAAAGAAGGAAGGATGAATGAATGGAGAGATTGAATGGATAGAGGGAAAGGAAGGAAAGATGAACTGCATGGATGGGTGGGTGGATGGATAGATTGGATGCATGGATGGGTGGGTGGATGGATAGATTGGATGCATGGATGGGTGGGTGGATGGATAGATTGGATGCATGGATGGGTGGGTGGATAGAAAGATTGGATGCATGGATGGATAGATTGGATGCATGGATGGGTGGGTGGATGGATAGATTGGATGCATGGATGGGTGGGTGGATGGAAAGATTGGATGCATGGATGGGTGGATGGATAGATTGGATGCAAGGATGGGTGGATGCATGGATGGATAGAAGGATAAACTGGATGTATGGGTGGAAGGAAGGATGGATTTGGATGAATGAAAAGAAGAAATGATGGATGGATAGAGAGATTGAATTATGGATTGGATAGAAGGAAAGATGAACTGGATGGATAGAGTGGATGCATGGATGGATGGATGGAAGGAAGGATTTGGATGAATGAATGAGATAGATAGATAGATAGATAGATAGATAGATAGATAGATAGATAGATAGATAGATAGATAGATAGATAGATAGATAGAATGGACCAATGGGCGGGAAGGCAGGCATACTGATTGAGTTGAAGTTTGTCTCCATCTTTATTAGAATATCTATTCTCCTCTGACACCGAGATTCAATCCTCCGAGGCACATCATAACTCACACTCCTGTCTCGGGATATTGGAACATCTTTGAAACATTGTGACCTTTTTTTCAGACCAAACTGTCCAATACCCATTGAGTAATGGCAAATGTAACCCTATAAAACATTATTTAATACCATTAAAAATAATCCAGGCTGGCGTGTGCCAAGGCTAACAAGCCCTATCGGAAATTTAATTAAGTTTACCCCACGCTGTCTCGAACCTTCTCCTTCCCTGATTGGCCAAGACAAACAGGATATTGCACATAAAATCAAAAATGACAGGATTAGAATCAAATCCACGACATTCATTTTTATATGCATCTAACTACATATACGACTATTTTTACCTCCAGAAAATCCAGCGCATTATGTAGAGCTGAGTAACGCCATCGTAATATAAGTAACAGATGGTCAGAGCTGGGCTTTCCCTTTTTTTTTCTCCTCTTGCTGTTGATATTGCATCTCAAGCGGTTTTAGAGAGTAATTACACAGAGCCATGGAGAGCTCCCTCTAGTGGTCAATCTACAATTTTTTGTATAATGGATATCCGGAAGAACAAACTTAAAGTCAAATCAAAAATGACATTAAAAGCAAACCTGTGCTTTACTTATGCAAGTCAGTGAGGAAGGAAGACCTCTTCAATTCCCAGCTGATCCAGTTGGAGCTTACACAGGGACTTTATTCTTGTCACAGCCCTGAGCCAATTACCAAGCACCAGTGTTGTCACATGGCTTGAGTCACATGCTCCTGTCACTAAATAAAATGGTTAGCTTACAGGCCTGCTTACACCTTGCTTTTGCTTTGCTTAAAAAATGATCCCCCATGTAGCTTCAGTGGTGCTTCAAAGCGTCTAAGCCTTCATAGAAGTCAATGGCAAAGCTCGCTTGAAGCCCCACCGAAGCTCCCACCAAAGCCTCACCGAAGCCCCACCAAAGCTCCACCGAAGCCCCACCAAAGCTCCACCGAAGCCTCATCGAAGGCCCACCGAAGCCTCATCGAAGGCCCACCGAAGCCTCATCGAAGACCCACCGAAGCCTCATCGAAGACCCACCGAAGCCTCATCGAAGACCCAACGAAGCCTCATCGAAGCCTCATCGAAGGCCCACCGAAGCCTCATCGAAGGCCCACCGAAGCCTCATCGAAGACCCACCGAAGCCTCATCGAAGACCCACCGAAGCCTCATCGAATACCCACCGAAGCCTCATCGAAGACCCACCGAAGCCTCATCGAAGACCCACCGAAGCCTCATCGAAGGCCCACCGAAGCCTCATCGAAGGCCCACCGAAGCCTCATCGAAGGCCCACCAAAGCCTCATCGAAGGCCCACCAAAGCCTCATCGAAGGCCCACCGAAGCCTCATCAAAGGCCCACCGAAGCCTCATCGAGCAAAAGCAAGGTGTAAACAGAACTGTAAGCTAACCATTTTTTTAGTGACAGGAGCTTTGACTGGCGTTCAGAGAGCTTTAACAAAGCCTGTGCGAAGCCTTGTTTTAAAGCAAGTGTAAACTAGCCCTAAGTAACACTTAGGGCTCTTTCACATGGGACAGATCCGTGATGATCCGCCCCGTGAATCTCCGCTTGCTCAGCGGAGATCGCTCCGCCGATCCCCGCTGAGCCGGCGGATGACAGGGCGGTCCCCGCACACCGTGCAGGGACCGCCCTGTCAGATATCCGCTCTCCCCTATGAGGGGATCGGATGAACACGGATAGATGAAAAACGGACATACGGTCCGCATGTGTGAAAGAGCCCTTATGCTGCGTACACACGATCGGAAATTCCGACAAGAAAATCGTGGATTTTTTTCAGACGGAATTTTGGCTCAAACTTGTGTTGCATACACACAGTCACACCAAATTCCGATCGCCAAGAACGCGGTGACGTACAACACTACAATGAGCTGAGAAAAATGAAGTTCAATGATTCCGAGCATGCATCTAATTGATTCTGAGCATGCGTGTTTTTTTTGTGTGTCGGAATTGCATACAGATAAAATAACTTTTCCCGTCGTAAAATTTGAGAACCAGCTCTCAAATTTTTGCTGTCGGAAATTCCGACAGAAAAAGTCCAATGGGGCCTACGCACGGTCGGAATTTCCAACCAAAAGCTCACAACTTTTCTTGTCGTAATTTCCGACCGTGTGTACGTGGCCTTGTCCTTCCCCACCTGTGACTGGACAGTGAATGGAGAAGCTGTACGCCAATAAGCTCACCTCTCTCCACCTGTCATACGTCCCCTGTTAGCAGCACAAACTGTTTGGCTCCTTGTGCTGCTTCTCCCCCTCCCGCCCTGAGCTCTGCTATAGAATATTAGCCCTCATATTTCTATGCTGAAATCCTCACAAGAGATATATCACGTGAGCTGAGCAGCTCTAGTACCGTAGGGGTTATTGTCGGTGACCTTGTATCGGCTGCTTGCTGTTGGCTTTGTATACAGTATCAGATGAACACGTCGTTCTTGTTTTTTTTTTTTTATTATTATTAGCCAATTAATCGTGTTTATAAAACAGCATCTCTGCTTCTAGAGTCTAAGTGCCGGTTCACACAGGGGCGCTCCGTTTTGTACTATGGAACCGTTCTAATAAGAGCGACTCAAGTTGCTCCGACTTAGATAATGGTTCCTGTACTACTTTAGGACGACTTCAGGGTGACTTGCATTGACTTCTATACAGGCAAGCCGCCGCTGAAGTCGTGTGCAGATCGCATTGCAGAGTCGCGCTGTAAGTCGGGTTGCCCCTGTGTGAACCGACACTAATTTTTACCCCGAGTAAGAACATAAAATTATAGGGGTAGATTCACGTAGATCGGCGTTTCTTTGTGCGGGCGTAACGTATCCTATTTACGTTACGCCTCCGCAACTTTTACAGGCAAGTGCCGTATTCTTAAAAGAAAGTTGCGGCGGCGTAGCGTAAATAGGCCAGCGAAAGCCCGCCTAATTCAAATAGTGAAGAGGTGGGCGTGTGTTATGTAAATTAGGCTTGACCCGACGTGATTGACGTTTTTCCCGAACGGCGCATGCGCCGTCCGTGGAATTTCCCAGTGTGCATTGCTCCAAAGAACGCCGCAAGGACGTCATTGGTTTCGACGTGAACGTAAATGGCGTCCAGCCCCATTCACGGAGGAATTACGCAAACAACGTAAAAAATTCAAAATTCGACGCGGGAACGACAGCCATAATTAACATTGGTACGCCGCACTTATGCCACCATATAGCAGGGGTAACTATACGCCGGGAAAACCCTAACGTAAATGGCGTAAATGTACTGCGTCGGCCGGGCGTACGTTCGTGAATTTGCGTATCTTGCTGATTTACATATTTCGACGTGTAAATCAGCGTACACGCCCCTAGCGGTCAGCGGAAAAATGCAGTTACGATCCGACGGCGTAAGAGACTTACGCCGGTCGGATCTAATAGAAATCTATGCGTAACTGATTCTATGAATCAGGCGCATAGATACAACCGGCCGGACTCAGAGATACGACGGCCCTAAATTCCTTTGCCGGCAATTCTTTTTTTACATTCAGCTGTCAGCGGGGAACCCCACTGGCAGCTGATGACTCTTCGGTTGTTAAGGACGCGGCGGCCTGCTTCCCAGCCCGCTCCTTAGCAACCAGCTATATACAGTGTTTTTTAAGGGACAAAATCAAAAATGCTTTAAAAATGCATGCAAAAAACGCATTCAAATTATGGGCTTAAAAACACATCGCAAAACGTGCCTGAAAAAAACATCAACTGCAACCACATAGATGTGAACCTAGACTTAGTAGACCAGTAGGTTTTTAGGTTTAGTTTCCTCTTCCCACATCATTTTTTATTTTATCCCACTCGCTATCCATATAACCAATGGTAGAGCAAACAACAGAAGAAAAATGTCCTTTGAATGGAATTCCTACCCGATCTCCCATACCTTTATTGTTGTCCTTGTCCCCATTGTCATGGTCTGTCACCTGCTCCAGTGACAGAGAAAATCACCGGAACAGGAAGTGAGGGAAAATCTCTCTATTGGGACACAAAAACAGTGGGCCAGATTCACAGACGAGATACGCCAGAGTATCTACTGATACTCCGGCGTATTTTCAAATTTGCCGCGTCGTATCTTAATTTGTGATTCACAAACAAGATACGACGGCTTTTGGCTAAGATCCGACAGGCTTACGGCTTCGTACGCCTTCGGATCTTAGGCTGCAATACTTCGGCCCCCGCTGGGTGGAGTTCGCGTCGTTTTCCTGCGTCGGGTATGCAAATGAGGTTTTACGGCGATCCACTTAGGTTTTCGCGTTCGTTACGTCGTCGCCAGTAATTTTTTCCCGTCGCAAAGTTAAGCCTGTTTTTACATGGCAGAACTTTAGACGAGTATGTCCGTCGTTCCCGCGTCGAATTTAAATTTTTTTTTTTTTGCGTAAGACGTCCGGGAATACGAAAGTACGTTACGCACGTCGCCGTTCAAAAAAATGACGTCACTTCGCACAAAGCACGGCGGGAATTTCAAAACGGAGCATGCACAGTACTCCTGGCGCAGGAGCGCGCCTAATTTAAATGGTACACGCCCCATTTGAATTAGGCGGGCTTGCGCCGGACGCCTTTACGTTACACCGCCGTAAGTTTACAGGCAAGTGTTTTGTGAATCAAGCACTAACGCTGAAAACTTGCGGCGGTGTAACGTAAACGGCATACGTTACGCCGCGGCGCAGGTACGTGAATCTGGCCCAGTGGTTCCCTGCTCTGTCCAAAATAAATGTACAACATTTGGCTGATGTCCATAGTAGAGAGAAAGCTCAAGAGAGAGCAGTGTGTTCCTGCAGGGCGATATATCCAGCACAACTGGAGCCATATAAAACGAACATAGAGGAACGTCTATAG
Organism: Rana temporaria; assembly: GCF_905171775.1. Classification (NCBI taxonomy): domain Eukaryota; kingdom Metazoa; phylum Chordata; class Amphibia; order Anura; family Ranidae; genus Rana; species Rana temporaria. Next base: position 32,837,606 of record NC_053500.1, on the reverse strand, counting down.
AATTACTGGCTTAAGATGTATGGTGCAAGGCCGGTCTGTTTAGCAGCGGAGAGATTATAGGCAGAGATTATAGGGAGAAATTGGGGTGGGTTAAAAGGCGCATTAGCAATCAGTGCGCAGAGCAAGTTAAAACAATCCCATTTCAAGTCAGGAATGGGAAGCAGACAGAAGGGATAAAATCTTCGCCTTTAGCATCCAGCCCCGGGGAGAACAAGAGACACATCTCAGCGATTTCCTTGATCAAAGCTTAAATCTACATTTTAACTCCCCGAAGAAAGTGACGCCTCGCCTCTTGTCAGTGGCTTACTATGACGTGGTAACTGAATCTTCCCAGCCTGGTAGGCAGAGCAGGCGATTGACAAGTGACAGTTAGGGAGTGGCGCGGCGGTCTGTCTGCTGGAAAAGAGATCTTCTCAATGACAGCCAACTGGGCTGTTTCGGTTTGGAGGTGGAAAAGAAATAAATATCTGCTTTATTCCACGCGGAGAAAATAAACACAGAATCTGGGAAATGAATTTTGTCCATGATAGAGTGAAGGCACAGGACCACTTGCTATGATAACATAACAGATATATGGTAATATATTGCTAATAATAAGATACCAGTAATAGAAGAAACAATATTTATTTTTACATTTTTATTATAAAGCACTGATATTTTACACAGCACTTTACCTATTCTACATTCACATTAGTCCCTGCCCCCCACAGCTTACAACTAAGGCCTCGTACACACGGACGGACAGTGGCTGAAAACGGTTCGCCGGACCGTTTTCAGCGGACATGTCCGCCCGGAGATTTCTGTCTGATGGTTGTACACACCATCAGACAGAAATCCGCGCGTAAACAATATGCGGGGACGTGGCCGCGCCGTCGCCGCGACGATGACAATGTCCAGAAATATTTCAGTACTAACGAAAGCTAATTTACATTATTTCGTATTTTCGTTTTCCGAAGATTCGTAATTTATTTTTCGTTAGTTTTGATTTTCGTTTTTTTATTCTTTGTTCGGCATTTCGGTTGTTTTCTTTTCGGTCTTCGAATATTAGTAAGTTTGCATTTTCGTTCATTTTGTTTTTCGTAATTATTATTTTTTTTGGGTTCGGTATTTTCGTTGTTTCTATGTTTTCGTATCTTCGTTGTTTTTCATATTCGTTATTTTGAAAATATCGTTATTCGTTATTAATTACGCTAAACCGTTCGTTCATTCGTATGTTAACGAATCAACTAAAATACCGTGTTTCCCCGAAAATAAGCCTGGGTCTTATATTAATTTTGGCAACAAAAGACACAGTAGGGCTTATTTTGGGGGTAGGTCTTACCATGAAATGTGCTGGCTTCTCTCTCCCTGCTTGACAGGAATCTCCAGTGTGAACTGAGTTAAAATGCTTGTAAAATCCTATAATCCACTCTATTACAGTATTATATAATGTAAAATGTGTGTTTCTGTAAAATAATTGTGCCAAAAACCTTCGTTATAGCGCCGCTCTGCTCTTTTGTGACCTGCCAGGGCTCTCGCAATTTTATTACAGAAACACACATATTGTACATTATATAATACTGTAATAGAGTGGATTATAAGATTTTACAAGCATTTTAAAATAGGGCTTATTTTCGGGGTAGGGCTTATATTGCAGCCATCCTGGAAAATAACGCTAGGTCTTATTTTCGGGGTAGGTCTTATTTTCGGGGAAACACGGTAATGAAAATTGACGGAAAACGTATTTGTAACTTAACCGCTTCCCGACGGCCGCATGTATATATACGTCCACAATATGGCACGTACAGGCAAATGGGCGTACATGTACGTCCTTGCCTTTCCGCGGGTCGGGGGTCCGATCGGGACCCCCCCCCGCTACATGCGGCGGTCAGGTTCCCTCGGGGAGCGATCCGGGACGGCGGCGCGGCAATAGCTCCCTGGAGCTGAAGAACGGGGAGAGCCGCGTGTAAACACGGCTTCCCCGTGCTTCACTGTGGCGGCGTATCGATCGAGTGATCCCTTATATAAGGGAGACTCGATCGATGACGTCAGTCCTACAGCCACACCCCCCTACAGTTGTAAACACACACTAGGTGTACTCTAACTCCTACAGCGCCCCCTTGTGGTTAACTCCCAAACTGCAACTGTCATTTTCACAATAAACAATGCAATTTAAATGCATTTTTTGCTGTGAAAATGACAATGGTCCCAAAAATGTGTCAAAATTGTCCGAAGTGTCCGCCATAATGTCGCAGTCATGAAAAAAATTGCTGATCGCCGCCATTAGTAGTAAAAAAAATAATAAAAATGCAATAAAACTATCCCCTATTTTGTAAACGCTATAAATTTTGCGCAAACCAATCGATAAACGCTTATTGCGATTTTTTTTACTAAAAATAGGTCGAAGAATACGTATCGGCCTAAACTGAGGGAAAAAAAAAAATTTATATATGTTTTTGGGGGATATTTATTATAACAAAAAGTAAAAAATATTGAATTTTTTTTCAAAATTGACGCTTTATTTTTGTTTATAGCGCAAAAAATAAAAACCGCAGAGGTGATCAAATACCACCAAAAGAAAGCTCTATTTGTGGGGAAAAAAGGACCCCAATTTTGTTTGGGAGCCACGTCGCACGACCGCGCAATTGTCTGTTAAAGCGACGCAGTGCCGAATCGCAAAACCTGGCCTGGGCATTAAGCTGCCTAAAGGTCCGGGGCTTAAGTGGTTAAAAAATTGCACATGCCTACAGACCAATGCACCACCTCCTCCTGTCCTGTGGACTGCTAGTGATCATCATTACATTGATGAAGTCCAGTGTGCATAGTGCAGGATAAAAACTAATTCCAGGCAATTAAAGAAAATTATTCAAATTAATAAAAAAAAAAAAATTGTCACTGCTGCAGCGGACAGCTTATCTAGATAGCAGGCAGGGTTATATATGTTCTTGGAATTATACTTTTCATAGCCTCATCCTTTCCTTTCTGATAAGGGAAAATCCTGTATGACGACAAAACGGATGAAAACCCCCAGATGCCCTGCTAGACCTGTGGGCACCTTAGATAAAACCACAACTTGGTAGCTGAACAAACAGTGTGGTGTGCCCCTTGTTCCCTGCTTCGCTCACCCTCCTGCCTTCTCCTCCCAAGCCTGAAGGCACACACAGCTCCATTCCTGCCAGGCCACAACTAGAACTGGCATGTTGGTGGCTGCTGTGCAGACAGGAGAGACTTTGGGTACTAGAAATTAACCCCTTCACTCGGTGGATAAAAGCACTTTGCATCATGTGTGATGTGAGCTTATAATGGTGTAGATCATTGAAGGACACGTGATCCATTCCTTGCCTCTGTATGTCCACCAGGCACCACGTGCCAGTCTGAACGTACATTATTTTAATATTTTTACTTTAATACTATGTGATCAGTCTGGTTTGAATCACACATATTAAATTGTCCTAATCAAATTTTTTTAATTAACATTTTTGAAAAATTGAGCGAGTCAGAGATCTCCTGCCAAGGTTTTTGTTGCTATCTACACGCACTGGCCACCTTATTAGGTACACCTGTTCAAATGTTTGGGAACATAGGGCCAAATCCACAAAGATCGTGCCTAACTTAATTTTTTCCATTTAAGTTACACTGCCTTAAAATTTCTACCCGATCCACAAAGCACTTACCTAGAAATTTTGGTGGGCTGTGTAACTTAAATTCCGCTGTCGCAAGGCGTTCCTATTCAAATGGGGGCGATTCCCATTTAAATTAGGCGCGCTCCCGCGCCGGCCGTACTGCGCATGCTCGTGACGTCATTTTCCCGACGTGCATATCGCGAAGTTACGTTATGCCAAGCTTTGTGGATTGCGACGGGTCAATAAAGTTGCGTCGGGAAAAAAAAAAGATACGGCGGGATTTTTTTTTTTTCAAAATGTAAAAAAAATCGCGTCGCTGGACAGAAAGGTCTGTACTAACTTTACACCATGTAAAAGCAGCCCTAATTTTGCGTATGCAAACTAAAACTTACGGAGAAAAAACGAAGCTGAAAAGCTTTGTGGATCTCCGTAAGTCCTAATTTGCATACCCGAGGCGGCATTTCGACACGAAATGCCCCCAGCGGCAGATGCGGTACTGCATCCTAAGATCCGGCAGTGTAAGTCCCTTACACATGCCGGATCTTCTGCCTAACTATGGAAAACTGATTCTGTGGATCAGTTCCATAGATAGAAACAGGGATACGACGGAGTAACAGCAGTTACGCCGGCGTATCCCTTTTGTTGATTTGGCCCATAAATTGCTTAATAGCCAATCACATGGCAGCAACTGAATGCATTTAGGCATCTAGACGTGGTAAAGACGACTTTCTGAAGTTCAAACTGAGCATCAGAATGGGGAAGAAAGGGGATTTTTCAGTGACTTTGAACGTGGCATGTTGTGGGTGCCAGACGGACTGGTCTGAGTTTTTCAAAAACTGCTGGGATTTTCACGCACAACCATCTCTCGGATTTACAGAGAATGGTCCGAAAAAGAGAAAATATCCAGTGAGCGATTGTTTTGTGTGAAGGAAAATGCCTTGTTGATGTTAGAGATCAGAGGAGAATGGGCAGACTGGTTGGAGATAATAGAAAGGCAACAGTAACTCAAATAACCACTCGTTACAACCAAGGTATGCAGACAGGGAATTATGGGGCCCCTAACACAGCTTCAGAAAATTGCGATGCGGGTGGGGGGGGGAGGCTTTTACAAACAAAACATTTAAAAAAAAAAGGGGGGGGGGTAGCCATCCGGGCCCTGGGGACCTCTATGCTCTTTAATAAAAAGAAACAAAAAAAGAAATTATATATATATATATATATATATATTTATTTATTTTATAAAAAAGAAGGGGGGTTGCCATCTGGGGCCGTCTGGGCCCTTTAATAATAATATTAATAATAAATATATATATATATATATATATATATATATATATATATATATATATATATATATATATATATATATATATATATATAAATTAATTTTTTTTATAGAAAAAAATACCTCTTGGCCTTTTAATAAAAAGAAAAAAGAAACCTCTGGGCCCTTTAATAAAAAATAAATAAAAACAAATATATAAAAAAATAAATTCTTTTTTTTTTTAATAAAAAATAAATAAAAAAAAGGGGGTTGCCATCCGGAGCCATGGGGACCTCCGGGCCCCTGGAAATCTCTGGGCCCTTTAATAATATATATATATATATATATGTGTGTATATAGATAGATAGATAGATAGATAGATAGATAGATAGATAGATAGATAGATAGATAGATAGATAGATAGAAAAAAAGAAAAAAAAGAATAAAAAGAAATAAAAAAATTTGTATAAAAAAATGTTTTATATAAAAAAGGGGGGCTTCCATCTGGGGCCCTGGGGATCTCTGGGCCCTTTAATAATAAAAAATATGTAATATATATATATATATATATATATATATATATACCCTGTTTCCCCAATAATAATACCTACCCTGAAAATAAGACCTAGTGTTATTTTCCAGGAGGGCTGCAATATAAGCCCTACCCCAAAAATAAGCCCTAGTTACAAAAATGCTTGTAAAATCATATAATCCACTCTATTACAGTATTATATAATGTACAATGTGTGTGTTTCTGTAATATAATTGCGGGGAAGAGAGCTCCGGCGGGAAACAGAAGTGCAGGGCGGCGCTATAACAAATGTATTTGGCACAATTATATTACAGAAACGCACACATTGTAAATTATATACTACTGTAATAGAGTGGATTATAGGATTTTACAAGCATTTTTACTGAGTTTACACTGGGATTCCTGACAGGCAGGGAGGGAGAGGGGGAGAGAAGACCGCACATTACATGGTAAGACCTACCCCGAAAATAAGCCCTACTGTGTCTTTTGTTGGCATAATTAATATAAGACCCGGGCTTATTTTCGGGGAAACACGGTATATATATATATATATATATATATATATATATATATATATATATATTAAAAAAACATTTATAAAAAAATAAATAAAAAAGGGGGGTTGCCACATGGGGTCCTGGGGACCTCTGGGCCCTTTAATAAAAAAAAAATATATATAAAAAAATAAAAGAAATGAAAATAAAAAAAAATAAAAGAAGAAAATATATAAAAAAATTGTTTTTTTATATAAACAAGGGGGTATGCAGAATACCATCTATGAATGCACAACATTAACTTTGAAGCGGATGGGCTACAGCAGCAGAAGACCACACCAGGCGCAACTCCTGTCAGCGAAGAATAACTAAGGATACAATTCACACAGGCTCACCAAAATTGGACAATAGAAGATTGGTAAAACGCTTTCTAGTCTAATAAATCTCGATTTCAGCTGCGACATTCAGATGGTTGGGTCAGAATTTTGCATAAACAACATGAAAGTATGGATCACCACTGGACAATGAGGTCACTGAACTCCAATGGCCTCCACAGTCACCAGATCTCATCCAATAGAGACCATTTGGGATGTGGTGGGGTACAATCCGGTACTAGCAAGGTGTCAGTAAGTGGCCATTAAGTGTACAGGTTGGGGAGATTTTTCCTCAATTTCTGTTTCATTGACACCAGTACAAATGTCACATGACTGGCAATTAATGCAGAACTGCATCTTTCAATACCATGGGCCAGATCCACGTAGCGCATCGTATATTTCCGCAGGCGTAGCGTATCCTAGTAACGCTACGCCGCCGCAACTTTGAGAGGCAAGTGCTGTGCACTTGCCTCTAAAGTTACGGCGGCGTAGCGTAAATCTGCCGGCGTAAGGGTGGGGAATTCAAATGATAAAGATGTGGGCGTGTTTTATGTTAATTTTACTTGACCCGACGTAAATTACGTTTTTTCTGAACGGCGCATGCGCCGTCCGTGGGGGTATCCCAGTGCGCATGCTCCAAATTAACCTGCAACAAGCCAATGCTTTCGACGTGAACGTCATTCTACGCAAAGCCCTATTCGCGATCGACTTACGCAAACGACGTAAAATTTTCAAAATTCAACGCGGGAACGACGTCCATACTTAACATTGAGTACGCCTCATATAGCAGGGGTAACTTTACGCCGGAAAAAGCCTAACGGAAACGACGTAAAAAAAAAGGATTTTTGTACTCACTGTAAAATCCATTTCTCTGAGTTCATAGACAGACACAGCCTTCATTGACCTTAGGGTTATGCTTCTTCCTACCAGGAGATCTCCTAGTGAAAGCGGATATAACCCTAATGTCAAAGAATGCTGTGTCCGTCTATGAACGAAAGAGAAAATATGATTTTTGTACTCACCGTAAAATCCATTTCTCTGAGTTCATAGACGGACACAGCATTCTTTGACATTAGGGTTATATCCGCTTTCACTAGGAGATCTCCTGGTAGGAAGAAGCATAACCCTAAGGTCAATGAAGGCTGTGTCCGTCTATGAACAAAAGAGAAAATGCGCCGGCCGGACGTACGTTTGTGGATTGGCGTATCTAGCTAATTTGCATACTCGACGTGGAAATCAACGGAAGCGCCACCTATCGGCCAGCGTAAATATGCACCTTAGATCCGACGGCGTACTAAGACGTACGTCAATTGGATCTAGCCCAGCTTCAGGCGTATCTTGTTTTGTGGATACAAAACAAAGATACGCCGGAGCAAACTAGCAGTTACGCGACGTATCAATAGATACGCCAGCGTAACTTCTTTGTGGATCTGGGCCTATGTGCTCAATCTGTTCTGAATCACACATAATAAATTAGCCCAACTCCAGACAACTTTTTTAAATTACAATTTTTGAAAAATCAGCCCCATTCACACCTCGCGTGGCAGGAATGTGCATTACCACTCGCATTTTATTATGTATTTTTGCCACGTTTCCGGGCTTTGTGCATAGGGCAGTCTGTTTCTATGACAAAAAAGCTCTTGCTCCTCCTTTTTCGGGGCGTCAAACATTGTACATTGTTTTTACGTACGTTTTGCCACAATTTCAGCATATTTTTTGTCACAAGACAATCACATTTGCTACGAATTTAGCACGGTTTGGAATCGAGGGCAGAATCATGTGATTGTGCCTGCAAATTTCAAGTTGATCAGGCATAAATGGGGCCTCATGCCGCCTACACACAACCGGATTTTCCGTCAGAAAAACTTTCATAGCCAGGAAGCCTCGTCTTCTGTGTCCCTTATGGCTAAGCTGGGTATACAAAAAAGGGTCCCAAGAGGTGACTCAAGGTCGGACTTTAAAGGCATAGTAAACAATAAGGGTATAGAAAAATATGTGTGTTTATTAACCACTTAAGACCCGGACCAATAGGCAGGTTAAGGACCTTGCCCCTTTTTGCGATTCGGCACTGCGTCGCTTTAACTGACAATTGCGCGGTCGTGCGACGTGGCCCCCCCTTACAAAATTGGCGTCCTTTTTTCCCCACAAATAGAGCTTTCTTTTGGTGGTATTTGATCACCTCTGCGGTTTTTATTTTTTGCGCTATAAACAAAAATAGAGCGACAATTTTGAAAAGAATGCAATATTTTTAACTTTTTGCTATAATAAATATCCCCCAAAAATATATATAAAAAACGTTTTTTTTCCTCAGTTTAGGCCGATACGTATTCTTCTACCTATTTTTGGTAAAAAAAAACCGCAGTAAGGGTTTATCGATTGGTTTGCGCAAAAATTATAGCGTTTACAAAATAGGGGATAGTTTTATTGCATTTTTATTAATATTTTTTTTTTTACTACTAATGGCGGCGATCATCGATTTTTTTCATGACTGCGACATTATGGCGGACACTTCGGACAATTTTGACACATTTTTGGGACCATTGTCATTTTCACAGCAAAAAGTGCTATAAATTTGTTTACTGTGAAAATGATAATTGCAGTTTAGGAGTTAACCACTAAGGGGCACTGTAGGGGTTAAGTGTGACCTCATATGTGTTTCTAACTGTAGGGGGGCGGGGCTGGACCTGTGACATCAGTGATCGTCTTTCCCTATATCAGGGAACAGACGATCCGTGACACTGCCACAATGAAGAACGGGGAAGGTGTGTTTACACACACCTCTCCCCGTTCTTCAGCTCCGGTGACCGATCGCGGGACACCGGCGGCAATCGGGTCCCGCGGGCACGGTCACGGAGTGAATGGATATAACAACAAAACCTGGGGAATGCCCAGGGAAAAAGCAAGCCTACTTACCGACCAGCTCGCAGAACAACCAATTAACCTGTCTAACAGTATGCGTTAAAAACAGGGGTTTTGTCCGCACGCATGAATGGATATAATCCTTCAAACCGAAATGTCAATGGTTGATAAAGTTCTCCAATATGAAGAGCTTCATCCAAGAAAACTACTATATTGCACTCAAAGCCAAGATATTGTCCTCAAATAGGTTAGCAATATGACAATATCAAATGATCCCCTGGGAGAGAGCGAAATGCTCTTCACTGACTGACTCCCCTGCAAGACAGTGAGACCCGCTCTCCCTTTCTTTGCAACTTACGAATTCTGAATGTGTCCTGATGAAGCCAGCGAAACGTGTTGACGTAGTAGGGCTCACTATATATATTGGGCCAGATTCAGGTACAATTGCGCCCGTGTAACGTAAGCCGTTTACGTTACACCGCCGCAAGTTTTCAGTTTTAGTGCCCGATCCACAAAGCACTTACCTGGAAACTTGCGGCGGTGTATCGTAAATACGTCCGTGCAAGGCGGTCCAAATCGAATGGGCGGGTACAATTTAAATTAGGCGCGCTCCCGCGCCGGACCTACTGCGCATGCTCCGTTTCGAAATTCCTGCCGTGCTTTGCGCGAACTGACGTCATTTTTGCGATCGGCGACGTGCGTAGCGTACTTCCGTATTCCCGGACGTGTTACGCAAACAACGTGAAATTTTACATTTCGACGCGGGAACGACGGCCATACTTTAGACAGCAATACGTTTGCTGTCTAAAGTTAAGGCACCCAAAACGACGACTAACTTTGCGACGGTAAACTAGACTAGCGGCGACGTAGCAAACGCGAAAAACCGTCGTGGATCGCCGTAACTCCTAATTTGCATACCCGACGCTGGTTTACGACGCAAACTCCCCCCAGCGGCGGCCGCGGTATTGCATCCTAAGATCCGACAGTGTAAAACAATTACACCTGTCGGATCTAAGGGCTATCTATGCGTAACTGATTCTATGAGTCAGTCGCATAGATACTCTGAGAGATACGACGGAGTATCTGAGATACTCCGTCGTATCTCGGCTGTGAATCTGGGCCTATGTTCTTTAATATATAAGTATTTTTCTATACCCTTATTGTTTGCTTTGCCTTTAAAGTCCGACCTTGGGTCACCTCTTGGGACCTTTTTTTGTATACCCATAGCCATTTATGGATGAGGCAATGTGAGTGCTTCCTCCTCTTATTTTTTTTATGACTAAGCTCTAACACCTATCTGTTCAATGTGAATGCCTGGCCATTGAGGAAGTCTCATTGGGCACTGTGGTGGCAGTAGGTAGGACTTTGCCATGAAGTCAGGGAAAGCTGGCTAGTACAACTGAATCAAGGAGGCACACAGCTCAGCAAGTGGAGTACAGGTTTACCATAATGATATATGTACATAATAATCTGTCAGCATTTGTAATGAACTTATGGCTTTCCATTTTTTTAAAGCTGAACTTACACTTCAAAACACTTTATCAAAGAAGCCCAGTCGTCTTAAACAAAGCCAACCTCTGCTTATTATCAGTTCTTATGCCGTAATCCTGTTATTCCTCGGATAAACATTATACCTTCGGAGATAACAATTACATATTGTACTCTGGGATATACTAAATCCAGGATTTGGTTTGGGATTTAACAGACTACGCCACGTCTTTAGCTAGCTTTGGGTTTGGCTGAATCTTTGCCGTTTCGACTGAAATATTTAACTTCCTGTCGTGAGGTCCAGGCTTATTGATATTGATTGATAAAAAAAGCTACATTTTCGATAATTTTTTTTACTACAGGGTTTTTTCTAAGAATAGCTATCCTATATTTAATGGGCACCTTTGGGTAATGACATGGAGAGGTCCACCTGTCACAGATCCCACTATTAAACATCAGTAGGATTCCCAACCAGACATATTTAAAGCATTAAATACGGTACTGATCACAAAAATGCAGCTGTTCCTATTAGGTCATGGTGCAATACCTGATTTCACCACTAGGTACTAACTGCTATCTGCAACTACAATCCGTTTGCTACTACAGTAGTTTACTGTGCAGGCATAATTCAGTTACCATAGGACAATATTTGCAGTTCAGTCTGGTTTGCACACTGGTTTAAGCAACCGTTCCTCTGACAGCTGGTGAGCTAACCATCTTCCCATGTCTATGGATTTATTACCAGGGGCGGACTGACCATTGAGTCACTCGGGCACTGCGCGAGGGCCCCATGCCACTAGGGGGCCCCATCAGGGTTGCCAGGCTCAGTAAAACCAGGGACAGTATGTAAAAATCTATTAGGTAGATTCACAAAGAGTTAGGCCGGCTTTTCAGTAGATAAGCCGACCTAACTCAGAATCTATGCCGACCTAAGTTTAAGCGTATGCTCAAACAGATACGCTTAAACCTATCTAAGATAGGACGGCTTGCGCCGTCCTATCTTAGATTGCAATATTTTGGATGGCCGCTAGGTGGCGCTTCCATTGCGGTCGGCGTAGATTATGTAAATTAGTTTGTACGCCGATTCCCGAACGTACGGCCGGCCGCCGCAGTCGATTTAAGCCGTTTACGTAAGGCCTTATGCGGCCTAAAATTATTCCACCTATGAGGTGGAATAACAATGTTAAAGTATGGCCGCCGTTCCCACCGCGAGGTTCGAATTTTTTACATCGTTTGCGTAAGTCGTCCGCGAATTCGGGAGTAACGTCGTTTACGTCCACGTCTAAATCAATAGGCCCGTACGGCGTACTTGGCCGCAATGCGCACTGGGAAATGTAGTCGCCCCGGCGCAGTGACAAAAAAACGTCAAAAACGTGAGGTCAAGCCTCATTACCATTAAACCTGCCCCCCCAACCCATTTGAATTAGGCGCCCTTACGCCCGCCCGCTTTAGGCTACGCCGCCGTATATTAGCAGGTAAGTAGATTGAGAATCACTACTAGCCTAGCTAATTTACGGCGGCGTAGCCTAAACACACTAAGCTACGCCGCCGTAACTTTATGCCATTGTACCTGAATCTACCCATGTTTTTTTTACATCTGTCCCTGATATGTCCGAAACCGACATGCTTTTGATGTGAAAATCCAGAGATTTTAGCTGCCCCGCCTCCTGTCGTGGTGGCCATCTGCAAGCCCAGGGGCCCCATGATCTTCTATTTCCCGGGGGCCCCATGAGTTGTCAGTCCGCCCCTGTTTATTACCCTTGGTGTCAAGAAGCCTGTTGTTCCACCTGCTTAGTGATCCAATGCTGACCTTCTGCCAGGTTCCCCTAGCCACTCACCATCATTCAACTCACTTTTTATAAGCCATGGGCATCAAGGCTCCACCCCTTACCTGCGCAATCTGTAGCATTTATGATCTGCTTACCACTGATAGAAAAAAAAGGATGAACAGGACCTATGACATCACTGGACCAGACTGATGACATCTGAAAAAAATGTTTTAATTTTTTTTAATATACTTTTCAAACTGGAAACAAAGTAATTTTAAAGGTTTCCCATGAGGGCAGTCTCTCTCAAAAACAGTTCCATGGCTCCATAGGGTTCTTCCTGTGGTTGCTAGGGGTTCCTCAAGAAGAACGTAGAGGCACATTGCTCTTCTGCCTATTTTGGCCAACAATAAAAGGGGTCACTTCTACACTTTGCCTTGCTCCAATGTCAAAGGAAAAGATCCATAAGCCACACCTCATTAAAGTGGAGGTTCACCCTCAAAAAAATTTCTGACATCACACGGAGTCGAGCCATCCTACCGACAGAATGCCGGTGGTTTTTTTTTTCTCAGCACATACCTCGTTATGTGCGATTTTCACCTCACGGCAATCCCGCGGGAGTGGGCGTTCCCAAGCACTGCCTGTGATTGACAGGCTTCCGAACAGCGCATACTGCGCGTCACAGGTAGTAAAAAAAAAAAAAAAACGTTGGTGCGGCTCTATGCGGCGCCTGCGCACCGACGTTCGGGTTCTGTCGGCAACCTGTGACGCGCAGTATGCGCCGTTCGGAAGCCTGTCAATCAAGAAACAACCGGAAAAGCCAGAGGACACCTCGGCAAACCTTGGAAAGGCTAGGAGATTGGGAATTTCCATGTCTTTCCGAACGGCGCCTATCGGCTGAGATTTGGCTCCGGCGCCCCCACCCACTTCAGGCCAAATGCAGTACTGCACACCGCTTTGGCCTGAATCCTGTTCGTTTTGCGAAACAAAACACTCGCAAACCAAGTTAGGATTTTTTCAAATACAGTGCTCGTATTGCAAAACGCTCGTTAACCGCGTTACTCGCAATCCGAGGTTTCAATTGTACTGTACATTCATGTAGAAAACTCTCTATCAATTGCTATTGATGCCTCTACAGGTAGACAGTATTTGGCTCAAGGGCAATAAAACTGTTGTGCCATCTGCTATAGCTGTATTAGACATATCCTTGGTAACATGATCCACTGGCCACAGGAAAGAAAGCATCTCTGGAAAACCTGTCCACAGCTTATTATAACTACTTAAATAAAAAAGGCTTCCAACTGAGAATTTGTACTAAACTGGCCCTACCCCAGTAGAATTTCGGTCCAAAAAAAAAATCATTTTCGTAACATTCGTTTGATTTTAGTCATAGGTAATGGGGGCAAAGAGATGATCATTTTCTTTTTTTTTTTATTCTATATTTTATTGTTTTTTAATCGATTTTATACAAACAAACATACTTCAATTGCATACGTATCACATATATAACATATCACAAATCGATTCTGCAATAAAAGGAATTTACAGAGCATTTCAGTTCCAAAAACGTTTCCTTTTCTAGATATACTGACAGTATAGATAATCTTCATCGTCCTTCCTATTTATCAAGCCGGTGATCTGACGATATGGTTTTGGCTAACGAGCTGGTTCCTGTAAGGACTGCGCAGGAACGTACTACGTTCCCGCGCCGAACGTACTGCGCATGCTCCGTCCGTAAAATTACCCGACGTGCATTGCGCTAAATGACGTCGCAAGGACGTCATTGGTTTCGCCGTTAACGTAAATGGCGTCCAGCGCCATTCACGGACAACTTACGCAAACGACGTGAAATTAAAAATTTCGACGTGGGAACGACGGCCATACTTAACATTGGTTACACCACCTAGAGGGCATGCTTAGTTTTACGCGACGCAGCTCTACGGAAACGACGTAAATTTAGATCGACGGGCAAAGCGGACGTTCGTGAATCGGCGTAACTAGTCATTTGCATATTCTACGCCGAATGCAATGGAATCGCCACCTAGCGGCCGGCCTAGAATTGCAGCCTAAGATCCGACGGTGTAACACAGATACACACCTGTCGGATCTTAGGGCTATCTATGCGTAACTGATTCTATGAATCAGGCGCATAGATAGTTACGACAATCGTATCTCAGAGATACGACGGCGTATCAGGTATCTCTTTTGTGAATCTGGCCCCAGGTACTTAGTAGCCGTTGAGAAGTGATGAGTAAAATGTAAATTGAGATGATCATTTTCAACTTTAGTGATGAAATTCGAAGTGTGGAATTTTTTTACGGAATAAACATATTTCTGTGATTTTTTTTTGTTCAAGAACTGAGAACATGAAACATTAGCATGGCAATTTAACTACATTTTTCAAGGTTTTGATATGAAAAATGTTCACATCCATAATGGTACTATCAAATCAATTCTCTGACCATTGCTTTTTCCTGAACATCCTACAGGTGCATAGGCAGCTTAACCTACGAGCCGGTTCACACACAGGCGACACGACTTTGGGGGCGACTCGGCAAGGCGATCTCAAGACGACTTGAGAGGCAACTTGCAAAATGACTTCTGTATAGAAGTCAATGCAAGTCGCCCCCAAAGTCGTACAAGAACCTTTTTCTAAGTCGGAAGGGATTTGCGTCGCTCCTATTAGAACGGTTACATTGAATAGAGCGGAATGCGACTTGTCAGGCGGATGAGGTCGCCCCTGTGTAAACCGGCTCTAAAGGGGAAAGGAGACAGAACGAACTTATGCAAAAACAAAGTAAACAATCCTAACGGTGAACTCATTTATGTCACTTTTTAGAATAAACTAAGCCATGCACCTGATCCTCCAAAGCTGCTGTGCTGATGCAAGCAGGAAGGTGCGGTCATACTGTAGACTTCCAGTCTGCGTCATTACAGCAGTCTTATGGGGGATTACAGAGCACTCATCAACAGGGCGGATTGGCAAACAGGTGAATTTCTTCAAAAGCTCTCCCCTACTGAGAGGAATACGTGTACTATTATGTCACAGGGGTTGCAACGTAGCTGACCCCACATGTTAAAGTCTAATTGTACAGAATGGTTGACAAATAAAAATATCCTAAAGGGTCAGTCATCCATAATATGATGGCTCCCGGAGGGTTATACTACCTGTCAGTTTCTTATATCTCTTGGGGATTCTGCTGGTGAGATCTCTGCTTTGAGTTCCCGTGTCTGTACACCTGCTATGACCATAATGTAGGGTTCCCACCCTCCTGCTAAATTAAAATACAGTTTATTTAGTTCATAGTCCTAACACACAGATGGGTGGGAAAACCCAAAACTCCCAGGTGGGCAGAAACAAAAACCAGGAACTATGGCAGTGAAAAGCTGGCCATACGCACATAGAATTTTCTACCCATGCTATACAGCTTGGAAGGACAAATCTCCCACCAGCTGTCAGAATACTCAAACAGTGAATACATCTGCTTGGATATAGGCATTGTTCGCCCAACAATTTTCTGCCAGCTCCGTTTTTTCAAGTGAAGAATGTCAGGTAGAGTGATGCCAACAGGACCACCCTTCATCAAATGCTGGTATGTTCATTAGGAACTCAGGCCCGTAGAATTGCGTATCTTTGTGCGGGCATAACGTATCCTATTTACGTTACGCCTCCGCAACTTTTACAGGCAAGTGCCGTATTCTCAAACGAAAATTACGGCGGCGTAGCGTAAATAGGCCGGCGTAAGCCCGCCTAATTCAAATGTGATAGATGTGGGTGTGTGTTATGTAAATTTAATGTGACCCCCACGTAAATGATGCTTTTTACGAACGGCGCATGCGCCGTCCGTGAAAGTATCCCAGTGTTCATGCTCCAAATTAACCCGCAAGAAGCCAATGCTTTCGACGTGAATGTAAATGACGCCCAGCCCTATTCGCGAACGACTTACGCAAACGACGTAAAATTTAAAAAATTTGACGTGGGAACGACGTCCATACTTAACATTGGTACGCCTCATATAGCAGGGGTAACTTTACGCCGGGAAAAGCCTAACGTAAACGGCGTATCTGTACTGCGTCGGGCCGGGCGTACGTTCGTGAATTTGCGTATCTAGCTGATTTACATATTTCTAGGCGTAAATCAGCGTACACGCCCCTAGCGGCCAGCGTAAATATGCAGTTAAGATCCGACGGCGTAAGAGACTTACGACGGTCGGATCTAATACAAATCTATGCGTAACTGATTCTAAGAATCAGGCGCATAGATACGACGGCTCGGACTCAGCGATACGACGGCGTATCTGGAGATATGCCGGCGTAACTCGTACGAGAATCCGGGCCTCAGTGTATGATCAGTTTAAAGTGTTGGGATGAATGAACATTCATGCCATGCTGGGTAATCAAGATAGCCAAATACACAGAACCCGGAAGTAACCGGGGAGAAGATTCCGTCAGAGGAACCCCCAGATCAAAGGGGTGAAGGCAAGTATTGTGTTTCTTTGTTGGAATATCTAAGATATAGAAGATGCACATTTGTGAAATGTGGGACCCCGGCGCAAAAAATACTAAATTAGTGCCAAAATAAAATAAAAATTTCATTATAAATGATTGAGTTTGCTGCAGTCAAAAATATTTCCTGGGATATTAAATAAGGGAAAGAAGTGGTGACTGCACCAACTCGAAGGCTAGGTTCACACTGCTGCGAATTCAAAATCGCGGTAAAATCGTGATTTCGCCGCGATTTCGGCCGCGATGTAAATCGTGGCACGAAATCGCAAAAAGTAGTACAGGAACTACTTTTTGAAATCGGTGCAGCGCCGCAGATGCCAGCAAATGCCGCTGATTTGAGATGCGATTTGACATGTGAAATCGCATCTCAAATCGTACCCAGTGTGAACCTGAGCTTATGCCGCCGCGTACACACAATCATTTTTCGGCATGAAAAAAAAACGTCATTTAAAATGATCGTGTGTGGGCTTCACATCGTTTTTCGGCTTCTGAAAATGTAAAATGTAGTTTTTCGTGTTGTAAAAAATGGTCGTGTGTGGGCAAAAACAACGTTTTAAACCCGCGCATGCCCAGAAGCAAGTTATGATACGGGAGCGCTCTTTCTGGTAAAACTACCATTCATAATGGAGTAAGCACATTCATCACGCTGTAACAGACAAAAAAGCGCGAATCGTCTTTTACTAACAAGGAATAAGCTAAAAGCAACCCAAAGGCGAATAGAACTTCCCCTTTAGAGTTCCATCGTACATGTTGTACGTCACCGCGCTTTGTTCATCATTTTTCAAAAAGGATGGTGTGTGGGCAACATCGTTTTTAATGATGAAGTTGGAAAAATTTCATTTTTTGGACATGCTGAAAAATGAAAAAAAAAATTCATGCCGAAAAACGACCGTGTGTACGCGACATTAGGCTCCATGCACACTGAAGCTGATAAACTGCAGTTTATTGGCGTTTTGGCTTTTTTGTTTTTTAAAGCCCATAAACTGAACTCTATGTTAGCCTATGTGCCCATACACACCTGGGCGTTTTTTAGTGTTAATGAGCTTTGAAGTTTATTGGCTTTTTTCTGAATGCCCGAAATTTGCGTACAAAGGGAAAAACGCAAAAAAAAAAAACGCAAAACGGTGAAAAACGCTTAAAAACGCAGGCGCCAGCGTTTTTTAGCATTTTTTTATCCATTAAAAAAAAAAAAAGTTAGAAAAAAGGTACACTGAAAAACTCTGATTAAGGGCCAGATTCTCAGAGGAGATACGACGGCGTATCTCCAGATACGCCGTCGTATCTCTGAGTCCGGCCGGTCGTATCTATGCGCCTGATTCATAGAATCAGTCACGCATAGATTTCTATTAGATCCGACCGGCGTAAGTCTCTTACGCCGTCGGATCTTAACTGCATATTTATGCTGGCCGCTAGGGGCGTGTACGCTGATTTACGCTTTAAAATATGTAAATCAGCTAGATACACGAATTCACGAATGTACGCCCGGCCGACGCAGTACAGTTACGCCGTTTACTTTAGGCTTTTCCTGGCGTATAGTTACCCCTGCTATATGGTGGTGTAGGTGCGGCGTACCAATGTTAAGTATGGCAGTCGTTCCCACGTCGAATTTTTAATTTTTTACGTTGTTTGCGTAACTCGTCCGTGAATGGGGCTGGACGTAATTTACGTCCACGTCAAAACCAATACGTCCTCGCGGCGTATTAGGAGCAATGCACACTGGGAGATTTCCACGGACGGCGCATGTGCCGTTCATGAAAAACGTCAATCACGTCGGGTCACACGTTATTAACATAAAACACGCCCCCCTGTTCCAAATTTGAATTAGGCGGGCTTACGCCGGCCGATTTACGCTACGCCGCCGCAACTTACGGAGCAAGTGCTTTGAGAATACAGCACTTGCCCTTCTAAGTTGCGGAGGCGTAACGTAAATCGGATACGATACGCCCGCGCAAAGATACGCGGATCTACGTGAATCTACCCCTATTGCAAAAACGCTAAAAAACGTTGAAAGGCGTCCTGCAAAGCTACTGGCATTTTTTTATAGCTTTTATCAGCTTCAGTGTGCATGGAGCCTAAATTGGTCTATATTGCAACACTTCTACTTGTTCAGCAGTGAACAACTTCAAATTTGTTATGTCATAAATTACAACAAAGTGCTAACCGTGCACCAAAAAAATATGCAAAATAATTTTTTATTTAATTTTGATTTTGCATATTTTTTTGGTCTCCATACTGGTTGATTTAATTAGGCCTTATAACATATTGGTCTGATGTTTAACATTGAATAATGAGCACAGTTAGCACTTTGTTGTAATTTTTGACATAACAAATTTGAACTGCTGAAAGTAGAATACATACGATCGGAAATTCCAACAAGAAAAGTCCGATGTGAGCTTTTGGTCGGAAATTCTGACTGTGTGTATGCTCCATCGGACTTTTGCTGTCGGAATTTCCTCCAGCAAAAGATTGAGAGCTGGTTCTCTATTTTTCGATTTCCGATCGTCTAAATGCAATTCCGACGTGCAAAAAAAAAACACGGATGCTCAGAATTAAGCATAAGAGCCGAACTGCATTGATCTCGGCTTGTCGTACGTCACCGCGTTCTTGACGGTCGGAATTTCCGACAAGATTTGTGTGACCGTGTGTATGCAACACAAGTTTGATCCAAAGTTCAGTCGGGAAAAAAAAACACGGTTTTCTTGTCGGAATTTCCGATCGTGTGTACGGGGCAGAAGTTTTGCAATATACACCAATTTAGAGTTAGCGCAGTCACCACTTCTTTCCCATAAGATGCACATTGGTTGAATCAGCCCACTAGGCTCTGCCTTGAATTTAAAAAAATTAAAATCAAAACTGGCCTTGGTCTTCATGCTGTATTTAAAGTGTAAAGCAAACTTTTTTTTTTGTTTTTTTTATGGTAAAAAAAATGTTATTGTAGAGAATTTTTAGGTCTGTGTACCATTGGAAAATTGCGCTTGTACTCATATCCAGAGATACCGTATTTATCGGCGTATACCGCACACTTTTTTGCCCTGAAAATCAGGGCAAAATCGTGGGTGCGCGGTATACGCCGATACCCGCTTTCCCGCGCTGAGTTTGAATACTGCACCGACATATACCGAGCGCAGTACACTCGTGTATTGTCGGGCAGTCTCGGCTCCTCCCGCGCTGACGTCCTGGACGTACAGGACGTCAGCGCGGGTAGCCGAGCATTTCCGACAATACGTGTGTACTGCGCTCGGTATATGTCGGCGCAGTATTCAAACTCAGCGCGGGAAACGAGCGAGGAGGACGCCGCAGAAGGACGCCAGACCCGACGAAGAGGACACCCGAAGCCGCAGACGGACGCCGGACCCGACGAAGAGGACACCCGAAGCCGCAGAAGGACGCCGGACCCGACGAAGAGGACACCCGAAGCCGCAGACAGACGCCGGACCCGACGAAGAGAACACCCGAAGCCGCAGAAGGACGCCGGACCCGACGAAGAGGACACCCGAAGCCGCAGACGGACGCCGGACCCGACGAGGCCGCCGATGGACGCCGCGCAAGACACCAAAACTGTAAGAGCCCATTCACACCTAGGCGTATATACGCCTGAAGCGCGACGCCGCAGCAGCCTGCAATACGCTGGAGGGGGGATTTTACATTGTCGGCTATGGAGATGGTTCACATCTCCACGCCAAACGCCGAAACGCCTGAAGCGCAAAACAAGTCCCGGACCCTTTTTTTCGGGCAGCTTCGGCGTTCAGGCATAGCCGACAATGCTAAAATCACCCCTCCAGCAAAAAAAAAAGGCTCAAAAACAACGCGTTTTGTCGCCGCAAATCGCGGGACAAAACGCTTATTTGTCGCCGCAATACAAGGCATATCGCCTACGCAACGGTGTGAATGCAGCCTAAGTACAAAAAAAACTTTTTTTACACAGGATTCGGGGCAACTTTAGGGGTGCGCGGTATACGCGGGAGCGCGTTATACCGCGATAAATACGGTATATCAGGAAGTAAGGGCAGAGCTTACCAAAGTGGGCGGGTATCCCCATAGACAGTTGTCAAAAGAACAGATTTGCCACGGGAAGACTTTTACCTTTTTTTTTCCCTACCTTCTTGTATCTTCTGTCTATTAGCTACCTTCTCATAACAAGGAAAGTTGGTAAATGTTAACATTGTTAGGGATTTCAAAAAGTACCTCAGAATCCACTTACATTCTAAATTTGAAATAGAACTAGTTCTAACGCCCCCCCTACTTCCCTTCAAGCTATCCATCCAGAACATGCTGGAACGTGTGGTTCCACAGCTGGAGAACTATGTCCTGCCAGCCTTATTTCTAGAAGGAGGAGACCAGGACTGTAGAGGGAGGCACTGTAATTACAACCTCTTGTGAAGTTTGGTGTTTGATGTGTCCCTGACATCCCCTACATCAAAGGAGGTGGGAATGAGACGGGAGAGAGGAGAACACAGACAGACAGGCACGATGAAGGACTGGGGGAAGTCTAACTGTAAAAAGAAGGAACAATAAATGAAATAGATCGCTCTCTTAGCGCCAGCTTTCCTATGTTCTGACATGTCTCTGACATTAGATCACTTGGACCTCACAAAACAAGTAGGGAGATTCACAGAGAGCGGGCGCACATTACGCCGCCGTAGCGCAAACAATATACGCTACGTCAACGCAGAGAAGAGAGGCAAGCATGGAATTCACAAAGCCAGTGCTCTCAAAATTGCGCTGGGTTTCGAAGGCGTACGTCGGCGTAGGTGGAAGTGGGCGTGAGCCATGCAAATGAGGCGTGACCTCATGCAAATGATGGGCTGAGCGCCAGACAGATACGTATCACGAACTGCGCATGCGCCGTGGACGCATCCCTCTGTGCATGCTCACAACCACGTCGGAACCACTTCCTAAACTACGCCGGATCACTGCCTACGGTGGGAACGTAACCTACACCCAGCCAGACACACGTCCAACGTAAAATACGCCGGCTTGTATTCCCTGGTGCACACCTTTGCATGTCTGCTGCTGGGTTGCACCTCCTTTATGGGGCATAACTTTACGCCGGACATACAACTTACGTGCACATCGCGTAGCCTGCGTCGGGCGCACGTGCGTTCGTGAATCGCCGTATTTTCCTCATTTGCATATTTGAATGGCTGATCAATGGGAGCGCCACCATGCGTCCAGCCTAAATGTGCGCCCACCCTATGCCAGCGTAGGCAAGTTACGTCGGAGGGATGAAGCCTGTTTTTAGGCGCACCTTAGTTTGTGGGTCCGGCGCACAGATTCGACGGCGCACATTTGCACTTACGTCGGCGTATCTTGTTCTACGTCGGCGTAAGTGCTTTGTGAATGGGCCAATGTTTCTACGTATACTATAGTATAAAGCACCATTTCTCTTTCCATCACATCCCCTACCACAATGGTTCCCAACCTCAGTCCTCAAGTATCCCAAACGGGTCATGTTTTCAGTATTTCCCTCACCTTGTTCAGGTGCTTTTAATCACTGTCAAATTTGATCCAACTCCCAAAACATTGTCTGTTGGGGGTGCTTGAGGACTGAGGTTGGGAACCACTGCCCTAACAGGGTTACCAATGTAACACAGTGACTCCGATAAGACTACACTTATACCTGGGGGTGACGACTCGTCCTGAGGGTGCACACTTCAATTCCCCCACCATTGTCTTTAACTCCAGTAAACTAATGCCGCGTACAAACGATCAGATTTTCCATCGGAAAAACTTTGGATGGTTTTTCCGAAGGAATTTCGCTCAAGCTTGGCTTGCATACACACGGTCAGGCCTCGTACACACGATAGGCTAACCAGAGGACAACGGTCTGATGGACCATTTTCATCGGTCAAAACCGATCGTGTGTGGGCCCCATAGGTTATTTAACCATCGGTTAAAAAAAAGCCAACTTGCTTTAAATTTAACCGATGGATTCCTAACCGATAGGTCAAAACCGATCGTTAGTAGGCATGACCATCGCTTAAAAATCCACACATGCTCAGGATCAAGTCGACGCATGCTTGGAAGCATTGAACTTCATTTTTTCAGCACGTCGTTGTGTTTGACGTCACCGCGTTCTGACACGATCGGTTATTTAACCGATGGTGTGTGGGTTGCGACGGACCATCAGTCAGTTCAATCTGTTAACCTATGACAACGGTCCTTCAGACCGTTCTCATCGGATGGACTGATCGTGTGTACGAAGCTTCACACAAAAGTTCTCTAAACTTTCGACTGTCAAGAATGCGGTGACATACAACACTACGACAAGCCGAGAAAACAAAGTTCAATGCTTCCGAGCATGCGTCGAATTGTTTCCGAACATGCGGCGGAATATCTACAGACGATCGGATTTTCCAACAGGATTTTTTTCCGTCTGAAAATTTGGGCACCAGCTCTCAATCTTTTGTTGGCATAAATTCCGACAGCAAAAGTCCGATGGAGCATACACACGGTTTAAATTTCCATTCAAAAGCTCACATCGGACTTTGCTGTCGGAATTTCCGATCGTATGTACAGGGCATTAGAGTCCATGTTCCTGTTTACTCTGCAGACCATCTCTTCTCTGTACAGGATACAAAGACTCATCTCCCCTGTCTTTTCCGTAGAGCCCAAGCAACCCTCATTGGGAGACACTGTACCCCTTTTGGATCCAAATCCTTCTTTCCTCCTCAAATGCCCACATTTTTGCTCTCGTGTAGAGATCTCTATCAAAATTTTTAATTTACCTAGCAGAATTGTGTTACGACACTAAACTCTTCATCCATTTTTCGCATTATTGAAATATCATTTAAAACACTAAAAAAAGGAAATTTGGCAGTGAAAAAGCCTGGGGTGTTTAAAGCTGAAAACAACAATGGTTGTACTCACATACACATGTTGTATATAGGCATATTACCGCATAGCAAATGAGAACAGGTCTTCGTGTCTGATGTGGTGAACCAATGGTGCAGGAAGACCAGGGGGTGGCTGGTTTGGCTGAGACGTTTCGAGGGAGAACCCTCTTCCCCAGAGCCAAAGTAGTGAGCCATTGTTGTTTTTAACTTGGAATAAAATTTTATAAGGTACTGTATTAAGTCAGTCTGCCCTTCTCTTGCTATTGTCTGAAGCCTCGTACACACGACCGAGTTTCTCGGCAAAAACCAGCAAGAAACTTGCTTTTTTTTTTTTTTTCAAGGAAACCGGTCGTGTGTACACTTTTCGACGAGGAAACTGTCAAGGATCTCATCCAGCCAAAAAGAGAGCATCTCTTCCTTTTCCTCAACGGGAATGGAGAAATTTGGCTCGCCGAGATCCTCGGATTTATAACTGATGGTGTGTAGGCAAGACTGATGGAAGTCAGCTTTATCGGATATCTGATGAAAAAATCCATCGGTCCGTTTTCATCGGATGAACCGATCGCGTATACGTGGCATTAGCCACATTCTGCTAGTCTTGTTCTGTTATTTGGAAGTCCAGTTGGAAGTCCTGTCATTTGGAAGTCCGGTTGGAAGTTCTGTCATTTGAAAGTTCAGTCATTTGGAAGTCCAGTTGGAAGTCCTGTCATTTGGAAGTCCAATTGGAAGCTCTGTTATTTGGAAGTCCAGCTGGAAGCTCTGTCTGGAAGCTCTGTCATTTGGAAGTCCAATTGGAATCTCTGTAATTTGGATGTCCAGTTGGAAGCTCTGTCATTTGGAAGCTCTGTCATTTGGATGTCCAGTTGGAAGCTCTGTCATTTGCAAGCTCTGTCATTTGGATGTCCAGTTGGAAGCTCTGTCATTTGGATGTCCAGTTGGAAGCTCTGTCATTTGGATGTCCAGTTGGAAGCTCTGTCATTTGGATGTCCAGTTGGAAGCTCTGTCATTTGGATGTCCAGCTGGAAGCTCTGTCATTTGGATGTCCAGCTGGAAGCTCTGTCATTTGGATGTCCAGCTGGAAGCTCAGTCATTTGGATGTCCAGTTTGGAAGCTGTCATTTGGAAGCTCTGTCATTTGGATGTCCAGTTGGAAGCTCTGTCATTTGGATGTCCAGTTGGAAGCTCTGTCATTTGGATGTCCAGCTGGAAGCTCAGTCATTTGGATGTCCAGTTTGGAAGCTGTCATTTGGAAGCTCTGTCATTTGGATGTCCAGTTGGAAGCTCTGTCATTTGGATGTCCAGTTGGAAGCTCTGTCATTTGGAAGCTCTGCCATTTGGATGTCCAGTTGGAAGCTCTGTCTTGTGGATGTCCAGTTGGAAGCTCTGTCATTTGGATGTCCAGTTGGAAGCTCTGTCATTTGGATGTCCAGTTGGAAGCTCTGTCATTTGGATGTCCAGTTGGAAGCTCTGTCATTTGGATGTCCAGTTGGAAGCTCTGTCATTTGGATGTCCAGTTGGATGTTCTGTCATTTGGATGTCCAGTTGGAAGTTCTGTCATTTGGATGTCCAGTTGGAAGTTCTGTCATTTGAATTTGTCCAGTTGGAAGTTCTGTCATTTGGATGTCCAGGTGGAAGTTCTGTCATTTGGATGTCCAGTTGGAAGTTCTGTCATTTGGATGTCCAGTTGGAAGTTCTGTCATTTGGATGTCCAGTTGGAAGTTCTGTCATTTGGATGTCCAGTTGGAAGCTCTGTCTTGTGGATGTCCAGTTGGAAGCTCTGTCATTTGGATGTCCAGTTGGAAGCTCTGTCATTTGGATGTCCAGTTGGAAGCTCTGTCATTTGGATGTCCAGTTGGAAGCTCTGTCATTTGGATGTCCAGTTGGATGTTCTGTCATTTGGATGTCCAGTTGGAAGTTCTGTCATTTGGATGTCCAGTTGGAATTTCTGTCATTTGGATGTCCAGTTGGAAGCTCTGTCATTTGGATGTCCAG
Source organism: Rana temporaria (assembly GCF_905171775.1). Taxonomy (NCBI): domain Eukaryota; kingdom Metazoa; phylum Chordata; class Amphibia; order Anura; family Ranidae; genus Rana; species Rana temporaria. Next base: position 32,811,894 of record NC_053500.1, on the reverse strand, counting down.
CTGGAAGCTCTGTCATTTGGATGTCCAGCTGGGAGCTGTCATTTGGAAGCTCAGTCATTTGGATGTCCAGTTTGGAAGCTGTCATTTGGAAGCTCTGTCATTTGGATGTCCAGTTGGAAGCTCTGTCATTTGGATGTCCAGTTGGAAGCTCTGTCATTTGGAAGCTCTGCCATTTGGATGTCCAGTTGGAAGCTCTGTCTTGTGGATGTCCAGTTGGAAGCTCTGTCATTTGGATGTCCAGTTGGAAGCTCTGTCATTTGGAAGCTCTGCCATTTGGATGTCCAGTTGGAAGCTCTGTCTTGTGGATGTCCAGTTGGAAGCTCTGTCATTTGGATGTCCAGTTGGAAGCTCTGTCATTTGGATGTCCAGTTGGAAGCTCTGTCATTTGGATGTCCAGTTGGAAGCTCTGTCATTTGGATGTCCAGTTGGAAGCTCTGTCATTTGGATGTCCAGTTGGAAGCTCTGTCATTTGGATGTCCAGTTGGATGTTCTGTCATTTGGATGTCCAGTTGGAAGTTCTGTCATTTGGATGTCCAGTTGGAAGTTCTGTCATTTGAATTTGTCCAGTTGGAAGTTCTGTCATTTGGATGTCCAGGTGGAAGTTCTGTCATTTGGATGTCCAGTTGGAAGTTCTGTCATTTGGATGTCCAGGTGGAAGTTCTGTCATTTGGATGTCCAGGTGGAAGTTCTGTCATTTGGATGTCCAGGTGGAAGTTCTGTCATTTGGATGTCCAGTTGGAAGTTCTGTCATTTGGATGTCCAGTTGGAAGTTCTGTCATTTGGATGTCCAGTTGGAAGCTCTGTCATTTGGATGTCCAGTTGGAAGCTCTGTCATTTGGATGTCCAGTTGGAAGCTCTGTCATTTGGATGTCCAGTTGGAAGCTCTGTCATTTGGATGTCCAGTTGGAAGTCCTGTCATTTGGATGCCCAGTTGGAAGTCCTGTAATTTGGATGTCCAGTTGAAAGTTCTCTCATTTGGATGTCCAGTTGAAAGTTCTCTCATTTGGAAGTCCAGTTGGAAGCTCTGTCATTTGGAAGTCCAGTTGGAAGCTCTGTCATTTGGATGTCCAGTTGGAAGTTCTGTCATTTGGATGTCCAGTTGGAAGTTATGTCATTTGGATGTCCAGTTGGAAGCTCTGTCATTTGGATGTCCAGTTGGAAGTTCTGTCATTTGGAAGTCCAGTTGGAAGCTCTGTCATTTGAATGTCCATTTGGAAGCTCTGTCATTTGGAAGTCCAATTGGAAGCTCTGTCATTTGGAAGTCCAGTTGGAAGTTCTGTCATTTGGAAGTCCAGTTGGAAGTTCTGTCATTTGGATGTCCAGTTGGAAGTCCTGTCATTTGGATGTCCAGTTGGAAGCTCTGTCATTTGGAAATTCAGTTGAATGTTAATAACTAATCTCTATTGCCATGTACTATTGTGTACTAAAATATCAGAATTTTTTTCTTTTCTTACCCTGCTCAGGAAAGGAATCAATTGACTGGGATGAACTTTTGTGGCCATTCAAGATTGTTTTCCACCACCTGCAGTGCTTTCCTTTCACTCTCCATAAATACAAACATACATGTTTGCCCAATGTGAGTTTGCATGAACAGAATAATTGGTGAAATCCGTAGCATGGTAATCATCTTGAGCCATCAGAATCTGGCCACTGTGTACAGTATATAGGCACCTTTATTTTGACTGACATTTTGCCACTATGTTTCTTTTATTCAGTTTATGAATGTAGCAAATATTCAGAAAAATATTGCATATCCCATCTATCACTGGCTAAAGTTATCTTTTGCTTTTTTTTCATATTGCACCATCGTACTGTGCATAGTTTAGATTGGCCTCAACTCACAGCAAACTTGGGGTTAACCTTTGTCTCCATCTCTTGCATCGTCCAGGGTGTGCCCAGACTTGCCCCACAATAGAAAGGCTGTGGTTAGGCTGGTGATTTTGGTATTCCGCCTCCTCCACTCCTCACCTGGCTCCAGTGCCTTTAGGGTGGTAATCCCACACACAGACAGCCTCAACAAGGAAGGTGTAGACACCAGCAAGGAATTCCAGCCAGCATTGATGAAAAGATGTGTACCTAAGATGGACACGCTCAGCTATGACAAAGCAACACAGAAGAGCGACATAAAAGAAACGTGTAATTGGCAACAACACTTTTTATACAGGACAGCCAAACAAATACTGTACATAGGAAACTCAAATTTGTTATTGATACCATGCCATAACAGATTGGCCACAGGGATTATGTTTTCAGATTTACAACTGCTATCACAACATAATGTAAGGCCTGTGGAAAGATCGGGAGCTTGGACCCCCCCTAAGTCAGCTATCTCACCCTGTCCCCCCCCCAACAATTTTTAAAGGCTTTTGCTAACTTCATAAACATGCTCATTTAACCACTTAAGGACCGGACCAATATGCTGCTAAATGACCCAAGGGGTTTTTACAATGCGAAACTGCGTCGCTTTAACAGACAATTGCGCGGTCGTGCGACGTGGCTCCCAAACAAAATTGGTGTCCTTTTTTCCCCACAAATAGAGCTTTCTTTTAGTGGTATTTGATCACCTCTGCGGTTTTCATTTTTTGCGCTATAAACAAAAATAGAGCGACAATTTTGAAAAAAAATGCAATATTTTTTACTTTTTGCTATAATAAATATCCCCCAAAAATATATATAAAAATGTTTTTTTTTCCTCAGTTTAGGCCGATACGTATTCTTCTACATATTTTTGGTAAAAAAAAATCGCAATAAGCGTTTATCGGTTGGTTTGCGCAAAATTTATAGCGTTTACACAATAGGGGATATTTTTATTGCATTTTTATTAATTATTTTTTTGTTACTACTAATGGCGGCGTTCAGCGATTTTTTTTGTGACTGCGACATTATGGCGGACACTTCGGACAATTTTGACATATTTTTGGGACCATTGTCATTTTCACAGCAAGAAATGCATTTAAATTGCATTGTTTATTGTGAAAATGACAGTTGCAGTTTGGGAGTTAACCACAGGGGGCGCTGTAGGAGTTGGGGTTCACCTAGTGTGTGTTTACAACTGTAGGGGGGTGTGGCTGTAGGACTGACGTTATGGATCGAGTCTCCCTATAAAATGCATCACTCGATCGATGCCGCCGCCACAGTGAAGCACGGGGAAGCCGTGTTTACATACGGCTCTCCCCGTTCTTCAGCTCCAGGGAGCGATCGCGACGGAGCGGCTATAAACGAATAGCCGCGCTGTCGTCCCGGATCGCTCCCCACGGGAATCCGACCGCCGCATGTAGCAGGGGGGGGGGGGTCCCGATCGGACCCCCGACCCACGTCTAGGCAGGGACGTACAGGTACGCCAATGTGCCTGTACGTGCCATTCTGCCGACGTATATCTACATGCGGCGGTCTGGAAGTGGTTAAATATGTACAGGTTTATATGAGGGTCACACTCCAAAATTATGCTTTTCATGACCACTGTCTCAGAGACTTAAAAACAAATTAGCAAAATGGGGATCATACATACATAGGTGATATGACTGTCAAAGCAACAGATCCATATTCAGAAACAAGTTGCCTGTTTTGAAACTGTATTTACTGAACCAAGAATTATTAGAATAAAAGGTACTTTGTGAATGACCCTTAAGCCTCATACACACGATAGGACTTCCATCTGACTTTTCTGTGGATTTTGGTCCGAAGGGCGTAAACTTGTTCTGCATACACACGGCAGAACATTTTCAGCCAACATTCACCAGATCACGTGGTTATTCAGCTCTTTACTGCCACCCTTTGGGCAACTTCTGTTATTGCTGTCTGATGTTTAGCATTGGTTCTGAGCATGCATGTTTGTACTTTGGATTTTAGTGCGATGGACTTGTGTACACACAATCGGATGATCCTCTATCGGACATTTGTTGTAGGAAAGTTTGAGAGCATGCACAGCGAACATTTATCCGTTGAAAAAAACAACAATTGTCCGATGGAGCATACAGACGGTTGCATTGTCCGATAAAACACGTCCGTTGTTGTTGTTGAAGAGTCCGAACGTGTGTATGGGCCTTTATTCACACTATGGTACTCCTCAATTGACACTGACATGTCCCAATATGGATTCATTTAATTCTTTATTGGAAGGTGATGTCAGATGAAAAGAGGACCAGTCTGATGCATTTTAAACCAGAAGGTTCTTATGCCGCGTACAGACGGTCATTTTTTGTGATGAAATAAAATGACATTTTTAAAAATGTCAATTAAAATGATCGTGTGTGGGCAAAATGTCATTTTATGTCTTCTGAAAAATGACAAAAAAAAAATTCGAACATGCTCGAATTTTTTGTGTCGTTTTTCAAAATGTCATTTTTTGTGTCAATGAAAATGATAGTGTGTGGACAAAACGACGTTTTTAAACCCGCACATGCCCAGAAGCAAGTTTTGAGACGGGAGGTAAAACTACCATTCATAATGGAGTAAGCACATTCATCACGCTGTAACAGACAAAAAAGCACGAATCATCTTTTACTAACAAGTAACCAGCTAAAAGCAGCCTCAAGGCGAATAGAACTTCCCCTTTAGAGTGCCGTCACTTTGTTCATCATTTTTCAAAATGATGGTGTGTATGCTACATCGTTTTTGAAAATGAAGTTTCAAAAATGTCGTTTTTTTTCATCACTTCAAACGTCATTTTTTTTTCATCACAAAAAATGACCGTCTGTATGGGGCATTAGTTGCTACATTAACCAATAACCTTAGAACCAGGATAACACAACCAGAAGCAGGTTTTCAGAACCCAAACTGTACTGACACAACCAGTACACAAACCCGTATGTAGAGCTATGCCCCGTACACACGATTGGATTTTCCGACAGCAAAAGTCCGATGTGATCTTTGAATGGAAATTCCAACCGTGTGTATGCTCCATCGGACTTTTGCTTCCGCTAACAAAAGATTAAGAGCTGGTTTTCTCAGCTCTTTGTAGTGTTGTACGTCACTGCGTTCTTGACGGTCGAAGGTTCAGAGAATTTTTGTGTGACCGTGTGTCTGCAAGCCAAGCCTGAGCGGAATTCCGTCGGAAAAACCATACAAGGTTTTTCCGACAGAAAATCTGATCGTGTGTACGAGGCAATATAGTCATAAGAAGGTTCTAGTAGTGCAGACACAAAGTGTGTGACCAGTATGTATACAGTAGTATACTGTTATCCTCATCACGGATAGCAGTTACCTGTGACAAAGCGACTGTTAATCGCACCAATGCATCCACCCTAAGCACAAACTGGCCTTCAGATGACCATCTAGAGAGCTCCAACTCTTTCCACTGTAATCATAATTGGATCTCAGTGAGAGCAAGACAGAATAGCTTCCTTTAACTGTCTGATCACCACCCTCTGCAGTATTGAGGCTTATGCCGCGTACACGCGATCGGTTCAACCGATGAGAATGGTCTGATGGACCGTTTTTATCGGTCAAATGCGATCGTGTGTGGGCCCCATCGGTTATTTAACCATCGGTTAAAAAAAAGCCAACTTGTTTTAAATTAAACCGATGCATTCCTAACCGATAGAAAAAAAACGATCGTTAGTAGGCACGACCATCGGTTAAAAATCAACGCATGCTCATAATCAAGTCGGCGCATGCTTGGAAGCATTGAACTTCATTTTTTTCAGCGCGTCGTTGTGTTTTACGTCACCGCGTTCTGACACAATCGTTTTTTTTAACCTATGGTGTCTTGCGCGACGGACCATCAGTCAGCTTCATCGGTTAACCGATGAAAACGGTCCATCGGATGGACTTATCGTGTGTACGCGACATCAATGGCTTGCCCATTAATCAGATATAAAGTAGATATCCAACCAAAATGTTTTCTTAGCTTTGGGAAAAGGGGGCGGAAGGCTTAGAATCTCCATCAGTCTCTTATTGTGATCGGTGTCCTCATTGAGGAGATTCCTCTTTACTTCCTGTCCTAGAGACATAATATAAAGTGTGTAGAAATCGACATAAGATCAAGGAAAATGTAGATGCCGTCTCCAGAACAGGTGTGCCCAATGAATGTTTTCACCTTTACTTTCAGCAAAAATGATGATGATGATAAATGATCACCATGACAATTACTAGGGAGGAGAGAGCATAAACTTTATAGAGTTTCTGGGCCATATTCCTATAGATCTCCGGCGGCGTAATGTATGTCCTTTACGTTACTCCGCCGCAAGTTTAACTGGCAAGTGCCTGATTCCCAAACCACTTCCCTGTAAACTTGCGGCGGCGTAGCGTAAAGTCCACCCACGCAAGCACTCCTAATTCAAATGATCCTGGTAGGGGGCGTGGATCATTTAAATTAGGCGCGCTCCCGCGCCGATCGTAATGCGCATGCTCCGTCGGGTAAATTACCCGACGTGCATTGCGCTAAATGACGTCTCACAGACGTCATTTGTTTTGACGGTAACGTAAATGGCGTCCAGCGCCATTAACGGACGACTTACGCAAACGACGTTAAATTTTCAAATTTCGACGCGGGAACGACGGCCATACTTAACATTGAGTACGCCACCTAGGGGGCATGTTTATCTTTACGCCGCGTATCGCTTACGGAAACAACGTAAAATCACTACAACGGGCAAGCGTACGTTAGAGAATCGGCGTGACTAGTCATTTGCATATTCTACGCTGACCGCAAAGGAAACGCCACCTAGCGGTCAGCGGAGATATTGCAGCCTAAGATACAACGGCGCTGGCCGTCGTATCTTAGGCATGTTTAAGTGTATCTCAGTTTGACAATACACTTAAACATAGGACGGCCTTAGAATCGGACTTACGTCGGCGTATCTGCTGATACGCCGGCGTAATTCTTTGAGAATATGGCCCTCTTTGGCTGGAGTTCCTCTTTTTTTTTACAGAAAAAAAAAACAATTGCTCGTTTAGAAACACACTTTGGCCTCGTCTCTCCTCTTTCTTCAGGCAGACGGTTGTGGTCACCAATAGAGAGAGACAGCGTACAGACGGGCTGTGTGCGTTGGGTGGTCTGCAGAGTAAGACCCCACAGAAATAACAGAAAAGGTAAATTGAAGGACTGCAGCTGATGTAGACCCAGTAACTGCGGTGTATATTCTATGTTTTCATTCTTTAATCATCCGAGAAGTTTCCTGCATTCACCAAATCATAGGCTTTTGTTCCCACTATACAAACATCATGAAACTTGACAAAGTTGTTATTACACCGACCATACTATTTAGTTCCTCCTTTGTCTATACTGTCCCCTTTTCGCTATATATGTACACGGCACACGTCTAGTATGTCTACGTAGATGCCAAATGCCTCTTATTTCCAGGACACTTCCCATTTTTTAAAAACTTTTCTGGCCAGGAAGATTCCTAGTTTTCAAATGTGAGCAGAAGTAAAACCCCTTTTTATACATGTGAGATTTAATTGGAGTATTTTTTGCTTCCTATTCAATTGAATAGTTATAGAAAGGGAGAGCAAGATTTTGATCCACCAATACTGGATTTTTGCAGAGTGGCAGCCAAGACACAAGCCTAGGTGCCGTGCACATTATAAAAAACACGGGAACACGGTGTAGACAGTGGGGTGGATTCATGTACTGCTGCGCACTTCTTACGGAGGCGCAGCGTTACGTTTTTACGCTACGCCTCCGCAAATTACTTGATTCAGGAAGCAGTAGCTCCGTAATTTGCGGAGGCGCTCCGTAAAAATGGCCGGCGTAAGCGCGCGTAATTTAAATGATCCCGTAGGGGGCGTAGATCATTTAAATTAGGCGCGTTCCCGCGCCGAACGTAGTGCGCATGCTCCGTCTGGAAACTTTCCCGACGTGCATTGCGGCAAATGACGTCGCAAGGACGTCATTTGCTTTAACGTGAACGTAAATGGCGTCCAGCGCCATTCACGATTTACTTACGCAAACGACGTAATTTTTTTAAATCGCGACGCGGGAACGACGGGTATACTTAGCATTGGTTGCCCCTGCTAATAGCAGGAGCAGCCTTACGCGGAACCCGACAAACGCAAACGACGTAAAATGCGTACGCAGGGCGCGCGTAGGGTTGTGAATCGGCGTTAGTATGCAATTTGCATACTCTATGCTGACCACTACGGGAACGCCACCTAGCGGCCATCGTAAGAATGCAGCCTACGATACGACGGCATAAGAGCCTTATGCTAGTCATATCTTAGGCTGCAGTCGGCGTATCGAGCTTCCTGAATCAGGAGCAGTCGATACGCCGGCGCAACTAAGCAATTGCGCTGCGTAACTATGGTTACGCAGACGCAATTGCTTACTGAATCTACCCCACTGCTTCTGATGACATTTTTCTAAGTTACGTATATCTGCATCATACTGCTCAAGATTTGTTAGACCTGGACTAGTTTGGTGTCCCTGGTCAGTGACACCCATCCTGGTAGTACATTGTTCCACCAACTGTCAAGTTCTGGCACCCACGCATTAAGGAGACATGTCACCAATGAACCTCAATCTAAGGGGAGCCTTTAATCACTGACCACCAGTGTAAATGGCCCTTCATCTTCTGACCACCAATGTAAGAAGTCCTTCTACCACTGATCACCAAAGTAAGGTGACATTACACTAACCACCAGGATAAAGGGCCCTTTTCCCACTGGTCACCAAGGTAAGAGACTCTTCTCCTACTGACCACTAATTTAAAGGTACCCTTCTACCACTGATGTAAGGGAACCTTTTTCCCCCACTAACCACCAATGTAAAGGGGTACTATTTAACCACCAATGTATGGAGCCCGCATCCCACTGGCCATTAATACAGTATAAGGGGATATTACAACTGTACGTTGTCTTTTGAGCAAACACAGGTTCACCTTGAAACACGGATCATGATAATTATTCTGCATGTGTGTGTGAAGAAAATACTCAGTTTGCCCTTATGGATCCCAAAAGTTCCCTTCATTAATGTTCAGCAATCTTGAACATACTAAGGCACCCATACAATACAACAGTACCCATAGACTGTTTTTGGAGAGATCTGGGTCAGCTTTATGAAACGCCACGAGATGGCTGCTTTCATGGGCAACAGCCAAATATGCACTCATATAAACATGCTTTCATCTCTTTGCCCCTTCCCTTTCCCTTGCAAGATTGTAGAATGGTCTATCACCCTAGTGCTTAACCTGCAGCCCAAAATCCACATGTGGCCTGCTAATACTTGTTGGATTGCAGTAGACAGTAGTAAGATCACTAACTTGCAAAGACGTTCTAATGTCAGTGGTCTTTAGCAGTCTTAGGCCTCGTACACACGATAGGTTAAACGGAAGACAACGGTCTGATGGACCGTTTTCATCGGTCAAAACCGATCGTGTGTGGGCCCCATAGGTTATTTAACCATCGGTTAAAAAAAAGCCAACTTGCTTTAAATTTAACCGATGGATTCCTAACCGATAGGTCAAAACCGATCGTTAGTAGGCACAACCATCGGTTAAAAATCCACGCATGCTCAGAATCAAGTCGACGCATGCTTGGAAGCATTGAACTTCATTTTTTTCAGCACGTCGTTGTGTTTTACGTCACCGGGTTCTGACACGATCGGTTATTTAACCGATGGTGTGTGGGCGCGACGGACCATCAGTCAGCTTCATCGGTTAACCGATGACAACGGTCCTTCAGACCGTTCTCATCGGATGGACGGATCGTGTGTACGCGGCTTTATGTAATAGGTCCCCAGTCTCTGATGTTCTTCTACAGCGTGTCTTAGGAAAATTTTTTGGGCATCTTACGAGTGTGGTCGGAGAATAACTCCAACCACACTCGTAAGATGCCCAAAACCCTTTCCTCTCTCTGACAGTCTTCTGTAGTTGTACATACTCAATATAATGTGGGGCCATTTGGTGATATCAGGAAGGGCAACGGTTGAAGTCCTCTCTACCTGGTGAGTTGATAACCACTGCTGTATCATGTGTGAGCAACTGACCTCTCTCGCAGGTTGATGGATGACGTTACTCTTCTAAGTTTGTGCCTTTACTAAGCTCTTCCATTCCAACGTCCCTCCTAACCCCCTTCCTACCACTACTGATGAAACAGTCGGCTCCGTCAAAAACCCATGCTTTAAATCCCTGACCGCCTTGCAGAGTATTCGCTTTATCCGTCTGCCTCTTTGCTACTCATCCTACTTTTTCAAGTGCTGCCTGCTCAGTTTTGTGGTTTTATGGTGGTTGTGTTGAGGGTTATTTGCAGTTTTACTGTCACCTCAAGGCACGGCTCCCACTATGTAGGATAAAAGCCTTTTGCCTCTACTGAAAATTCCTCCTTCAACCCATCTTCTTTCTCTAAGCAGAACCATCTGTGCTCAATGTGTCTCATGACTAGTGTTTCCAGTAGCAGGACCCTCTCATTGCTGATGGCGCTATCTCTCATACAGACAGGAAGGCGTCCCTCTAAATGCTCTTGGTTGGTTTGCCTGTAGGATTCACAGAGAGAGGTCTAGTAGATGGAGACATTTTATGGATTCTGCAAAACGGGGAGATGTCAGATGTTTCTGCCTGAGGGCTGAGTGGCTGCGCCTTCCTCTAATTTGTGTACAAGGCTTTAAAGGGAAATGATTATATTGTATTGGCAGAGAGCACACAGTTTGAGTTAATACAGTAATTTTTGATGGAACTTTTCCTATTTTTCTTACTTGCTTTACTATATTTCCATTATTTGAATTACATATACCCAGTGGATTTTTTCATAGAAAATAGGTACAGGAACTCTAACATTACCCCCTCAAAAGACCCCTCCCCCACACCCTCAGCATTAAATAGTGGGTGTGGTCAAATGTCAATAACAGTGGGAGGGCCTTAAAAAAGTGCATTACAGAGTGCAGTGTTCGGGGGAGCACTGCATACAGAGTGCAGAGTTCAGCCTTTTTTCCCACAGTTGCTTACCTCTTCATCCCCCATCCACACCTAACGTTCACCTCTTTTCAGCTCTGACCTCTGCATGCACTTGTAAACACAGAAGCAGGACTTGTGTTTACAAGTGATAGTGATAAGCATGGAGCAGAGGGCCTGAGCCAGAGGTGGTGGAACTGAGTTCCACCAAGTTCCAGCCAAAAAAAAGCCCTGCATATACTCATATATATACTGTATTTGCCGGAGTATAAGACGACTGGGTGTATAAGACGACCCCCTAATTTTCCAGCTAAAATGTTGGTTTTGGGATATACTCGCTGTATAAGACGACCCCTCACTGTGCCATTGCCTCACCTCACTGTGCCATTGACTCACCTCACCTCACTGTGCCATTGACTCACCTCACCTCACTGTGCCATTGCCTCACCTCACCGTGCCATTGCCTCACCTCACTGTGCCATTGCCTCACCTCGCCTCACTGTGCCATTGCCTCACTGGTCCGTTGCCTAACTGTGCCATTGCCTCACCTAAATTCGCCAATCTTCATTCCATTTTTGCCTGGCAGAGTGAGTCAGACTGCAGGCGTCCATTTTTTAAAGCCGCGCCTCCTCCTCGTGGTGTTCCGTGATAGGCGGAACACTCAGTTTCCCAGCAGAGCCTGTGTTCAGTGTTCCACCTATCAAGGACGTCCTCTCGTCCGAGGCTGAGGACGAGACGACGTCTGTTATAGGCGGATCACCTATCACGCAACAGCACGAGGAGGAGGCACGGCTTTTAAAAAATGGACGCCCGCAGTCTGCATCCAGCATATAAGACGAGCCAAATTTTAAAGCATAAAAGGTTGTCTTATACTCCGGCAAATACGGTATATATATATATATACATACATACACATACATACACACACTATATTACCAAAAGTATTGGGACACCTGCCTTTACACGCACATGAACATTAATGGCATTCCAGTCTTAGTTCGTAGGGTTCAATATTGAGTTGGCCCACCCTTTGCAGCTATAACAGCTTCAACTCTTCTGGGAAGTATGTCCACAAGGTTTAGGAGTGTGTCTATGGGAATGTTTGACTATTCTTCCAGAAGCACATTTGTGAGGTCAGGCACTGATCTTGGATGAGAAGGCCTGGCTCGCAGTCATCACTCTAATTCATCACAAAGGTGTTCTATCGGGGTGAGGTCAGAACTCTGTGCAGGCCAGTCAGGTCCCTCCACCCCAAACTCGCTCATTCAATTATTTATTCTACGATAGGTTCTACGATAGATCGACTTGTGTACAACCAGCCTATCGGGTTCTTCCTGAATGGTTCACGCTACCGGCTGTAGCTGGCAACACTACTCATTGTGATTTGCCAGTGGCAAGGCTCACTACTAGAAGACCACAATAGAGCTGCTGGAGGAATCCCCCCATCAACACTGACTGCGGTTGCAAGAAAGAAAACCGAATCATCCATGGCCTGCTTTAGATTGGCAAATCAAGCAATTTTCTTTTGTTAGTGGTCAGTGACAGGCTTAGGCTGTAATAAGAATCCTCCCAGCTTTGGTGTCTAGTGACAGGCTTAGGCTGTAATTAGAAACCTTGCCCCCCCCCCCCTCCAGATTTGGTGATCAGTAGTAGGATTAGGCTGTAATATGAATACTCCCCCGAGTATTGGTGGCCATTGGTAGGCTGTATAAAGAAACCTCCCCCCAGCATTGGTGGTCAGCAGAAGGTTTAAAAACTCCCCCCAGCATTGGTGGTCAGTAGCAGGCTTAAGAAACCTCCTTCATGCATCAATGGTCAGTGGTAGGCCTAAGACCCCCTCCCCCCCCCCCCCTGCATTGTTGGTCAGTGGCAGGCTTAAAGGGGTTGTAAATTGTAAAGGTTTGTTTTTTCATTTCAAAATAGGTTCCTTTAAGCTAGTGCATTGTTGGTTCACTTAGAAATTCAGACAAAGAAAAAAGGGAAATGGAAGGAAAAGGTAAGTGAACCAACAATGCACTAGCATAAAGGAACCTATAAGGTGAAACTCGCTCTGACTATTGACTATTTTTAATCCTTATTCTGCTAGAATTAGTAAATAGAGAGGAAATAATTTTAAACCCTTTTTGTGCATTTCTTCAGTTACTTCCTAAATTTCAGGCCTGGACAAATGATGTCATACATCCCAGGAGTCTTCAGGAGGCAAGGAGGAATTTTCTCAGCTACTGTATGCACACCTCCTGCATGCATGCCTGAGCCAAGGTCAGCTGGATTCCAGAGAGAAAAGGCTACATAAATCATCTGCCCTTACTCGAGAAGGCCACAGCCAGAAATGCTAGGGGGTGTTTTTCCAAAGTGATTTCTCAGAAAAATAAAGCATGGGTGAGTTTGATTTAAATATTAAAAATTAAATTGTGCTTTTGGTTTGTGGTGCTCAGCTGCAGTGTACTTCCGTTTTAAGAAACCTCTTCTGGCATAAGTGGTCAGTGGCAGGCTTAGGCTGTATAAAGTCCCCTCCCGCCAACCATTGGTAGTCAGTGGCAGGCTTAAGAAACTACCGCAGGCATTGGTGATCAGTGGCAGGCTTCGGGTGTAATAAGAAACCTCTCCTAAGCATTGGTGGTCATTGGCAGGCTTAGGCCATAATAAGAAACCTCCCCAATAAATTGTGGCCAGTGGCAGGCTTAGGCTGTATTGACACCCCTCTCCTCCGCCCGACCATTGGTAGTCAGTGGCAGGCTTAAGAAACTACCGCAGGCATTGTTGATCAGTGGCAGGCTTTGGATGTACCGTATTTATCGCAGTATAACGCGTTCCCACGTATACCGCGCACCCCTAAAGTGGCCCTGAATCCTCTGGAAAAAAGTTTTTTTTGTACTTACAGTTTTGGTGTCTTGCGCGGCGTCCATCGGCGGCCTCGTCGGGTCCGGCGTTCGTCTGACGCTTTCGGGTGTCCTCTTCGTCGGGTCCGGCGTCCTTCTGCGGCTTCGGGTGTCCTCTTCGTCGGGTCCGGGGTCCGTCTGCGGCTTCGGGTGTCCTCTTCGTCGGGTCCGGCGTCCTTCTGCGGCGTCCTCCCCGCTCGTTTCCCGCGCCGAGTTTGAATACTGCGCCGACATATACAGAGCGCAGTACACTCATGTATTGTCGGCAATGCTCGGCAACTCTCGCGCTGACGTCCTATACGTCCAGGACGTGAGCGCGGAAGGAGCCGAGACTGCCCGACTATACCCGAGTGTACTGCGCTCGGTATATGTCGGCGCAGTATTCAAAACTCGACGCGGGAAAGCGGGTATCGGTGTATACCACGGACCCACGATTTTGCCCTGATTTTCAGGGCAAAAAAGTGCGCGGTATACGCCGATAAATACGGTAATAAGAAACCTCTCCTAAGCATTGGTGGTCATTGGCAGGCTTAGGCTGTATTAAGAAACCTCCCCCAAATATTGTGGTCAGTGGCAGGCTTAGAGTATTCCAGCACCTGCCACATCGCTGTCACTCTATGGCTGCATTCACATCTGAGCGACAGCCGCGATCGCGTGTAGCGGCGTATTTTGCCGCGAGTACAAAACTTTCTCTTTTTTTTTTTTTCTCTCAAAGTCTTCCCATTGCTGTCAATGGGAAAACGCCTATGTCGCCTGAAAAGAAAGGGTCCGGGACTTTTTTTCAGGCGACAGGCGTTCGGCGTCTATGAGATGTGATCCATAGACAGCAATGGGAATTCTCCCCTCGAGCGACAGAAGCGTCCAGCGTCGGGCGTTTTGTCGCTCAGGTGTGAATGGGGTCTATATTGCAAGTAGCTGCACCAGGGCACACAGGGGGTGGAATATGAATCTTTTTTTTTTTTGCTTTAGTAAATAAGACCTGTTGTGCAATATCACACATTTCACTGCCTATGATAAGTATACTATAGCAATATATTACAACAGACATACATATAGGGCAAAGCAACATCTGAACTATAAAATTATTAGATTTGATGTATTTTTAAAATTTTAATAAACAGAAGTGTAGCTTTAAGACTTATTTCCCCCCTCTGCTTTATTCCCTTTCCCCTGTATACATTTGTGTACGCTCCTATACCCTGCGCCCCCAGTCAGCTTGCTCATCTGTGGCTTCCTGTCACCCACTCGCATCTCCACGCCGCCTCAAACCGAGGCCAACTCTCAGATGCCTAAAAATACCAGTAATTAAAGGGTTTGTTTTCTTTCTTACAGTTTAAAGCAGATCCACAATCTAAATTTATTTATTTTATTATTTTAACTCAAGAAAGCCTGAATCATTCAGAATATTATGCAATCACAATGACATTTCCACAAAAATAAACTGAAAATAAACACCAATGTGGGAAAAAAAAAATATATATTTTTTTTTTTCTTTTTACAAATTACAAGCCTGTAACAGAAACTGAAAGGATGTTAAGAACTCAAAAACCCAAACTAACCCATTATTTCCGCAATAGTCAGACCAGTGATGAAATATTCTGTAGGGTGTTCCCCCAAAAGGCACAGTGTGATGAGAGATCAAATGAAAACTGCCTAGGGCGACCAATCCGCTTTCAGCTACCAGCGTTTGCTGCAGATTAAAAATAAAAGTACCATAGTAAATCCAACCTATTATAAAGTCTCTTGGAAATTTGTAATGCATGTTGTATTAAAAAATGTATTTGTTGTTAGGGCCAGTTCACACCACATGCAGTCCAGTGCATTTCTTTTCTGCATCAAACGCATGGAAAGTCGGTTATATGGTCTTCAATGGCATAGTACACACCAGTGCGGTTAGTTCCAGAAAAAAAACAGTAGAACATGCTGCATTTTTCCTGCACTGAACTGTACTGGAACGCTGTAAAATGCATCAAAAACGCACTGGAATGCACCAAAAATGCACTGGAATGCACTGAAACACACTGGATGCACCGGAAAAAAAAAAAAAAAACGCACTAGATGCACCGGAAAAAAACAAACAAAAACGCACTGGATGCACCAGGAAAAAAAACAAAAATGCACTGGATGCACTGGAAAAAAACAAACAAAAACACACTGGATGCACCGGAATACACCAAAAACGCACTGGAACACACGTCTTTATTCAAGGTTAAGAAAAAAGAGGTGGGAAAAAAAATACACTGGACTGCATCAAAAACGTGCATGCAGAAAAGCATCTGAAACGCAACCGGACTGCGTTTCTATGGTGTAAACAGGCCCTCATGCCACGTACACACGATCATTTTTCGTCATGAAAAAAACATTGTTTTTCAAAATCGTCATATGAAATGATTGTGTGTGGGCTACATATCATTTTTCAGGTTCTGAAAAACAACAAAAAAAAATTAAAAATTCGAACATGCTGCATTTTTTAACGTTGTTTTAAACTATGTCGTTTTTCGGGTTGTAAAAAATGATCGTGTGTGGGCTAAAACGACGTAAAAAACCTGTGCATGCTCAGAAGCAAGTTATGAGACGGGAGCGTTCTGGTAAAACTACCATTCGTAATGGAGTAAGCACATTCATCACGCTGTAACAGACAGAAAAGCGCAAATCGTCTTTTACTAACACGGAATCAGCTAAAGCAGCCCAAAGGCGAATAGAACTTCCCCTTTATAGTGCCGTCGTACATGTTGTACGTCACCGCGCTTTGCTAGATCATTTTTAAAAAACGATGGTGTGTAGGCAACGTCGTTTTTATGATGAAGTTGGGAAAACGTCGTTTTTTGGACATGCTGAAAAACGACTTTTTTTTTTCATGCCGAAAAATGATCGTGTGTACGCGGCATTGCTGTCAAAGCACTTCCCCAATAACTGTCAAACTGCAGCAGTTTGAGTACTTAGTGAAACAGGTATAAGGAGAAAGAGTATCTGATATGGAGAACTGTCTAGGGTGGGTGTGCCACATCCCAAAAATGTCAATGAAGAGAGAAAAACCCTATCGTGGGACTTTTAGAGCACTACCAAACAATGATATAGAGTAATAAAGTAATAGAAGATATTTATTTAGAAAACATATAACTATTGCACATGAACGTGGATACAATATGAATCAGAAATGCACATACATACGCACACACACACATTGTTTATTTATTATCTTGCATTTTGAATTTCATAGATATTATATTATATTTCCTGTCAGAACCCTGATGAAGGAGACAACATTTCCAAAATGCGTCGGTCTCAGGAAGTCGGTCTAGGGACATATGTGAAGGAAAGAAGGATGAGGATTTGGGTCCAGAAGAGGGACATATGTGGAGAAAAGAAGGACATGAGAAGTTGGATCCAGAAGAGGGACATATGTGGAGAAAAGAAGGACATGTGAATCTGAATGCAGAAGGAGGACATATGTGGAGGTAAGAGGGACATGTGATTTTGGGAGCAGAAAAAGGACAGTAAAATGCCAAAAAGGTGCATACATGTGTTATGGAATATATTAGCGGGGCATATTGCTAAAGATGTGGGGGCACTGAGGAGTATGCTTTATGTATGCTTTCACCTAAGATTCACACAATCTTCACCTACTGTAGGAGTTACACATAATCAAAATTTGATTATAAAGAAGTGATCTTTTGATTTTAACAAATGTCACTGTTACATATAATAAAGTAGAAAATTACACATCTATGGATTTTAATCAAAAGACAAAAAATAATCAATTATATATGGACCGCTTATGTATTTGTACATGTTGATCATATCTCCCCTTAATTTCCTCTTTTCAAGAGAATAAATTCAGTTGATCTAATCTTTCCTAATAGCCGAGTTCCTCCATGCCTCTTATCAGTTTGGTTGCCCTTCTCTGCACTTTCTCCAGTTCCCTGATATCCTTTTTGTGAATTGCCCAAAACTGAACTGCGTATTCCACACTGGAACCAGCTCCTTTTGAAGACTATTCCATATTTTCACAGCTCTTACTGTAAAGAACACTTTGGCCCGGATTTACAGACATCGGCGCATATTTGTGCTGGCGTAGCGTATCGAATATACGCTACGCCGACGCAACGTAGAGCGGCGAGCACAGTATTTACAAAGCACTCGCTCCCAAATCTACGCTGGGTTCCCTCGGCGTAAGTCGTCGTAAGTGGAAGTGGGCGTGAGCCATGCTAATGAGGCGTGACCCCATGTAAATGATGGGCCGAGCGCCATCAAGATACGAATAACGTATGGCGCATGCGCCGTCCCATGGACGTATCCCATTGCGCATGCTCAGAATCACGTCGAAACAACTGCCTAAGACAGGGGTTGATGAATTTGCTTGGAATCTAGGAGCCAGCTAAAAAAGTTAGGAGCCAGAAAACGCGCCCCGTCCCGACGAGCTTGTGCGCAGAAGCGAACACATACGTGAGCAGCGCCCGCATATGTAAACGGTGTTCAAACCACACGTGAGGTATCGCCGCAATTGGTAGAGCGAGAGCAATAATTCTAGCCCTAGTCCTCCTCTGTAACTCAAAACATGCAACCTGTAGAATTTTTTAAACGTTGCCTATGGAGATTTTAAAGGGTAAAAGTTTGTCGCCATTCCAAGAGCGGACGTAATTTTGAAGCGTGACATGTTGGGTATCAATTTACTCGGCGTAACATTATCTTTCATAATATTAAAAAAAATGGGGATAACTTTACTGTTGTCTTATTTTTTAATTACATTTTTCCCCAAAAAAGTGCGCTTGTAAGACCACTGCGCAAATACGGCGTGACAGAAAGTATTGCAACGATCGCCATTTTATTCTCTAGGGTGTTAGGATAAAAAATATATATAATGTTTGGGGGTTCTAATTAGAGGGAAGAAGATGGCAGTGAAAATTGTGAAAAATTGTGAAAAATTACATTAGAATTGCTGTTTAACTTGTAATGCTTAACTTGTAATACCAACGGCCACCACCAGATGGCGCCAGCTTACACATCTGGTGGTAATAACTTGTAATACCAACGGCTCACCACCAGATGGCTCCAGCTCCAAGCCAAGTCGCCAGGACCCTATTTCTAGTCGCCATGGCGACCTGGCGACCGGGATTTGTCCAGCCCTGGCCTAAGATATGTCGAAGATATGTCGAATCACTGCCTACGACGTGAACGTAACCTAAGCCCAGCCCTATTCACGTACTACTACGTAAACGTCGTAAAATAGACCGCTGTTCCCTGGTCCATACCTTTGCATGAGTTGCGCCTCATAGATGGGGAATAACTTTACGCCGGACGTAAGCCTTTAGCAAAAAAAGGGGATTGTACTACACTGGGTAGTGACATGGCGGACTTTAAAGGGCAATCACAGGGACATTTTTAGTTATAAAATAGAACGTCTCGGCGAGACGTTCTATTGCTCAAATATGTATCTATGTTCTTTTTTGTCAACATTTTATTGAAATGAAATTTATTTGTATATTTATAATTTTGTAATTAAACTCTATTTTTATAACTAAAAATGTCCCTGTGATTGCCCTTTAAAGTCCGCCATGTCACTACCCAGTGTAGTACAATCCCCTTTTTTTGAATCATTATTTCGGATGCGGGCCAATGTGAGTGCTTAAATGTTATTCCCCTTTCCCCTTTTTTTGTAAGCCTTTAGCAAACCGCGTATATTATGCGCCGGGCGCAACTACGTTCGTGAATCGACGTATCTCCCTCATTTGCATATTTGCAATGAGGCGTCCAACGTAAATATGTGCCCACGATACGCCGGCGTAGGAAAGTTACGTCGGTCGGATGAAGCCTATTTTTAGGCGTATCTACTGTAGTTCTGTGGGCACGGCGCATAGATACGACGGCGCACATTTACACTTACGCGGCGTATCTCGAGATACGTCGGCGTAAGTGCTTTGTGAATCCGGGCCGTTATATGCATGGAACATAAAACCAGTTTTCCTACCATCGTTAAAATCGAATTCCCTTTGTAGGGTTTTTCGCACAACTTGTTCTTTTTTAGATTGGGTCACAAGTGCAAAGAACCACTTTACAGAGAGGGATACCTTATGGTAGACATTGCTGCACAGATAACTTTTTATACCGCCATTGTTATGCGCACTTTTTATTTATTTACACGACATTAAAACATTTTACAGTGCTTTACAGTGCCTTTAGACACATAACGGGACAGGGTGGAGGCCAATAGATTTCATGGTAATGAAAAGAACCTCATCTAATACAAAGAAAAAAAACTCCACCCAGGTAGTGACTTTACTGGAAACTGAACCCTGACGCTCAACACTGCAAGACCAGTGTGAAAACCATTTTATTGAGCCAAGTATTGTACAACTCCACCATTAATGTGCACAGACTGAGAACATGTGGATTTAATGGGGATTTCATTTCGACGAACATACGCTCATCTAAATACAGGCCAGGAGGAAGTGGATTAGGAAGAGTAAGATAAGTTGTTATACTGCGCAGTTCTGAAGAATCTGATGGGGACGTGATGTAGGATTACATGAGCCGGGATGATGCATTTTAGGTATCTCTGCCTGTAAACATTTAACAAGGCCTTAATCCTTTCAAGGTTTACCCCTTCAGACTACACGGGCAGCCATAAAACATATCTGGGGCAGACAGCCCCTTACGGTTTATGGAGACTGGAGTGTCACAAAATCCACAGGAATGATCTTATTGGAACCAGTGTAATTAGAACCAGTCAGCATCATGCAAGGATCCCAGAGGAGACATGGGTCACCATCAGAGTTTATTGGCGGACAAGGGATGTCATACGTGAATGTATTTTTAATTTTTAAATGTGACATAGAGATATATATATATATATATATCACATTTAAAAATTATATATATCTCGATCTTTTATTTTTTAATAACCAATTGCAACCTCTGCATGAATTTTCTTGATGGGATATGAAATGTTTAACCACTTAAGCCCCGGACCATATTGCTGCCTAAAGACCCAAGGGGTTTTTACAGTTCGGGACTGCGTCGCTTTAACAGACAATTGCGCGGTCGTGCGACGTGGCTCCCAAACAAAATTGGCGTCCTTTTTTCCCCACAAATAGAGCTTTCTTTTGGTGGTATTTGATCACCTCTGTGGTTTTTATTTTTTGCGCTATAAACAAAAATAGAGCGACAATTTAAAAAAAAATTCAATATTTTTTACTTTTTGCTGTAATAAATATCCCCCAAAAACATATATAAATTTATTTTTTTCCTCAGTTTAGGCCGATACGTATTCTTCTACCTATTTTTGGTAAAAAAAAAATCGCAATAATCGTTTATCGGGTGGTTTGCGCAAAATTTATAGCGTTTACAAAATAGGGGATAGTTTTATTGCATTTTTTTTTTTTTTTTACTACTAATGGCGGCGATCAGCGATTTTTTTCGTGACTGCGACATTATGGCGGACGCTTCGGACAATTTTGACACATTTTTGGGACCATTGTCATTTTCACAGCAAAAAATGCATTTAAATTGCATTGTTTATTGTGAAAATGACAGTTGCAGTTTGGGAGTTAAACACAGGGGGCGCTGTAACATTTAGGGATCACCTAGTGTGTGTTTACTAGTGTAGGGGGGTGTGGCTGTAGGAATGACATCATCGATCGGGTCTTCCCTATAAAGGGAATCACCCGATCGATGCAGCCGCCACAGTGAAGCACGGGGAAGCCGTGTTTACACACGGCTCTCCCCGTTCTTCAGCTCCGGGGAGCGATCGCGACGGAGCGGCTATAAACAAATAGCCGCGCCGTCGTCCCGGATCGCTCCCCGAGCGGACCCGACCTCCGCATGTACCGGGGGGGGTCCCGATCGGACCCCCCACCCACATCTAGCAGAGGACGTACAGGTACGTGATTGTGCCTGTCCGTGCCATTCTGCTGACGTAAATGTACATGAGGAGGTCGGGAAGTGGTTAAGGACCGGAAGGATTTGCCCCCTTAATGACCAGGCCATTTTTGCGATACGACACTGCGTCGCTAAAACTGACAATTGCGCGGCCGTGCGATGCTGTAACCAAACAAAATTGACCTCCTTTTTTTCCCCACAAGTAGATATTTTTTTTGGTGGTATTTGATCACCTCTGCGGGTTTTTATTGTTTGCGCTATAAACAAAAAAAGAGAGATAATTAAAAAAAATATGGCCCAGATTCTCAAAGGAGATACGACGGCGTATCTCTGAGTCTGAGCCGTCGTATCTATGCGCCTGATTCTAATGCCGCGTACACACCATCAATTTATGTGATGAAAAAAAAAGACGTTTTAAATCATGAAATAAAACGACGTTTTTGAAACTTCATTTTCAAAAACGACGTTGCCTACACACCATCGTTTTGCCCACACACTATCATTTTAATTGACACGTTTTTGAAAAATGACACAAAAAATTGAAGCATGCTTAAATTTTTTTTTGTCGTTTTTCACAAGACATAAAACGTCGTTTTCCCCCACACACGGTCATTTTGATTGACGTTTTTCAAAATGTCGTTTTTCTTCATCACATAAAGTGATGGTGTGTACGCGGCATTAGAATCAGTTACGCACAGATTTGTATTAGATCCGACCGGCGTAAGTCTCTTAGGCCGTCGGATCTTAACTGCATATTTACGCTGGCCGCTAGGGGCGTGTACGCTGATTTACGCCTAGAAAAATGTAAATCAGCTAGATACGCAAATTCACGAACGTACGCCCGGCCAACGCAGTACAGATACGCCATTTACGTTAGGCATTTCCCGGCGTAAAGTTACCCCTGCTATATGAGGCGTACATGCGGTGTACCAATGTTAAGTATGGACGTCGTTCCTGCGTCGAATTTTGAAAATTTTACGTCGTTTGCGTAAGTCGTCCGGGAATGGGGCTGGACGTAATTTACGTTCACGTCGAAACCAATACGTCCTTGCGGCGTACTTTGGAGCAATGCACACTGGGATATGTCCACGGACGGCGCATGCGCCGTTCGGTAAAAACGTCAATCACGTCAGGTCACATAACATTTACATAAAACACGCCCACCCTGTTCCACATTTGAATTAGGCGGGCTTACGCCGGCCTATTTACGCTACGCCGCCGCAACTTACAGAGCAAGTGCTTTGAGAATACTGCACTTGCCCGTCTAAGTTGCGGAGGCGTAACGTAAATAGAATACGTTACGCCCGCTCAAAGATGCGCCGATCTACGTGAATCTGGGCCTATATATATATTTTTTACTCTTTTTACAAGAAAAGTCCGATGTGAGCTTTTGGTCGGAAATTCCAACTCCATTGGACTTTTCCTGTGGGAATTTCCGCCAACAAAAATTTGAGAGCTGGTTCTCAAATTTTTAGACGGAAAGAATTCCAATTCCGGCTCGTTGTAGTGTTGTACATCACCGCGTTCTTGCCGGTCGAAAGTTCAGAGAACTTTTGTGTGACTGTGTGTATGCAAGCCAAGCTTCAGCGG
The DNA here is from genome assembly GCF_905171775.1 of Rana temporaria. Taxonomy (NCBI): domain Eukaryota; kingdom Metazoa; phylum Chordata; class Amphibia; order Anura; family Ranidae; genus Rana; species Rana temporaria. The sequence continues at coordinate 32,788,721 of NC_053500.1, read as the reverse complement.
AATTCTATCGGAAAAACCATACAAGGTTTTTTCTGACGGAAAATCCGATCGTGTGTACGAGGCATAAGCTATAATGCATATCCCCAATGTTTTGAAAAAAAAATATTTTTTGTCATCAGTTTAGGCCAACATGCATTCTTCTACATATTTTTGGTAAAAAAAAAAAAAAAGTGTGTATTGATTGGTTTGTGCGAAAGTTATATCGTCTACAAAATAGGGGATATATTTATGACATTTTTATTTATTTTTATATTTTTTACTAGTAAAGGCAGCGATCTGCTATTTTTAGTGGGACTGTGACATTGCGGCAGACAGATCGGACACTTTTGATACTTTTTTGGGAACACTGACATCTATGCAGGGATCAGAGCTAAAAATAGAGACTGATTACTGCATAAATGACACTGGCAGGGAAAGGGTTAACACTATGGGCGATCAAGGGGTTAAGTGTGTTACCTAGGGAGTGTTTCTAACTGTGGCGGGATGTGACTGACTGGAGGAGGAGACCGATCGCTTTTCCTAATCAGTAGGAACAGGAGATCTGTCTCTTCTCCCCTGACAGAACGGAGATCTGTCTATTTACATTGACAGATCTCCGTTCTGTCTCTGTCAGGAGCGATCGTGGGTGGCTTTTCGGGCATCGCGCCCACCGGCTACGCGCATCGGCTCCGGCATTGTGGCGCTCACCCGCCAACTAGAGCTCTTAAAGTGGCCGGCGTACAGTTACGGTGATTCGTCTAGGGGAGCCAACCTGCCGCAGTGCAACTGCAGCGGCTGGTTGTTAATGTGCAGACAGAGGCATTACCTATAGGGTAAGTATAGAAAATGCTCATTTTGTCTAAGAGGATCTAATGGCTGCAGTCTCTTCTTCTATCAGGTCCCTGGAACATAGGTGGGTCCATAAAGTGGTTGTATAGGTTAATTTTTTCTTAACCACTTAACCCCCGGACCTTTAGGCAGCTAAATGCCCAGGCCAGGTTTTGCGATTCGGCACTGCGTCGCTTTAACAGACAATTGCGCGGTCGTGTGACGTGGCTCCCAAACAAAATTGACGTCCTTTTTTTCCCACAAATAGAGCTTTCTTTTGGTGGTATTTGATCACCTCTGCGTTTTTTTTTTTTTTGCGCTATAAACAAAAATAGAGCAACAATTTTGAAAAAAATTCTATATTTTTTACTTTTTGCTATAATAAATATCCCCCAAAAACATATATAAACATTTTTTTTCCCTCAGTTTAGGCCGATACGTATTCTTCTACCTATTTTTGGTTAAAAAAAAATCGCAATAAGCATTTATCGATTGGTTTGCGCAAAATTTATAGCGTTTACAAAATAGGGGATAGTTTTATTGCATTTTTTTTTTACTACTAATGGCGGCGATCAGCGATTTTTTTTGTGACTGCGACATTATGGCAGAGACTTCGGACAATTTTGACACATTTTTGGGATCATTGTAATTTTCACAGCAAGAAATGCATTTAAATTGCATTGTTTATTGTGAAAATGACAGTTGCAGTTTGGGAGTTAACCACAGGGGGCGCTGAAGGAGTTATGGTTCACCTAGTGTGTGTTTACAACCGTAGGGGTGTGTGGCTGTGGGTCTGACGTCATCGATTGTGTCTCCCTATAAAAGGGATCACTCGATCGATGCGCCGCCACAGTGAAGCACGGGGAAGCCGTGTTTACATACGGCTCTCCCCGTTCTTCAGCTCCAGGGAGCGATCGCGAGGGGGGGGGGGCTAGAAACGAATAGCCACGCCCTCATCCCGGATCGCTCCCTGAGGCTTACCGACCGCCGCATGTACCAGGGGGGGGGGGGGGGGGGGGTCCCGATCGGACCCCCGACCCGCGGAAGGGCAGCGACGTTCTGCCTGTCCGTGCCATTTTGCCAACGTATATGTACATGCGGCGGTCGTTAAGTGGTTAACATGTCATAATTACCTCCACGTGCAGTTCGTTTTGCACAGAGTGGCCCCGATCCGCGACATCTGGGGTCCCACGGCGGCTCTCTCGGCTCCTCCCCACAATAGCTAACCCCCTCTGGGAAGCTCTCTCTCAAAGGGGTTACCTTGCAGGCACGCACCTGTGTCATACAGTCTGAGTCCATGCCGCCAAGTGTATGACTCGGCCCCGCCCCCCGTGTCATTGGATTTGGATTTGATTGACAGCAGCCGGAGCCAATGGCTGCTATCAATCTATCCAATCAATGCCGAGACTCTCTGGAGAAAAGGACACCGTGGATGCGCAGAGCAGGTGAACGGGCTCAGATAAGTAAAGTAAAGCGTAAGGTAAGTATTCCTCTTTATCAGAGCACTTACATATACATGGAAAAAAGGGGATGAACCCACATGTTTTTTTTTTTTTTTGAGGGGCTTTGTAGCAAGCCATTTATTTTTAATTGGCTGGCAGCACACATTAAAGAGACCCTGTCACCAGATCATTCATTTCAACAACAATCTTCGTAAAATGTATTTACAGTAAAACCTTGGATTGCGAGCATAATTCGTTCCAGAAACATGCTTGTAATCCAAAGCACTTGTATATCAAAGCATTTTTTTACAGGGTATACCAAAGAAGAGAGGCACCTCTAAGTGTAGCAATAAGTTGCTAAATGTTGTACCTTCATTAAATGTAACCATATTACTACACTTAGGGCCAGATCCGCGCTTCTTTACGTCCGGCGTAGTGTATCTCAGATACACTACGCCGCCGTAACTTACAGCGTATTTCCTGTATTCTCAAAGAATTTGCGCCGTAAGTTACGGCGGCGTAGTGTAACTGTGTCGGCGTAAGGGTGCGCAATTCAAATGGATGAGATGGGGCGTGTTTTATGTTAATACGTCTTGACCCGACGTAAATGACGTTTTTCTGAACGGCACATGCGCCGTCCGTGGGGGGTATCCCAGTGCGCATGCTGCAAATTAACCCGCAACAAGCCAATGCATTCGACGTGAACGTCATTCTACGCAAAGCCCTATTCGAACGTTTTACGCAAACGACGTACACGACGGAAAATTCGACGCTGGCCCGAAGTCCATACTTAACATTGGCTACGCCTCATATAGCAGGGGTAACTTTACGCCGAAAAAAGCCTTACGGAAACGACGTAAAAAAATGCGCCGGCCGGACGTACGTTTGTGGATTCGCGTATCTAGCTAATTTGCATACTCAACGCGGAAATCGACGGAAGCGCCACCTATCGGCCAGCCTAAATATGCACCTTAGATCCGACGGCGTACTAAGACGTACGTCAGTCGGATCTAGCCCCGCTTCAGGCGTATCTTGTTTTGTGGATACAAAACAAAGATACGCCGGAGCATCCTAGAAGTTACGCAGCGTATCAATAGATACGCCAGCGTAACTGCTTTGTGGATCTGGCCCTTAGTCTCTTCTATTTTATACTCAGTTGTGACAATGACGCTACTCTTATATCAAGACATCACTTGTATATCAAGGCAAAATTTATTAAAACATTTTGCTTGTCTTGCAAAATGCTCTCAAACCAAGGTTTTACAGTACGCATTTATCCAGGCATAGTGCATTAGTAACCTTTGATCGCCATCTAGTGGTGATCGGATATTACAGCACTCAGTATTTTACAGTAGGCTATTTATTGGCTTTGTTAAAGCTGATCTAGACAGATACAAAAAAGACACAAATTAACGTATTCACCGATGCATAAATAAAAGGGTATTTTTAAATGCAAGCAGGGTAGGCACTGGAATTTAGTCTGTTATTCCCTCTATTTGCAATCCCTGTACAGCAGGTTGGATTGTAAGGAGGCAGCTGTAAAAGGAGCCAATCAGTTCATGTGCTGACAAGAAGTATGCTGATAATAAAAGGCAGAGTGACAGAAGAGCTCATCATTGTGCTTGTTCTCCTTTCACTGTCCAGTCATAGGTTGGGATCAGATCCTGAAGGAACTGGGCTCAGAGGAAGTGGGTTAAAGGGTGCTGCCTATCTAACATTTAGTGTCAGAAAGCATATTATATGGGAAATCTGTAGATTGCAGCAAAAGCTGTTGCTGAGCACCCTATAGCACATTAACTGCTACAGGGTGGGCAGTTCATATATACTTCCCGGGTATCGGGGTGCAAGTGCTCTCCACCGGTGGCTTGCTCCCGCTGTGATTTTACAGCTGATCAGCAGGTCCCGCGGACCCAAAGTCCGCCCTTCATCTGCTACTAGTTTTGTACAATAGCAGAACGGCGATCTACCTATGTAAACAAGGCAGACTGCTGTTCTGTCAGTACAGAAGGCATTGATCCTGTGTTCTTGCAAAGCAAGGGTATGGATCCATGCCTTCCAGCTAGATACATATTTAGCCCTTTGAGGCAGAACCGGGACTGTAAATAAGGCAGATCTCCATTCTGAAAAAAAAAAAACGCCGATTGTCGCCATTACCAGTAAAAACAATAACAAAAAATGTAAAGTCCCTATATCTATCCCCTATTTTGTAGATGCTATGGGGCCAGTTTTACAAAAGAGATACGACGGTGTGTCTCCTGATACGCCGTCGTATCTCTGTGATCCGCCCGTCCTAACTATGCGCCTGATTCATAGAATCAGTTACGCATAGATAGCCCTAAGATCCGACAGGTGTAATTGAATTACACCGTTGGATCTTAGGATGCAATTCTAGGCCGGCCGCTAGGTGGCGAGGCCATTGCGGTCGGCGTAGAATATGCAAATGACTAGTTACGGCGATTCACGAACGTCCGTGTTACCCGTCGCTCTAACTTTACGTTGTTTCTGTCGAGATGCGCATCGTAAAATTAGGGCTGTGCCCTAGGTGTTCTAAGCAATGTTAAGTATGGCCGTCGTTCCCGCGTCGAAATTTAAAAAATCACGTCGTTTGTGTAAGTCGTCCGTGAATGGCACTGGACGCCATTTACGTTAACGTCTAAACAAATGACGTCCGTGCAACGTCATTTAGCGCAATGCACGTCGGGTAATTTTCCCGACGGAGCATGTGCAGTACGTTCGGCGGGGGAACGTGCCTAATTTAAATGGTGCCCGCCCCATTTGAATTAGGCGGGCTTGCGCCGAGCGGATTTACGTTACACCGCCGCAAGTTTACAGGTAAGAGCTTTGTGAATCAGGTACTTACGCTGTAAACCTGCGGCGGTGTAACGTAAATGTATCTGAATCTGGCCCTATGACTTTTGCACAAACCAATCAATATACACTTATTGGGATTTTTTTTTTACCTAAACTGATTTTTTTTTGCTATGTTTTATAGCAGAAAGTACAAAAATATTGCTTTTACTTTCAAAATGCAAATGGAATCCAGTCCAGCGGACTGATCCAGTCGTCTGTACAGACTCACCGGATCAGTCCGTCCGCTCCCATCCCTTGCATGCGTCGTAATGATTCGACGCATGCGTGGAAGTATTTACCGTCCAGCGTCGCGCGCGTCATCGGCGCGACACGTCACCGCGGATGTATTCCGCGCGGATTTCGATCTGATGGTGTGTACAGCCATCAGATCCAAATCCGCCAGAGGATTTATCCGCTGGAAACGGTCCGGCGGACCGTTTCCAGCGGATATCCTCTCGTGTGTACAGGGCCTAATACACCACTCATTTTCAGTAACATGTTGGATGATGAACAATTGTGTGTCCCCAATCTGGATGAAGGAGCACAGGGGGCACCTTTGAACAGTAGCATTGTCAGTATGTGGGGGGGAGGGGGGGGTAGATGTACTAGCATATTTAGATGCCCCAACAAACTGAAGCCAAAATCAATCTGCAGTTACAGCAACATAGCTTTCTTTTGGAATAAAGATTTTATATGAATAAAATAAAAATGGTTATTGTAAGCACACCTGTCAGTGTTAAACGGTTTATCTTCTCACTGCTATATCTGCTTGTTCTGGCTGGCTGGATCACCAGATGGAAAGAAAGCCTAAAAAATAAAACGAATGCAGTGATCACATCTAAAAATTGGTAAGCTGCAACGTAATACATGTTAGCTTTTGGGTTTAAATACTGATTTAACATTCTAATTGAAGCTTTATACATTTTATTGTGTGCATGAGACAAAGGAAAACCATTACAGGGCCGAGCCAGATTTTAGATTTTTCAGTTTTGTTCACCATCTTTATACAATCTTTTTACAAATAAACATTACACATGACAAATGTAAAATGAGACTAGAGCGCCACTTGCTGGTTAAATAGGAGACTGCATCATATTAAAGAGTAAGCAAACCTAACAATGAACTTCTCCGATTAGCTCCATTGTGGTCTGTAAAATATACCAATGGAAGGCTTGCTATATCTGTTTGATATCTCCTCCCTGTTTCCTAATCTCCATTACTCAGGAGGGATGTGTTCTGTAGTACACAAGGACAACTTTTCCTAGGACAAGTAGGAAAAATGCTAGTTTGTAAGAATGTGGATCAAGCCGAGAGCACATCAAGTTACAATATGGCAGGAAAAACAGTAAGGGGCAGATCCACATAGATCTGCACCGGCGCAGCATATCTAAGATACGCTACGCCGCCGTAACTTACTTGGCTTTGTTTCAAATCCACATCGAATTCGCACCGTAAGTTACGGCGGCGTAGTGTATCTCTCGCGGCGTAAGGGCGCGGAATTCAAATGCGGCGAGTAGGGGGCGTGTTTCATTTAAATGAAGCGCGTCCCCGCGCCGAACGAACTGCGCATGCGCCGTCCCTAAAATTTCCCGCCGTGCATTGCGCTAAATGACGTCGCAAGGACGTCATTGTTTTCGACGTGAACGTAAATGGCGTCCAGCCCCATTCACGGACGACTTACGCAAACGACGTAAAATTTTCAAAATTAGACGCGGGAACGACGGCCATACTTAACATTGAGTACGCCACCAGATAGCAGCTTTAACTATACGCCGGAAAAAGCCAAACGGAAACGACGTAAACAAATGCGACGGCCGCGCGTACGTTCGTGGATCGTCGGAAATAGCTAATTTGCATACTTGACGCGGATTATGACGGGAACGCCACCTAGCGGAGGCCGAAGAATTGCATCTAAGATCCGAAGGCGTACGCCTGTCGGATCTAACCCAGATGCCGTCGTATCTTGTTTTGAGGATTCAAAACAAAGATACGACGCGGGAAATTTGAAAGTACGCCGGCGTATCACTAGATACGCCGGCGTACTTCCTTTGTGGATCTGCCCCTAAGTCCTTAAAGCATGAACTAAAGACAATTTGACGGCTCCATGTTAAAGGTTTTGATAAGTCACCCCCACAAGCCCCATCCCAGGGTTGTAGGGTAGAGGCCTTTGTCCTCATCAACATGTGGACAAGGAGTCCCCCTCCCTCAACGCACCCCCCATGTTGAGGGCATGTGGCCTAGTATGGTACAGAAAGGGTGGGGGCTGGGTCACCACCCTATTCCTGGCCTTCATGGTCAGATAAGGGTCTGGTAAGGATTTTGGGGTTGGAGGCCATGCCATTTTTTTTTTAAATCAGGTCTGGTATGGATTTTTAAAACAAATGGCATGGCCTCTAATCCCCAAATCCTTACCAGACCCTTAAAAGGTTTGCTTTGGATTTTTGGGGGGGACCCCACGCCATTTAAAAAAAAAATAGGCATATATGAGACCCAAAGAGCCTAGTATGGATTGGGGGGACACCACTTTTAATAAGCACACTTACCTGTCCAGGTTGCCCGTGATGTCGGCCGCCCGAGGCCGATCCGTCCCTCGGATTGGGTTCCAGCGCCGCCATCCTCACTAAGGGCTCATCCTCACCTTGCAGCTTCACTGCCCGTTTCGCGCGGCTTTTTGTGAATGGGCACACCGTCCTGTGTGTCTCAGAAGGCAGCGCGCCTCCATTTCCCAGGAGGCAACGCGAGGAGGAGCACACAGAACCTCACCGCGGACGAGGAAGAGGCAGATTAGGACGATCTGCCTAGTAACAGCCTTTTCTGGTAAGTATAAAAAATATTGCAGAACAAGGCATAGTAAGTCGGTAATGGGGAATAATGGTCAACAGCAGGGAGCCTACAAGTAATACTCGTGACTAGTTATTTTGTCCTCTTTAAAATGCATATCTAGCTAAATTAAATTAGGCATATAGTAAAGGGTTCTTGCTACTTTCAACCCTAAAAATCAACAAAAAATGCTTGTAAAAATAACATATTATGCTTTTGCAACCTTTTTTTTTTCTTCTGGCTCAAGATATTGCACGCTTGTGTGCAATTTTTCACAAATACATAAGAATCTTAAAGGCCATGGCCCAGATCCACGAAGCAGTTACGTCCGCGTATCTATTGATACGCCGCGTAACTTCTAGGTTGCTCCGGCGTATCTTTGTTTTGTATCCACAAAACAAGATACGCCTGAAGCTGGGCTAGATCCGACTGACGTACGTCTTAGTACGCAGTCGGATCTAAGGTGCATATTTACGCTGGCCGCTAGGTGGCGCTTCCGTTGATTTAGGCGTTGAGTATGCAAATGAGCTAGATACGCCAATCCACAAACGTACGTCCGCCCTGCGCATTTTTTTACGTAATTTACGTAAGGCTTTTTTCGGCGTAACGTTACCCCTGCTCTATGAGGCGTACGCAATGTTAAGTATGGACGTCAGGCCAGCGTCGAATTTTCCGTCGTTTGCGTAAAACTTTCGTGAATAGGGCTTTGCGTAAACTACGTTCACGTCGTCTAGGCATTGAGCGGGCATAATTTAATTTGAAAATTCGACGTGATACTGAGCATGCGCGCGCATGCGCTGTAGGAAAAAAGCGTCATTTACGTGGGGTCAAGCTTATTTTACATAAAACACGCCCCCCTGTTCATCATTTGTATTCCGTGCCCTTACGCCGGGAGATTTACGCTACGCCGCCGTAACTTTAGAGGCAAGTGCTTTGTGAATACAGCACTTGGCTCCCAAAGTAGCGGCGGCGTAGCGTAACTACGATACGCTACGCCTGCCTAAAATTACGCCGCCCTACGTGGATCTGGCCCCATTTCTTGAGCACAGTGGAAAGAAAACTCCCATTAAGGGAATGTAAAAATAAATCTGTCAGCATTCTGAACATGCCGAAGTGTCAACAAAAACAGGCACTTCAAGGTGCCTCCACATACCTTTCAATCTCTGCAGGAACCCCAGTCCCCTATCGACTTCTTGGTCAAGTCTATAGTTGCACTGCACCCTCCTACCTTCCACACCTTTCTACTCACCCAGACAGACATCTTCACTGGGCAACAGATGTTGCAGGTGATGCAAGTCAACTTGGACTTGATCAACAAGTGTCAGAATTAATGAGCCTGAGGTTCAGGGGTTACTAGGGTGCCCCTGAAGATATTAAAAGGTGTGTGCAGGCATCTCCGAGTGCTTGCTTCTTATTCACATTGGCATGGTCATTAACTTGACAGGTGTACCGTATTTATTGACGTATAACACGCACCTTGGGCCAGATTCACAAAGAGTTACGCCGGCGTATCAGTAGATACGCCGACGTAACTCAGAATCTAAGCCCGTCGTATGTTTAGGTGTATTCTCAAACAGAGATACACTTAAACCTGCCTAAGATACGACGGCCTGCGCCATCGTAGCTTAGGGTGCAATATTTACACTGGCCGCTAGGTGGCGCTTCCATTGAGTTCGGCGTAGAATATACAAATGAGTAGATATGCCGATTCACGAACGTACGGTTGCCCGTCGCAGTAAAGATACGCCGTTTACGTAAGAGGTATACCGGCGTAAAGATAAACATGCCCCCTAGGTGGCGTATCCAATGTTAAGTATGGCCGTCGTTCCCGAGTCGCAATTTGAAAATGTTACGTTGTTTGCGTAACTCGTCCGTGAATGGGGCTGGACGTCAATTACGTTTACGTCGAAAGCAATGACGTCCTTGCGACGTCATTTGGAGCAATGCACACTGGGATATTTTACGGACGGCGCATGCGCAGTTCGTTTGGCGCTTGCTTACTGGGCACATATACCCCCCTCCTGCCCAGGTGAAATTTCAGCTTTCGGCACTGCGTCGCTTTAACAAACAATTGCGCGGTCGTGCGACGTGGCTCCCAAACAAAATTGACGTCCTTTTTTCCCCACAAATAGAGCTTTCTTTTGGTGTTATTTGATCGCCTGTGCGGTTTTTATTTTTTGCGCTATAAACAAAAAAGTGCGACAATTTTGAAAAAAATACAATATTTTTTACTTCTTGCTATAATAAATATCCCAATTTTTAAAAAAAAAACACATTTTTTTTCTCAGTTTAGGCCGATACGTATTCTTTTACATATTTTTGTTAAAAAAAAAAAAAAAATCGCAATAAGCGACTGGTTTGCGCAAAAGTTATAGCGCTTACAAAATAGGGGACAGAATTATTATTTTTTATTATTTATTTTTTTACTAGAAATGGCGGCGATCTGCGATTTTTTTTGGGACTGCGACGTTATGGCGGACACATCGGACACATTTTTGGCGCCATTCACATTTATACTGCGATCAGTGCTATAAATATGCACTAATTACAGTATAAATGTGACTGGCATTGAAGGGGTTAACACTAGGGGGTGAGGAAGGGGTTAAATGTGTTTCCTATCAAGTGTTCTAACTGTAGGTGGAGGGGGGTGACTGGGGGAGGTGACCGATCTGTGTCTCTATGTACAAGAGACACAGATCGGTCTCCTCTCTCCCCTGACAGCACCGCTGTCTGTGAGAGCCGGGAATGAGAGATGATCTCATATGTTTACATATGAGATCATCTCTCATTGGCCGCACAGATCGCATCGCAAACGGCCACTCTGATTGACCGTTCGCGGCGATCTGTAATTGGCTGTGTCCGAGGGACACGGCCAACACAGATTTTCCCCGCTGCGCGCTCTGGAGCGCGCGCGGGGACCGCCCAAAGGGGCGGACGTCAATTGACGTCCTGTTGGCTTTTGGGATCCGCGCTGTAGCCGTCAATTGACGGCAGGCGGATCCCAAGTGGTTAAATGATACACTCCCCCTACCCGCCGAATTTGAATTCCGCCAGGTGATTTACGCTACGCCGCCGCAACTTTACAGGCAAGTGCTTTGTGAATAGAGCACTTGCGTGAAAAACTTGCGGCGGCGTAACGTAAATGAGATATGTTACGCCAGCAGAAAGATCCGCTGATCTTTCTTAATCTGGCCCCTTAATTTTAGGAGGGAAGTTTCAGGAAAAAAAAAAACTTACAAATTTTAAATAAAGAATTTTGAAGCAAAATAAGGGTCAGTGCCCATCAATGCAGCCTTATCAGTGCCAATCTACAGCCTTGCCCATCATTGCAGCTTAACCACTTAAGGACATATAAGTGGCAGAATGGCACGGCTGGGGACATATGTAAAAGTAGGGGGTGTAATGGCGCTTACAAGTGAATAAGTGACCCAAACGTAAAAAAATGCACAGCACCGTGTGATAATTAACTGGTGATAAAGTAAAAAGTGTTTCACTCCTAATTCCTCACAGCTATGATGTGAAGGATGGGAAATGTGAAAATAATGACATCCGGCAAATAATGACTCAAACCGCAATTTGAGATCATACAAATGAAAAAATTGTGAAACAATTCTGAAGCAATAGTATGCTTAAAGCGGAGGTTCACCCAAAAATCCACTTTTTGACATTAGCTGTAGCATACTGCCAACATCTGCAGTATGCAGTTTTTTTTTTTTTTTTTACCTGTACTTATCGTTATATGAGCCCTTGTTTTCCGGCTCCGAGCGGGGAATCCTGCGGGGGAATGGGCGTTTCTAAGCGAAGAGGAGTTGATTGACGGCTGCTAAGGCGCGTCTTGGCCTCTGTTTAATCTTCAACTGCCATGATGCTGCACATGTGATCAGTTATGACACCAGCCATTGGATGGTTTGACAGTTTGGTTGAGAGCACAACCAATGCGACAGTTAGCATTCCTGGCATGCCAGGAATGTAACTGCTTTTTCAAACTGTTAAATTGATGGGTTTACTTCTGCTTTAAGGATGCTCGAAAGTTCATTTTGAGGGTGAACCTCCGCTTTAAGTGAAAAAAATCCGTGCAAACACTAATAAAATAATTGGTATGTGTGAACCAAAAAATACCAAAAACAAACACAAAATAGTTAATATGTGCACTAAATGTGCTAATACATAAATAATGTTCAGGCAAAGTGTTCAAAAGAGAAATCCATGCACAAAAGTTTTCCAAGTGAATAAAGAATAAAATAAGGTGCTTAATGCAATGATTTCCACAAGGTGCAATATATAAAACAAAGTGCTTGATGCAATAATTTCCACAAAGTGCGATAGTGCTTGATAAAAGGGTGATGCTGCAGTCCAATGCACGATCCCTCCGTGTGGTAGTGCAGATCAAATGAAATGGAAATACCAGCCTCTCACCTCAAGAAAGGCTAATTGAGCCTATATGTTGTAATGGAGACCAGCAGGTAAGAACTATGGATCCAGGACAATCCAGGCTATTTCCAGCATCCGTCCACAGAACATCCAAGACCGCTCAAAGTCCAATCTCTTTCCAGTGCTGTGCATTAGGGCTCCCTTGTCTCTCTCCCTTCTCTCTGGACATGGGGGCAGGACTGAAAGCCAGATATCCCAACCCCTGCAGGGGTAGACAGCGTGTAGTATAAGTTTTCCACTCTGGGCTATATGGATGTCCTTTTTCTCTCCTTCTTGCGCCGTCCTATCTTAGATTGCAATTTTTCGGATGGCCGCTAGGTGGCGTTTCCATTGCGGCCGGCGTAGATTATGTAAATGAGCTTGTACGCCGATTCACGAACGTACGCCCGGCCGCCGCAGTCGAATTACGTTGTTTCCGTAAGGCCTTAGGCGGCCTAAAGTTATTCCACCTATGAAGTGGAATAACATTGTTAAAGTATGGCCGCCGTTCCCACCGCGAGGTTCGAATTTTTTACGTCGTTTGCGTAAGTTGTCCGCGAGTCGGGAGTTACGTCGTTTACGCCCACGTCGAAATCAATAGGCCCGTAAGGCGTACTTAGCCGCAATAAGCACTGGGAAATGTAGGCGCCCGGCGCATGCGCAGTAGCAAAAAACGTCAAAAAACGTGAGGTCAAGCCTCATTACCATACAACACGCCCCCCTTCAACGAATTTGAATTAAGCGCCCTTACGCCTGCCGCGATTACACTATGCCGCCCTAAGTAAGGAGGTAAGTGCTTTGAGAATCATGTACTTGCCTCTCTTACTTAAGGCGGCGTAGTGTAAACACGCTAGGCTACGCCGTCTTAAGATTGCACGGCCGTACATGAATCTACCTACTAGGGACTAGGGATTAAATTAGAATGAAATGTTTTAAGTGACCATTAGATGGCAGTTTACATCCCTTTTGCCCAAGTATAAGATACCTAGGGACTAGCAATTTATTTAGAGGCAATACTCATATATGACCACTGGATGGAAGTGGAGTATAGTTATTTAGGTGAAAAAGAACATTAACCACTTAAGAACCGGAAGGATTTACCCACTTCCTGACCAGTCATCTTTTGCGATACGGCACTGCGTCGCTTTAACTGACAATTGCGCGGTCGTGCGACGTTGTACCCAAACAAAATTAATTGACGTCCTTTTTTTCCCATAAATAGAGCTTTGTTTTGGTGGTATTTGACCACCTCTGCGGTTTTTATTTTTGCGCTATAAACAAAAGAAGAGGGACAATTTAAAAAAAATATATACATTTTTTACTTTTTGTTATAGTAATAAAAAAAACAAAAAAACAGTTTTTAATCTCTTGTCAGGAGGAAGACTCTATTTTTCTTGGCGGACGTCATATGATGTTACTAGGGGGCGCGGTGGCAGCGATGGCCGTCCCGGGGACCCGCGATTGCCCAGTAACTGAGCAGGACCATGGATCTGTGTGCGCAAACCAATCAATATACGGTTATTGCGATTTATTTTACCAAAAATATGTAGAAGAATACGTTTCAGCCTAAACTGAGGAAAAAATTTGTTTAAAAAAAAAAAAATGGATATTTATTATAGCAAAAAGTAAAAAATATTGAGTTTTTTTCAAAATTGCCGCTCTTCTTTTGTTTATAGCGCAATAAATAAAAACAGAGGTGATCAAATACCACCAAAAGAAAGCTCTATCTATGGGGAAAAAATGATAAAAAAATCATTTGGGTACAGCGTTGCATGACCGCGCAATTATCATTCAAAGTGTGACAGCGCTGAAAGCTGAAAAATGGCCTGGGAAGGAAGGGGGTGAACGTGCCCTGTAGGCAAGTGGTTAAAAAACAAATTTCTTCATCAGGTTAGGCCAATATGGCGGACAGAACGGACACTTTTGACACATTTTTAGTACCACTGACACTTATACAGTGATCAGTGCTATAAAAATGCACGGATTACTGTATAAATGTCACTGGTAGAGAAGGGGTTAACACTAGGGGGGCGAACAAGGGGTTAAATGTGTTCCCTCATTACTACAGACAGCAGATGTGTCTTATCTCCCGTCAGAACAGGGATTTGTGCCTTTACACACACACAGATCCCCGCCCCCATTGGCTCCACCCCTTTTGTCCTGCCCATGTATGGAGCGGGGGTGGAGTTTTTTTGTGCCACCTCTCCACCTATTTCCTCAGCCACCTGCGCCTCTGGAACCGGCCTGAAGACAAATAGTGGCAATACAGCACCCCTTTCCAATACAGAGGCTGATTTATATCACAGACCTCTTTGCATCCAAGTCCCCCAATTTAATCACAGCCCTCTTTAAATCAATGCCCACTTTCCCCCTTTACATCAGTGCCCTCAGCCCCATTCCTTGCACCTCAGTCCCCTCCACAGCCCCCCTCCCTGTATACCAGTCTCCTCCACAGCCCCCCTCCCTGTATACCAGTCTCCTCCACAGCCCCCTCCCTCCCTGTATACCAGTCTCCTCCACAGCCCCCCTCCCTGTATACCAGTCCCCTCCACAGCCCCCTCCCTCCCTGTATACCAGTCTCCTCCACAGCCCCCCTCCCTGTATACCAGTCTCCTCCACAGCCCCCTCCCTCCCTGTATACCAGTCTCCTCCACAGCCCCCCTCCCTGTATACCAGTCCCCTCCACAGCCCCCTCCCTCCCTGTATACCAGTCTCCTCCACAGCCCCCTCCCTCCCTGTATACCAGTCTCCTTCACAGTCCCCTCCCTCCCTGTATACCAGTCTCCTCCACAGCCCCCCTCCCTGTATACCAGTCCCCTTCACAGCCCCCTCCCTCCCTGTATACCAGTCCCCTTCACAGCCCCCTCCCTCCCTGTATACCAGTCTCCTCCACAGCCCCCTCCCTCCCTGTATACCAGTCTCCTCCACAGCCCCCCTCCCTGTATACCAGTCTCCTCCACAGCCCCCCTCCCTGTATACCAGTCCCCTCCACAGCCCCTCCCTCCCTGTATACCAGTCTCCTCCACAGCCCCTTCCCTCCCTGTATACCAGTCTCCTCCACAGCCCCCTCCCTGTATACCAGTCTCCTCCACAGCCCCCCTCCCTGTATACCAGTCCCCTCCACAGCCCCCTCCCTCCCTGTATACCAGTCTCCTCCACAGCCCCCCTCCCTGTATACCAGTCCCCTCCACAGCCCCCTCCCTCCCTGTATACCAGTCTCCTCCACAGCCCCCCTACCTGTATACCAGTCCCCTCCACAGCCCCCTCCCTCCCTGTATACCAGTCTCCTCCACAGCCCCCCTCCCTGTATACCAGTCCCCTCCACAGCCCCCCCTCCCTGTATACCAGTCTCCTCCACAGCCCCCCTCCCTGTATACCAGTCCCCTCCACAGCCCCCTCCCTCCCTGTATACCACTCTCCTCCACAGCTGTACCCTTGTATACCAGTCTCCTCCACAGCCCCCCTCCCTGTATACCAGTCCTCTCCCTCCCTGTATACCAGTCTCATCCACAGCTGTCCCCTTGTATACCAGTCTCCTCCACAGCCCCCCTCCCTGTATACCAGTCCTCTCCCTCCCTGTATACCAGTCTCCTCCACAGCTGTCCCCTTGTATACCAGTCTCCTCCACAGCCCCTCCCTCCCTGTATACCAGTCTCCTCCACAGCCCCCCTCCCTGTATACCAGTCCCCTCCACAGCCCCCTCCCTCCCTGTATACCAGTCTCCTCCACAGCTGTCCCCTTGTATACCAGTCTCCTCCACAGCCCCCCTCCCTGTATACCAGTCCTCTCCCTCCCTGTATACCAGTCTCATCCACAGCTGTCCCCTTGTATACCAGTCTCCTCCACAGCCCCCCTCCCTGTATACCAGTCTCCTCCACAGCTCCCCTCCCTGTATACCAGTCTCCTCCACAGCCCCTTCCCTCCCTGTATACCAGTCTCCTCCACAGCCCCCTCCCTGTATACCAGTCTCCTCCACAGCCCCCCTCCCTGTATACCAGTCCCCTCCACAGCCCCCTCCCTCCCTGTATACCAGTCTCCTCCACAGCCCCCCTCCCTGTATACCAGTCCCCTCCACAGCCCCCTCCCTCCCTGTATACCAGTCTCCTCCACAGCCCCCCTACCTGTATACCAGTCCCCTCCACAGCCCCCTCCCTCCCTGTATACCAGTCTCCTCCACAGCCCCCCTCCCTGTATACCAGTCCCCTCCACAGCCCCCCCTCCCTGTATACCAGTCTCCTCCACAGCCCCCCTCCCTGTATACCAGTCCCCTCCACAGCCCCCTCCCTCCCTGTATACCACTCTCCTCCACAGCTGTACCCTTGTATACCAGTCTCCTCCACAGCCCCCCTCCCTGTATACCAGTCCTCTCCCTCCCTGTATACCAGTCTCATCCACAGCTGTCCCCTTGTATACCAGTCTCCTCCACAGCCCCCCTCCCTGTATACCAGTCCTCTCCCTCCCTGTATACCAGTCTCCTCCACAGCTGTCCCCTTGTATACCAGTCTCCTCCACAGCCCCTCCCTCCCTGTATACCAGTCTCCTCCACAGCCCCCCTCCCTGTATACCAGTCCCCTCCACAGCCCCCTCCCTCCCTGTATACCAGTCTCCTCCACAGCTGTCCCCTTGTATACCAGTCTCCTCCACAGCCCC
This sequence comes from Rana temporaria, assembly GCF_905171775.1. Lineage (NCBI taxonomy): Eukaryota > Metazoa > Chordata > Amphibia > Anura > Ranidae > Rana > Rana temporaria. The sequence continues at coordinate 32,771,742 of NC_053500.1, read as the reverse complement.
CCTCCCTGTATACCAGTCCTCTCCCTCCCTGTATACCAGTCTCATCCACAGCTGTCCCCTTGTATACCAGTCTCCTCCACAGCCCCCCTCCCTGTATACCAGTCTCCTCCACAGCCCCCCTCCCTGTATACCAGTCCTCTCCCTCCCTGTATACCAGTCTCCTCCACAGCTGTCCCCTTGTATACCAGTCTCCTCCACAGCCCCTCCCTCCCTGTATACCAGTCTCCTCCACAGCCCCCCTCCCTGTGTACCAGTCTCCTCTACTTAAATTACTAGCTCCACCCACAAAACACCCCTTCATCACCGAGGACCCCACTAATTGTTATCTTCTCTGCCATTCAGGTTGTTCTGGCGACTCACCGAAAGAGCCGGCAGAAAGTGGCCATCAAGTCAGTGATTAAGACTAGAAGTACCTACGACCTTGACATAGAACGCTACGCCATGGAGACGTCAGAAGGGTGCCCCTTTCTAAGTCAGCTATATGCCGCCTTCCAAACCCCCTTCACCGCCTGCTTTGTGATGGAATACGCCAGCGGAGGGAGTTTAAGTGACTTCATCTGGAAATATTCACCAGTCGACAGCGACACCATCAAGTAACTTTCATTACTAAGTGAATTTCATTTATTTTAAATAAATATTTAAATGTTTTGTGTCAATCTAACTTTTTTTTCTCTTTTACAGATTCTTTGTGGCAGAAATATCGTGTGGACTGGAGTTCCTTCACGGGAATGGCATCCTCCATAGGTAAGTACTTGTATTCTACTGTAGACCATATACCTGTGTACAATGTGTCAGAGGGGAGATTGAGGAGAGGCGCATATATACATGGCTACCTAATGTCTGTAACTCCACACAGTAATGCAAGGCTTTCTCCCTGGTGTGCAGAAAGCCTCTTGAGGGGGCGAGCAGGAGTGTCAGGACACCCACTAACACACAGCTCTTTTCTCTATCTGCAAAGTAGAGAGTGTCCTGACCCTCCTGCTCGCCCCCTCCCCCCTCAAGAGGCTTTCTCCACACCAGGGAGAAAGCCTTGCATTACTGTGTGTAGTTACAGACAGAAGAACATGAAGTGAGGATTTCTCAGAAGAAATAAGGACATTTAAAAGCAAAATGGAAGGATGAGGTAAGTGAAGGAGGACTGCACTGAGGTAAAGGAAGCTATTTAGGGGAAAACATTTTTTTTTCCTTTACAACCCCTTTAACCCCTTCAGCGCCCCCTACAAGTTAACCCCTTCCCTGCCAGTGTCATTTTCACAGTAATCAGTAATTTTTATAGCACTGCTCGCTGTAAAAATGACAATGGTCTCAAAATAGTGTCAAAAGTGTCCGATGTGTCCGCCATAATGTCGCAGCCACGATAAAAATAAAAAAAACGCTGATCGCTGCCATTACTAGTAAAAAAAAAAAATATTATTAAAAATGCCATAAAACTATCCCCTATTTTGTAGACGCTATAACTTTTGCGCAAACCAATCAATAAACGCTTATTGGGATTTTTTTTGTCTTGTGTCTGGCGGGGTGCACATCATGGGCACTGGCGGGCTGCTGCATCTGATGGGCACGGGCAGGGCCGCCATCAGGGGGGTACAGGCAGTACACCTGTAAGGGGCCCGGAGGTCCCCAGGGGCCCGGATGGCAGCCCCCTTTAAAAAAAAAAAAGGTGGCAGCTCCCCTTTTTTTTATTTTTTTTTTATAAAAAAAACAAAAATGTGATATATTTTTTTTTATTAAAGGGCCAATTTATTTTTTATTTAGAGGTCCGGAGGTCCCCAGGGGCCCGAAGACCCCCAGGGCCCCGGATGGCAACCCCCCCCCCTTTGTTTTAGTTATTTTTTATAAAAAAAAAATTCTAATATATTTTTATTTTGTATTAAAGGGACAATTTTTTTTTTTTTTGGGGGTACGGGGGGCCCGGAGATCCCCAGGGCCCCCGGATGACAACCCCCCTTTTTTTTTATAATTTTTTTTTTTATATATATTTTTTTATTAAAGGGCCCAGAGGTCCCCAGGGCCCCGGATGGCAACCCCCCTTTTTTTAAAAAAAAATAAATAAATTATTTATATTATTTATTTATATGCCCCATGTGGCAAACCCCCCTTTTTTTTTTTTTTATAAATGTTTATTTTTTTATTGTTGTTTTAATATATATATATATATATATATATATATATTTTTTTTTTTTTTTTATTAAAGGGCCCAGAGGTCCCCAGGGACCTGGATGGCAACCCCCCCCCCTTTTTTTTTTTTTTTATAAATGTTTATTTTATTTATATATATTTTATTTTTTTATTAAAGCGGAGGTTCACCCATACAGAACACATTTTCCCCTTAGATTCCTGCTCGTTTTGTCTAGGGGAATCGGCTAGTTGTTTTAAAATATGATCTGTACTTACCGTTTACGAGATGCATCTTCTCCGCCGCTTCCGGGTATGGGCTGCGGGACTGGGCGTTCCTTCTTGATTGACAGTCTTCCGAGAGGCTTCCGACGGTCGCATCCATCGCGTCACGATTTTCCGAAAGAAGCCGAACGTCGGTGCGCAGGCGCAGTATAGAGCCGCACCGACGTTCGGCTACTAGTGACGCGATGGATGCGACCGTCGGAAGCCTCTCGGAAGACTGTCAATCAAGAAGGAACGCCCGCTCCCGAAGACCCATACCCAGAAGCGACGGAAGAAGATGCATCTCGAAAACGGGTAAGTACGGATCATATTTTAAAACAACTAGCCGATTCCCCTAGACAAAACGAGCAGGAATCTAAAGGGAAAAGAGAAAAAAAAATACAAATGGGTGAACTCCCGCTTTAAAGGGCTCAGAGGTTTCTTTTTTTTATTATCATTATTATTAAAGGGCCCAAAGGTCCCGGGTGGCATCCCCCCTTTTTTATAAAAAAAAAAAAAAAACAATAATTTGTATATATATATATATATATATATATTTTTCTCTACTTCTTCTTTTTTGGTAAAGTCCACCCCCCGCTTCTCAAGTCGCGGCAGCCACCCCCCGCGTCTCAATTTCAGGCGGCAGCACCCCCCGTTCTCTACTCCAGGGGGCCCATGCCTGAAGCTGTGTAAGGGGCCCAATAATTCCTGATGGCTGCCCTGGGCACGGGCACTGGTGGGCTGCTACATATGGGCACAGGTACTGGTGAGGCTGCCTGCCAGACACCAGCTATGCTATGCTTTTTGACACATAAACTGATCCCCCCTGACACCCACTTCCTTTCACAGTCCCCTCCTTTCTGGTATCCTTTACATCCATCTTCCAATAAACACAGTTCCCTCATGTCAGTGCCCCCTCCTCCCCCTTACCTTACACTGCAGGTAGAAGGCAGAGGATGCAGCATGTCTGAGCAGAGGGCGGGAGATGTTCAACTTTCCATGTAACAGAGGCGATTGGTTGCTAAGACCGCCCCTAGCAACCAATCAGAGGCTTTTGAAAAGTTCTACCTGCTTTTTTTTGGATGAAAGAGGCGGTGGGGAGGAGGAGGAGTTACACGGAGAGAAGAAGTCACTCAGGTAGGATGTTCAACAGGTTCACTGTTGTCACCCTGCACATGCGCACCACCCGCCATGCACCCTGTCCCCCTCCAGCAGCGATGCACTGGAACCGTGCACATGCAGTAGTTGCAACGGGTCCCGCCACCTTCCTCCCCAGTCAGCAGTCAGTGTGTACAGGCAGTGTTTACTATTCACTGGACGGAGGGGCCCCGCACATCGCTATCATGCTGTCACATCAGTATGGTCATGCTGGGAGTTGTAGTCCTGTCAGTATGGTCATGCTGGGAGTTGTAGTCCTCCTGTCAGTATGGTCATGCTGGGAGTTGTAGTCCTCCTGTCAGTATGGTCATGCTGGGAGTTGTAGTCCTCCTGTCAGTATGGTCATGCTGGGAGTTGTAGTCCTCCTGTCAGTATGGTCATGCTGGGAGTTGTAGTCCTCCTGTCAGTATGGTCATGCTGGGAGTTGTAGTCCTCCTGTCAGTATGGTCATGCTGGGAGTTGTAGTCCTCCTGTCAGTATGGTCATGCTGGGGGTTGGAGTCCTCCTGTCAGTATGGTCATGCTGGGAGTTGTAGTCCTCCTGTCAGTATGGTCATGCTGGGGGTTGTAGTCCTCCTGTCAGTATGGTCATGCTGGGGGTTGGAGTCCTCCTGTCAGTATGGTCATGCTGGGGGTTGGAGTCCTCCTGTCAGTATGGTCATGCTGGGAGTTGTTTGTTTTGCGCCCCCCCAAAAATGTTGAGCACCAGTCGCCACTGCTTAGCAATCTTGTTATAGCCTAGGCCAGCTTTTGAGAGAGTGAGGGCTCTTTCACACGGAGCGGACCGTTTCTGGGTCCGCTCCGTGTGTCCGCCAAAGCTCAGCGGGGATCCCCGCTGAGCTGTCGGCGGATAGGGCGGTCCCCGCACACAGTGCAGGGACCGCCCTGTCTCTGCTCCGCTCTCCCCTATGGGGGACCGGATGCAGACGGACCGTCTGTCCGTCTGCATCCGGTCCGTTCCGCCGAACGGAAGAAAAATAGGGTTTCTTCCGTTCGGAAAAGCGGATCCCGACGGACGCTAGCGGATGCTCCATCCGCTAACGGACGCTCCATCCGCTAATGGACGCTCCATCCGCTAATGGACGCGATCCCATAGGGATTCATTACAAGTCCGTTAACGGACTTGTAATGAGCGGACGAACGGTCCGCTAGTGTGAAAGGACCCTGAGAGCGATAACACCAAATTTAACACACATGACCCCGGGGAGGGAAAATGCCTAATTGGGCCCAATTTGAACATTTTCACTTGGGGAACCTAATGTTAGCGGTGCCTGGCAGCCGCTAATGGAACTTCTGTTCTTTATGGCGATCAATAGACAGCTACTGATGGCTGCCAAAGCTGTTTGCAAACGTCTGAGATGTCTATACCTTAGGGGTGACTATAGGCAAGGCTGCTGTTAGAAACCATGGGGCCCCGTACAACCTACCTGACATGCCCCCCCTTTTTTTGTTTTTACATTCTTTTAACAACCTTGTTGGGGGGCCTTTGGTAAAATATCAGACCCCTGATGTCTTGCTGTTGAGACAGAGAGAAAAGGAGTGAGGACAATGATTCCCCAGTCCCTTTCTTTGCAGCCCCAGCTACACTGAACAGTGAATGAATGGGAAGCACTCTGAGGCTCCCTGTTCATTCTCAAACTGAAGCATAGTAAATATAATTTACTATGCTTCAGTGGTGAATGAGCACAGTGAGTGATCAGTGTCAATCGCTCACTGCGCTCATTCAAGAAAGGAAGGGGCTGGTAAAAAGGACATATTTACTGCACAACCCCCCTCTCCATCCTTACACATCTTCCTGTGTGCCCTCAGCAGCAACTGGTGGGAGAGGAGAGGAGGGGAGCTGGCAATGCTACAGGGGAGGGGGGCACACAGGAAGGCTTGGACAGCAGAGGGTGTGGGGACACAGATGCCAATCCCACTGCAGTGCAGCCAGAGGAGGAACAAGGACAAGAAGCCAGCAGAGCTGCAGGGGAAGCCACAAGAGTTGGAAATAAGGCAGAAGAGCATTTCTCCTGCTTGGCAGGTGCCCGGGCACATCTTATAAACTGATAGGGCCTGGGCCCTGTACGGGAGGGCTGGTTGTACTGCCTTATCTGCCTATAGGCTATGTCTTTCAATCAGTGACACTATTAAGTACCTTACCAGCAGGGCCGCCATCAGGAATTATGGGGCCCCTTACACAGCTTTAGGCATGGACCGGGGGGGGGGGGGGGGGGGTGCTGCTTCCTGAAATTGAGAAAAAAAAAGAAGAAATAAAGAAAAATATATATTAAAAAAAGGGGTAGCTATCCAGGGCCCTGGGGACCTCTGGGCCCTTTAATAAAAAGAAAAAAAGAAAGAAAAAAAATATATATATATATATTTTTTTTAAAGGGGGGTTGCCATCTGGGGCCCTGGGGACCTCTGGGCCCTTTAATCATTTTTTTTTTTATAAAAAGAAATGACAACAAAGGGGGGTTGCCATCCGGGACCTCTGGGCCCTTTAATAAAAAAAAATATATATAAAAAAATAAAAATAAACATTTATAAAAAAAAAAAAAGGGGGGTTGCCATCCAGGGCCCTTATAATAATATATATATATATATATATATATATATATATATATATATATATATATATACAAAAATAAACATTTATAAAAAAAGGGCATTTGCCACATGGGGCCCTGGGGACCTCTGAGCCAATTAATATATATATATAAAAGAAAAAGAAATAAAATAATATAAAAAAATATATATATAAAAAAAAGGGGGGGTTGCCATCCAGGGCCCTTATAATAAAATATATATATATATATATATATATATACAAAAATAAACATTTATAAAAAAAGGGCATTTGCCACATGGGGCCCTGGGGACCTCTGAGCCAATTAATATATATATATATATATATATATATATATATATATAAAAAAGAAATAAAATAATATAAAAAAAAATATATATAAAAAAAAGGGGGGGTTGACATCCTGGGCCCTGGGGACCTCTGGGCCCTTTAATAATAATAATAATAATTATATATAAAAAAATTGGCCCTTTAATAAAAAATAAAATAAAAATATATTTAAAAAAATATATATTTTTATAAAAAAAGGGGGGGGGGGGGTTGCCATCTGGGGCCCTGGGGGCCTCCGGGCCCCTTACATGTGTACTGCCTGTACCCCCCTGATGGCGGCCCTGCTTACCAGCCTAGTTCACATGCAGCATAAATGTCCAATTAGGGCCTAGCAGACTCCACCCTTCATCTACAGGTGCCTCAATCAGAGTTCTGATCCACAATACAGAAGGCACTGCAGGAGAATCATTGGTGTGTATCTGAGAGGTGAGTGATTCCATGAGATCTTAGAAGATAAAAGTGGAAATGCTGTTCAGCAACATTTTAGTGTAGACTTGTTCTTACTGTGATGTCATTTCTGCAGAACCTTCAGGAGTACACATAAGATATCTAAACAAAACTGATAAGATCTGTGAGTTGTGATGTTCTGCCATGCATTGGCTGCTGTTGTGATCCCACTCTGTGATTGGGACATGCGTGTTGTGTTCACCTGCATCTCTACCATGCATAACACACGTTAGGGGCTCAAGTTGTAATGTTCTTGTTCTGCAGTGTCCTAGTCTGGTAGATTATAGTGGGGGGGGGGGGGGGGGGCAGAATCCATGTTTTGTAACCTTAGTAATGTCTCATCAATAAAAATATCGGGGAGCTTCAAATTCCTTTCTAATAGTCCTGAAGTCCTTCGCATTTGAATGGGAATGGTTATTGCTTATACAATCATAGCTGCACCCAAGCTTCTGACACTGGCTTTTCTAGGCTGTAGTGCCACCAAAGCGAACCTTTCGTCTAAAGTTTTTTTTTTATTTTTTTTTATTTATTTTTTTCATATAAAAGAAGAAAATTCTGACCTGGACCCAAAAGCGCACAATGCCATTTTTAACCAGCTCAGGCTAATTCTGACACTTTTGTTTCTACATGTAACAATCATCATCTTATTTATTTTTTTTTGCTAGAAAATGACATAGAACTCCCAATTTTTTTTTTATATATATATATATATATATATATATATATATATATATATATATATATATATATATAAATTTGGGCTGTGCAAATTAACTTTTAATTAATCTTTCATTTTTTTGATTGATTAAAAGTCTTTTGATTGGTACTCACCTCTCCGCCGGCTTCAGGGAGTTCCGTCGGAGATCCAGTAACGTCACGGACACCGGCGGGGCTTGCCGTGTCCATCTGAAGGGCTCCTTTGCTGTGCCTTCATATCTGCATGCCGGCGGGACCTTCCTATCTGCCACACGCAAGGGCTGTTACACTTCCCTCTATCACTTCCCTCTATCAACCTGGGATTCTACAACCATCCACTGGGAGTTGTGATAATTCCCTTCATTGGACATCTACATGCAGATGGACTGATGTTAACCCCTCCTCATCTGGATTCAGCAGTGGTATCGTTGTACACATTTTTATACCAGTATCATACTCAGCTACATGTTTTTATGACTGCTTTTGGTACCGTTTGGTATTACTCGCACCATTTTTACAGTTTATGTAGCTACATCAATTTTATTTCCAGTGCAATATTTATTTTGTTACCTACTTGAAGACTATAAAAGTTTTAATGCTATTCCCATCGAGCGCGGCCTTTGTGTGTTTTTTGTATCCTGCTATCCATTTTTCCAGTGGTTGGTAGCTGCACTGGGAATCAGCCTGCAAGGAGATCAGCTAAAAGTAGTTGGATCTGTATGTGCGTTATAATTAATCGAAATTAGTCGATTAAAAATAAAAACGATTAATCGAACAGAAACATTTTGATCAGTAACAGCCCTTAAATTTTTTTTATATATATATATATATTTTTTTTTTTTTTTCTAGCAGACACCATAGAGAATACAATGGCGGTCATTGCAAAATTTTTATCTTGCACGGTATTTGCGCAGCAATTTTTCAAACAGGTTTTTTTTGGGGGGGGGGGGGGAAAAAAAACGGTAAAGTTAGCCCAATTTTTTTGCATAATGTGAAAGATGAAGTTACGCCAAGTAAATAGATACCTAACGTGTCATGCTTCAAAATTGCACACGCTCGTGGAATGACGCCAAACTTCGGTACCTAAAAATCCCAATAGGCAACGCTTACCTTTTTTTTTTTTATTTTTTTTTTTTTTTTTTTTTTTTTTTTTTTTTTTTACTGGTTACATGTTTTGAGTTACGGAGGCGGTCTAGGGCTAGAATTATTGCTCTAACGTTCGCGGCGACACCTCACATGTGTAGTTTGAACACCGCTTTCATATGTGGGATGGACTTGTGTATGCGTTCGCTTCTGCGTGCGGGCACAGGGACACTTACAAATAAAAGAGATATTATATATGTATATGTATGTATGTGTGTGTATATATATATATATATATATATATATATATATATATATATATATACATATATATATATATATATATATATATATATATATATATATATATATATGTATATGTGTGTGTGTGTGTGTGTGTGTGTGTGTGTACCTACAAGGAATGTAAAAATCCCTTGTAATAGGACTATGGCATGACAGGACCTCTTTACAGTGAGATATGGGGTCAATAAGATCCCACATTTTTGTAGAACTGTCCTTTTCTGTTGCATCCCTGGGGCAAGAAAGCAAGAGGGGAAATCTGCCAGTGAAACCGCAAAACATAGAGCAGGGTTTTCAGTAGGGTTGCATGCTGCCCATCTAAAGAAGAGCATGCAGCTGCTCAGGGCATTACACACAGTGCTTTGCACCCCAGCTATGAGCAAAACTGAGTGCCAGTTCACACCACATGCAGGTTTTGTTTTTTTCCGGCATCAAAAACGCATGCCGAGTAGGCTATATGGTTTCCAATGGCATAGTTCATATTAGTGCTTGCAGTTTCAGGAAAAAAGTAGAACATGCTGCATTTTTTTTTTTTTGCACTGGAATGCAGTAAAATGCTTCAAAAATGCACTGGATCTCAGTACAGTGAAAACAAAACGCAGAAAAATCTAAAATGGAAACCTCAAAAACACACTGGAACGTGTTAAAAACATGCATGTGGAATGGATCTGGAGTGCATTTTCTGATTTGAGTATCTGTCTTCCCTACTAACAGAACGATCTGCCTTGTTTACATAGGCAGACCTTCGTTCTGCCTCTGTAGGAAACGATCAGCGGGTCCCGGCGGACTTCAGGTTTACCGGACCCGCAGTGATTGGACGCTGGTGTGTGCGTGTGTTTTTTTACTTTTTGCGCAAAGGAGCCACTGCCCCACAGTAAATGTACGTGGGGTGGTGCGCAAGGGGTTAAAGGATAACTGCACATAAAAAGGAGAAAAAAGAAATATCCATATACAATTGCTACACAAGTCACATTGTAAATAAATGTCAATAAAAATTACCTTTTCCTTTTCACTCTGTAGTTTTTTTGTTAAATGCAATATGGCTAACGAGGTGTTCTGTACACGGATGGTATACAGCATGCCCCCCTCCCCCCCACATATGTCATTGGCTCACTGGTTTTCCCAGAAGTCTGCGTGAAGATGCAAGTCAAATTTCAGGATCCCTAGCAACAAATTTTTTTGGTGAGATATTCCCAAAGGGATGCAGGCCCAGCCACTTTCCTCATTAGAGCCCTCCTGCAGGTACAACAGCTGTAACTATAAAATCGCTCCCATTGGTCACTTTGCACATGGACACAGACCAACAGCTATTTCTTCAGAATAACAAACGTTGCAGATTCCTACCTTTTTGTTAAATTCCCTGCAATGTACATATATCACCCAGGGAGATTTTTATTATTTTTTTTTTCAACAAAAGTGGAGTTGCAGTGCATCGGCCAATAGCCAGGCATGAACATTGTCACATGGTGGCGCAATTACATCATTCACCCAGGTAAGTACCATCCAAAACTGGAGCTTCCACAGAGTGGTCTCCTGCCGTGGTGAGGGGGCATGGCTGGGGTGGGGGTGTTGGCTGTTAGGAGATCTTGTCACTGGTTTAAGCCAGTGGTCCCCAACCTTTTTGGCACCGAGGACCGGCGTTGTGGAAAAGAATCGGGCCAAGGCCCGGGGAGGGGGGGGGGGGGGTTGGGTTGTTATGTAGCTTTTTGCAGGCAATTTGTCAGGGAAATGGCTGGTGTTAGCGCTTCAATCATCACAGAACAATGGCTGATATGGTGTTGGGATGATTGAAGCGCATTCTTTCTGTCATTGCATTGTAATATAAAATGAAATAGTTCAGTCTCACCATAATGCAGAATCTGCCACCAGGTGTGGATTGCCACGTCGCCTGCCACCAGGTGTGGATTGCCACGTCGCCTGCCACCAGGTGTGGATTGCCACGTCTCCTGCCACCAGGTGTGGATTTCCACGTCGCTTGAGACCTCGCCTGCCACCAGGTGGGGATTGCCACGTCACCTGCCACCAGGTGTGGATTTCCACGTCGCTTGAGACCTCGCCTGCCACCAGGTGGGGATTGCCACGTCGCCTGCCACCAGGTGGGGATTGCCACGTCGCCTGCCACCAGGTGGGGATTGCCACGTCGCCTGCCACCAGGTGGGGATTGCCACGTCGCCTGCCACCAGGTGGGGATTGCCACGTCGCCTGCCACCAGGTGGGGATTGCCACGTCGCCTGCCACCAGGTGGGGATTGCCACGTCCTCTTCCATTAGATGTGGATTGCCACAACACCTGCCACCAGGTGTCGATTGCCACGTCGCCTGCCACTAGGTTCGAATTGCCACCTCACCTGCCACCAGGTGTGGATTGATATTTGCCATGTCACCTGCCACCAGGTGTGGATTGCCACATCGCCTGATGTGGTTTGCCACCTGCCACTAGATTTTTTTTGTCACCTGCCATGGTGGCAGCACAGGCCATTGAGGGAGAACAACGGTAATGCGTTATTGCAGCCCCGCTGTGTGGGCAGAAGTACCGTGTTTGGGGCGGACGGCGAGAGATGATCTCATCTCTCTGCTCCCGCGCCTCGCCACAGTAAAGCAAGCCCCGCTGTGTGGGCGGAAGTGCCGTGATCCGGGATCTCATCTCTCTGCTTGTCTGCCGCCGCACCTCACACAGTGCAGCCTTTGTGGTCCGGTTACAAATAGGCCACAACCCGGCAGTGGGCCGCGGACCGGGGGTTGGGGAACTTTGGCTTAAGCGGTCTTCAGATTGTAAATTCTACGTTAAAAAAAAAAAAACATATTCCAGCAGATGTATTTTTTCCATTAGGTCTATTGACAGTGAGTTCTTTAAATAGACATGCATATTGTTTTTTTTCTTTGTCCAGGCAGTCGATGTGCATTAAAACCTTTGACACTGCTAGAAGAATGCTTCTTTAATACAGAAGTGCGTAGAAGGTCTGAAGTATCACTTGGATAGGAAGATCCTAGCAATGAACGTTCCCGGATAATATTTGTAGTGTAGCACCAATGGTTGCCTAGCTAACATTATAAATAGGTTTGTGATACAACATATAAAAGAAATTAACATTAGGGGTGATTCAATAAGCCGTGTGGAACACGTTTCTGGCGGCGTGGATGGAGTCGAAATCCTTGCAGAAAATTCATGAAAACCCTCCATGTTTTGTTGTCACAAATTCAACAATAAATACCACCATATTGGTGATGAGGAACATTGAGGTGAATAAGACCTCCCATGTTCCAAATTTTTGATTATGTCGCAAGTGTAATTATTGTGGTATAGCTTTGAGAAATTCTGCAACAATTTTGTCTTAAATTTCCTTGGGAACTGATGTTTGTTTCCAGAAGGCTGCTTTCACACTGCAGTGCATTGGCTCTTTCCAAGCAGTGCTTTTAAAACGCACTTTGCGTTTTTAGAAATGTGCATAGTGCGTTTTTAAATGTATTGAATTGCTATACAGCCCATATGCATGAATAGCTGGTTAAGGAGTCGGCACCTGACAGTGTCCTTTATCTTAATGCATTCTATGTATAGCAGCTTCCCCAGCACCCCCCTAATTACTTACCTGAGCCCCATCTCTTTTCAGCGATGTCCACGAATGTCTAAGGCGTTCAGGACCCTCCTCCTGATTGGCTGAGACACGTACGGCACTTGCTCCGTCCCCCCTGCTGTCTTCTGAGAGACACACAGGTTCCAGAAGACAGCAGGGACCAGTGGGATCGCGCAGTGCAACTTGTGCATGTGCAGTAGGGAACCAGGAAGTAGAGCCGCAAGGCTTCACTTCCTGATTCCCTTATCAAAGATGGCGGTGGCAGCACCACCATATACTAAAAGTCTCAGTATTTTGCAGCTGCTGACTTATTTAATAAAAAAATTTCAGGGGTACTCAGATTTAACAGCCAGTGATCATGCCTCCCCCAGTGGTCAGCATGCTCAAGTGCCTCTTTTGCAAAGCGATTCTAGAGGAGGAGAGACAGGGTGGGAAAGCAGGGAGTATCGGCTTCTCAGAACCTAACGGGAGGAGGAAGGCCTGATCGGATCCACAGCTGGCACTACTGGTGAGCACCGGGGGGGGGGGCACTCTTTATCCCGAGTAATTGTTAAGGAAGCTGGCATGTGCTGGCTCCTTAAGTCAGCTATTCACTGGTTGCTAAGGTCTCTGGTGGGTGACTGCTTCTTAACCAGCATGGTGATCCTAGAAATAAACCCTGTGTGCGTTTTGGCGCATTTCCCATCGACTTCAATGGGAGGTGCATCTTTAGTGCACCAAAAATGCAGGACTTTTCAAGCTGCAGTGCAAATGCATTACAGTGATGTGCAAAGTCTCGTAGGATTCACAGGTCATATACACGATCGGAATTTCCATCAAGAAAACCATAGATTTTTTTTCTGACGGAATGTTGGCTCAAACTTGTGTTGCATTCACACGGTCACACAAATCTTGTCTGACATTCCGACCGTCAAGATCGCAGTGATGTACAAGAACGTACGACGAGCCGAGATCAATGAAGTTTAATAGGCAGACTCTTCTGAGCATGCGTGTTTTGTTGTTTTTGCACGTCGGAATTGCATACAGCGAAAATGGGGGGAGTGGGGACAATACATTGCAAAAATTGCATACAGACGAGCGGATTTTCCGACAAGAACTTTTTCCATCGGGAAAAATGGAGAACCTGCTCTCAATCTTTTGCTGGCGGAAATTCTGACAGAAAATGTTGGCTGGAGCATACACACGGTCGGAATTTCCGACCAAAAGCTCACATCCAACTTTTTTTTTTGATGGAAAATCCTATCGTGTGTACAGGGCATTAACGACGCATACATGAATCTGTTGCAAAGTCCGCCATTTGCTACCCTACCAGGCCCGTCGCTACAGGACAGGCAAAACAAACAATTGATTGGGGCCCCCAACTTCCCCCTTCCCAGGCTGTAGTGTGGCCGAGCTCCTCTTCCTTCTGGAGTCCTGTTAGTCCAGCTGGGTACCGCGTGTGGTACAGGAGATTCAATTTCCTGTTTCCGGCCGGACTGACAGGAAGTGCACACTGAGTGCTCACTTCCTGTCAGTCCGGCCGTGAACACAGGAAACTGAATCTCCTGTACCACGCGGTACTCGGCCCGGGTACTATCTGATAGGGGACTGGGGACCCATAATGATAGAACACCGGACTGACAGGAGGAAGACGAGTTCGGCCACACTACAGCGGCAGCCTACAGGGAAGAAGGGAGGTGAGAATAGAAAAACATAGGGACTAGGGAGGGGGGGAGGAGTAAAAAAATGAGTGTATCGCTAACGTAGGCTTTGCGTGTGGGGGGGGGGGGTGCTTGGGGGGGGGGGGGGCCATTTTGCTTGGGGGGGGGGGGGGCCCAAATTCCTTCAAATGGCCCTGTACCCTACCACAAGGAAGATGTTCGAAAGAGAATCTATGACCATCTTTATGAATTCCAGGGTGTATTTGTGGTAGGCCTCTGCAATATCCTACCATGGGTAGTAATGGTATTTAACTTGTTTCTCACGTATGAAGGCGTGTGGGTGCATGTATTATCTGGTTTATGTATGCTCATGCAGTATTGGAGAGCCATGCATGTGAATAATTGACCTGTTAGTGGACATTAGTGGTTTAATATCTATTCAAGGTGACTAAGCATAATGGTTTTTAATATTGTATGTGTATACAATAAATGTTCATATTAATTGAGCAATAAGTCCTCCCTATTACAATTCTCAAAAATCAGGCCTTTTTCATAATGTAAAAAAACAAATGTCTCTGGGCACCAGTCAGTTGCTACAAAAACTACTCGACTCCCAGACCCCTTGATAACCTTTACATGCAAGGGGTTGGTGTTTTTCAGTTGAGAGTAGGATATTGGCATTGAGTTCATAGGTGTGTTATGGTGTATCAGCCCTTGAGGTTTGACTTGCTGTTGCTGCGGTTTATTCCATGATATGTGTGGGCTTCAAACCTCCTTTCCTATGTACAGAATATACAACACATATTAGGCTTCATTTCCATGGACGTTTTTGGACGTTTTTACAGCCACTTTTCTGAGCTTTTTTTGCAGCTTAAAAACGGCTCTCCATGTTAGTCTATGGCCTCATGCCCACCATGACGTCTTTGAACTGTAGATGGCTGAGCCGTTTTTAAGCTGCAAAAAAAACCCAGGACCAGTGCGTTCTGAAGCTCCAGCCTTAGAGCTCTAAAAACGCTAGATGTTAAATGCTCAAACGCTCAAAAACGCTACCGCTGCGTTTTTGAGCTCCAGCTCAAAAAAAAAAAAGTGGCTGTAAAAACGTCCATGGAAACAACGTTTATTACCGTGGCCGGTAGTAGTAACAGTCAATACAATCGTACAGTGGATAGTTCCTCTTCAGGCCTGGAAACACAAACATGCAGTACAGATACTGTTGCGCAATTCCCACACACGCAGCGGGACAACGGGCCGTCCGGTAGAAGTTGAGCGTCTTTTCAGGTGAAAAGGGTTGATGCTACAGGACTCCGTAGGACCCCTGAACTATCTCTCAAAGCAGGGTCTCTGTCACTCTGCTTACACCCGGGAACTCCCCACACGTGCCTGGGCTTTTCTATATATGGAAAACCACCTCCAAAATGGCCGCCCAGATCTCGCGAGATCTCGTGTGTCCTATCAGGACACCGGGCTCCTCCAAAATGGTGTTGGAGACACTCTAGAGCAGGGATATGCAATAAGCGGACCTCCAGCTGTTGCAAAGCTACAAGTCCCATCATGCCTCTGCCTCTGGGTGTCATGCTTGTGGCTGTCAGAGTCTTGCTATGCCTCATGGGACATGTAGTTCTGCAACAGCTGGAGGTCCGCTAATTGCATATCCCTGCTCTAGAGGCAGAAGTGTTAAACATAAATACATACAAAAACATAACAATTCGACTGCAGTATGAACACATATGATTACTCGCCCAGTTGCGCTTTCACCCATAACCAGGCTGCCCTAACACTAGCAGCTGCCTACATACGTGTGTGGCGCTACCCCCGAAAGGAGCTGCTGGATATTTTCGGGCGGCATGTTACCTTTATTTCCTCGCCGTCCAGGGTGATGGATGAGCGTAGAGAAAGTTCAATGTCCACACTTCCTTTTTAAAGGTTTATTTGCTGAACTTGGTAAAAGAATAAAAGTGTTTGGAAGGGTAACGGGTAAATAGGTTCAGGTGTATTAATTCAATCCGGAAACACTCCTGCTTCCAGCTACACAGTTCTCGACGCCACTCTAGCCAGAGTGGGTATTGCGCACCCGGATAGGTTTCTCTCACTAGCCTAGCAGCCGGAATGGCGCACGGAATATGGTACAGTCTCTGCCACAGACCTTCCCACAAATGGAGACACTTTTCGGTCCAAAATCCTTGTAGTACAGGATTCAGCACCCGCATCTCTCCAGATTAACTTCTTGCAGAACTTAGAACTGACAGGCGATCACATCAAGCCTTTCAGTAAATGGTGCATCCTTCGATGAAGTTGAAGGCCTCTCTTGAGACACCAGCCTCGTGCTTGGTCCTCTCCAAGATGGGTCCTTCATCAAGCGGCTTCCTCACTCCAGGACGGACAGCACAGGATCACTCTTGAGAATGTAGACCCAATCTGCTTACTGGGCCTACTTAAAGCGGGATTCCACCCGCAATTTTTTTTTTTAAAGTCAGCAGCTACTAACAGTGTAGCTGCTGACTTTTAATAAGGACACTTACTTGTCCTACTTGCCCGCGCTGATGGGCCCCCCCAATGCCGATCCCACGATCGATGCAGGTCCCGCGCTGCCATTCACACTAGGGGCAACAGGCAGTAAAGCCTTACGGCTTCACTGCCCATTTCCTACTGCGCATGCGCGAGTCTCGCGCCGACTTGTGAATGGGCGGCTGCTCTCTGAGAACACACACAGTTCCCAGAAAGCAGCGCGCCCCATTCACTAGGAGAAGATGAAGAAGAAGACGACGGACCGCGGCTACGGAAGAGGCAGATTACAAACTTCCGCATAGCAACAGGTATTTCGGCTGAGTATAAATTTTTTTTTTTTTTTTTTTTTTTTTTTTTTTTCCAATTTCTTTTTTTTAAGATTTTTGGGCAAATGTTTTCCTGGGTGGAATTCCACTTTAACAGATCACAACCCCTGGACCAGCGTGATCCGAAGCCAGGATTACAGAAACACGCACCCCCAGGCAGGAGGGCCACACACAGGGTGGTGGGACGACAGACCCAGGATCGCCGACCCCTGTCCAATGATATCTGTCCCTTAAGTACCCATCCCCAGCAGGACAATCAACCCACTGATTGGCTGCCGAGGGGAAATACCCAAATCACCTTGACCTAGCTGCTGCCACCCTTGGCCTGGAGTGATAACACTCACAGCACAGCCATGGCTGGAACAGAGGCTAAATTTGCTCAAAACCACACATGTCTGAGTCAACTAACTCTCTGACTTCCCCCTAAATTTAAAGCAGCGCCAGCCCAACAGGAGCAGGCCGCTACATGTGTATTTCCCAAAGACAACCTCTGGCTATGACCCTGAGCACGTGCACTCAACTTCTTTGGTCGAGGCCTGTTCTGAGTGAAACCTGTCCTGTTAAACCGCTGTATGGTCTTGGCCACCGTGCTGCAGATCAGTTTCAGGGTCTTGGTAATCTAATTATAGCCTAGGCCAGTGTTTCTCAACTCCAGTCCTCAAGGCGCCCCAACAGGTCATGTTTTCAGGCTTTCCATTATTTTGCACAGGTGATTTGATTCGTTTCACTGCCTTGGTAATTACCACAGCCATTTCATCTGAGGGAAATCCTGAAAACATGACCTGTTGGGGCGCCTCGAGGACTGGAATTGAGAAACACTGGCCTAGGCCATCTTTATGTAGAGCAACAATAATTTTTTTCAAAACCTCAGAGTTCTTTGCCATGAGGTGCCATGTTGAACTTCCAGTAACCAGGCAATTTTTTTTGTGATGTGGCACTGCGTTGCTTTAACTGACAATTGTGCAGATTTTTTTTTTTTGCGATCTAAACAAAAAAACTGACCATTTTGAGAATATATTTTTGTTTTCTGCAAAAAATTTTTTTTTTTTTTTTATATATTTTGTTTCAATCAGTTTAGGCCAATATGTATTCTGCTACATATTTTTGGTTACTTTTTTTTTTTTTTTTTTTTTGATTAAGTGTTCCCTAGCGAGATGCTTTCTATCACGGGGACGGACTGACTGGGAGTGTAGAGAGATCGCTGTTCCTGATCACTAGGAACAGCTGATCTGTCAGAACAGGGATCCGCCTTGTTTACATAGGCAGATTCCCCCCCCCCCCCCCCCATCTGCCTCTCTTCACCACGATTGCGGGTTGCTGGCCGACATCACGTCTGCTGGAGCCACGGATGAGCTCTCACGGCACAGGCCGACGTACAGGTGCCGAGCCACCTTGCTGCAGTATATATGCGGAAGTCAGTCAGTGCTAAAAAATTAGTAGATTTATAAATGATGGGGGTAAATGCCAAGTATCGAACCCCAGCCTGATATAAGGAACTCTGTGTGATGGATGAAGTTATGGTTGCTGTCGGGGTAATCTGGAACCATATATCCCAGCATGTCCAACAGATTCCTACGATTGGATGGTACAGGATCCTTTGTGGTGTGTAAAGTGGGGATGTAGCTGTTATCACGATGACTACAACTAGTCAGGAATTTCCTTATATTCTTCCCATAGACCATGAAAGACCCAGACGTTGAAATGGGGACGGACGTATTCTTGCAAATGCTAGCAATCAGCGGGACATGCTGAGGCCTTCCTGTGACATTTGTTTACCGTGTGAAAAATGTTTCAAGATTTTATAGATCTTTACAGTCAAGACTTAGGAATTTCAGTGTTTCCAGGCAGCCATAGCACCGAAAGGAAGCTGGCACTGACCGAAATATGCAGGCTGCCATTGTGGAACCCTTTTATGTAAATGCAAACTGATGGAGTCCCATAAAGGGGTTGTAAAGGTACAATTTTATTTTTATTTTTTCCTTAAATAGCTTCCTTTACCTCATCCTTCCATTTTGCATTTAAATGTCCTTCTTTCTTCTGAGAAATCCTCACTTCCTGTTCTTCTGTCTGTAACTCCACACAGTAATGCAAGGCTTTCTTCCTGGTGTGGAGTGTCGTGCTCCCCCCCCCCCCCCCTCCCCTGGAATACAGGAGAGTCAGGACGCCCACTAACACACAGCTCCTTTATCTGCAACGTAGAGAGGGTCCTGGCTCTCCTGTATTCCATTGGAGGGGGCGAGCACGACACTCCACACCAGGGAGAAAGCCTTGCATTACTGTGTGGAGTTACAGACAGAAGAACAGGAAGTGAGTATTTCTCAGAAGAAATGACGACATTCAAAAGAAAAATGGAAGGATGAGGTAAGTGAAGGAGGACTGCACTATGGTAAAGGAAGCTATTTAGGGAAACAAATTGTACCTTTACAACCCCTTTAACCTGAACCAATGGTCACACTCTTGTGAGGTCAGTGATTAGAAGTATTGATATTTAAAGGGTCACTAAAGGAAAAAAAATTTTTTGCTGAAATGACTGTTTACAGGGCATAGAGACATAATAGTTAACTGATTCCTTTTAAAAATTATTAAAAATTGATAAAAAAACAATCGTATAATGTGCCTGCAGTGTAGTTTCGTTTTTGCTGTTGTTTGCTGGTTCTCTGATGTACAGAGAGCCACTAGAGGGCAGTCAGCCAATAGAGATCAGTGATACTTTGTCTAAAACTCCTCAGCACCAATCCAGTTTCGTTTTACACACAATAATCACATTAGTGACCACCGTGAGAAATCTCCCAGCACTGTGGTTATCAGGAAACAGGCAACCAGGAAGTGTCCAAAACAGAGAGGATTTACAGCAACATGAAAGCAAAAACGAACAATGAGGACATGAAACCAGGACTGCAGTAAGGTAAAGGAAGCTATTTAGCTAAAAAAAAAAATTCCTTTAGTGACCCTTTAAAGGCAGCCAGGCAATTGACATCGGCAGAAGACGGCAATGGCGCTTTTTTTTGTATTTGATTTCCTTTAAAATGTACAGCTGTGGCCAAACGTTTTAAGATTGAGACAAATATTAATTTTCAAAGTCTGCTGTTCAGTGTTTTTAGATTCTTTTGTCAGATGTTACTATGATATACTGAAGTATAATTACAAACCTTTCATAAGTTTCAAAGGATTTTATTGATTTAAGTTTATGCAAATGTAGCAAGGTCCCGGGCCTCCAGAAGCCTAAGTGCCGGTTCACACTACAGCGACTTGGGATCCGACTTGTGTCGCATAGGAAGAGGAGGGGAAAAATAATTTCCCAAAACCACTTGGATATGCTTATGAGTTTGGGCGCATAAAAAAAAAAAAGGGGGGGGGGTATATAATGGAAAATGAACTGTAGCGCAGAAGTATACTTGACATTTCTACGCTACAGTTCATTCTATTATATACCACCCCCCTTTTTTTTTTTTTTTTTTTTTTTTTTTTTTTAGATGGCTACATCAATGTGGATCATGCTTCCTGCTTTGTCAATGTGTGCCTGGCCATAGGAAATCAATTTTTTCCTAATTTCCCAATGGGTCAGCAGAACAGCCAAGTAACTAGCATTTTCAGAAGGTGGTCCACAATGGCAGTTTTCTCTTATGACCGGTTCATTTTAAAACATTGAAGGTGTGGTCTATCGGTCATACAGAGGTGTTTCTTTGCAGCCAGACTTGTACACATAACATATATATATATTTTTGTAAAGGAGCAAAGTTCTGTATTTTAAGAGGGGTTTTACAGCTTGTTTTTATATTTATTTTTGTATCCGTAAACTTGAAGGACTTGGTAACCTTTGCTATCCCAAGTATATACGGTTGTTATCTCGAGTAAGTACACCCCTCACATTTTTGTAAATATTTTATTCTACCTTTTCATGTGACAACACTGAAGAAATGACACTTTGCTACAATGTAAAGTAGTGAGTGTACAGCTTGTATAACAGTGTAAATTTTCTGTCCCCCCCCCCCCCCCCCCCCAAAGTGAGTGAAAATGTCCAAATTGGGCCCAAAGTGTGAATATTTTGTGTGGCCACCTTGATTTTCCAGCACTGCCTTAACCCTCTTGGGCATGGAGTTCACCAGAGCTTCACAAGTTGCCACTTTAGTCCTCATCCCCTCCTCCATGATGACATCACAGTGCTGGTGGATGTTAGAGACCTTGCGCTCCTCCACCTTCTGTTTGCTCAGTAGGGTTTAGGTCTGGAGACATGTCTGGCCAGTCCATCACCTTTACCCTCAGCTTCTTTAGCAAGGCAGTGGTCATTTGGGGGGGGGGGTGTTTGGGGTCGTTATGTTGGAATACTGCCCTGCAGTCCAGTCTCCGAAGGGAGAGAATCGTGCTCTGTCACAGTACATGTTGGCAGGGCCGTCTTTAATGTAGGTTGTGCTCGGGGATTTTTTTTTTTGCCCAAATTATGCTCTCCACCTGCTCTGAGACATACAGTAAACTGATTTTAAGTCTAGCTGATATTTATTGTATCAGATCAGGTAGCGATTGTGATTGGTTGCCAGAGGTTACAGCATATCATTATCACTTACTGACTGGTTGCTAGAGATTGCAGCACACATTATGGCTCACTGATTAGTTGCCAGAGGTTACAGCACATGATTTCTTCTTGTTTGGTTGCTAGAGTTTACTGTACAGTAATACTGCTCACTGGTTGCTAGAGGTTACAGCACATCATCTCTTTACTGCAGAGGGGCATGATATACATATGAATGCTGCCTTTATTTACATATGAATGCTGCGGGACTCAGATTTTTTACATATGACTGACGGTTATTTCCATGTAAACATAGCATCTACAGCTGAGTCATCTATACACAACAAAAAGGCAGTGCTGGGTGGCATTAGTAGCAGCACTTCACACTGAGATAT
The DNA here is from genome assembly GCF_905171775.1 of Rana temporaria. NCBI lineage: Eukaryota > Metazoa > Chordata > Amphibia > Anura > Ranidae > Rana > Rana temporaria. The sequence goes on along the minus strand of NC_053500.1, from coordinate 32,749,837 downwards.
CTGGACACAGCACAGGACTAAAACCTTCAAGGGACAATGGAATTTAAACTGGGATAGTCGGCAAGTATGAGGCGGCTGCTTTGGGCCCCACAACAATGACTGGGCCCAGGGCAGCTTCCCCTTTTGCCCTGCTTTAGACGGCCCTGCATGTTGGCATTCATGGTTGCCTCAATGAACTGTAGCTCCCCAGTGCTGGCAGCACTCATGCAGCCCCAGACCATGATACGCCCACCACCATGCTTGACTGTAGGCAAGACACACTTGCCTTTGTACTCCTCACCTGGTTGCCGCCACACATGCTGTACACCATCTGAACCAAGTAAGTTTTTTTTTTTTTTTTATCTTGGTCTCATCAGACCACAGAACATGGTTCCAGTAATCCATGTCCTTAGTCTGCTTGTCTTCAGCAAACTGTTTGTGGGCTTTCTTGTGCATCGTCTTTAGAAGAGGCTTCCTTCTGGGACGACAGCCATGCAGACCAATTTGATGCAGTGTGTGGTGTATGGTCTGAGCACTGACAGGCTGATCCGCCACCCCTTTAACCTCTGCTGCAATGCTGGCAGGACTCATGTCTATTTCCCAAAGACAACTTCTGGATATGACGCTGAGCACGTGAACTCAACTACTTTGATCGACCATGGTGAGGCCTGTTCTGAGTGGAACCTGTCCTGTTTAACCGCTGGGTGGTCTTGGGCACCGTGGTGCAGCTCAGTTTTAGGGTCTTGGCCATCTTCTTATAGCCTTTATCTTTATGTAGAGCAATTCTTTTTTTCAGATCCTCATAGTTCTTTGCCATGAGGTGCCATGCTGACCTTCCAGTGACCAGTATGAGAGTGAGAGCAATAACACCAAATTTAACACACCTGCTTCCCCATTCACACCTGAGACCTTGTAACACTAATGAGTCGCACGACACCAGGGAGGGAAAATGTGCTTGAATTATTTTGAGGGGACAGCAAATTTATACAAACTGTATACTCACTACTTTACATTGTAGCAAAGTGTAATTTCTTCAGTGTTGTCACATGAAAAGGTATAATAAAATATTTACAAAAAATGTGAGGTGTGTACCTTTTTTATGATGCTGTATATGCAACTAAATGGTTTGCATCTGGCACAAATTTTCAATACCAGTAATTATGCATGTGGGTAGGTGCTTCATGATGCAGCAGCACAAAACAAGTCCAGGTGCAGTAGGATTATATTAACAGAAGTCCAGCAATGCAAAACAGACCCAGCGGGGAGGCAACCCAACCGGGAGCACTCATAAGTTGTAACTGCAATAGAGTGGTGGATCAGAGGTGCAGACATTGTCTGTCTCTGGGAGCGGAATGCAGCCTGGACCCAAACGGGAAAACTTCCAGAAAGCATGTAATGTCCCTGTACTTAAATATACTCTGCCTGACTCAAGATGGCCTCCAAAGTCACATGGGTTTCCAGCATCCAATCAGGTAGCTGCCTCCATGTGACTGGGAAACCATAGAGGAACTGGGTTCCTCGCGACTTCCTCCTCTGCTTGCATTGACACTGCAAACGAGCACCACCTGCAGTGGAGAAAATAGACTGCATCAAGTCGTGTGTGTGTGTGTGTGATTATATGTCCGTATTACATTGTATGTTGCGGTCGTTCAGGGTGCTTATCTAATAGTTTAAAAAAAACTATCGATGCCCCCTGCTGAGACCACTGCCTGTAGAAGGGAATTTTACATCCTTGCCGCTCTTAAAGTGGTAGTAAACCGCAGCATTGGAGAAAAATCCCATGCTAGGCAATTGCATGATGTGCTAGTATACATTGCATACTAGCACATTATGAAATGCTTACCTTGGAACGAAGCCCTTCAGTGGCGTGCTGTCACTGCTGACAAGGCTTTCTATCATCACTAGGTCTTCCTTCTGGGTTTGCAGGCTCTGGCAGCTTGAATGGCCGAGCCGCGATGATGTCCCTCCTGCGCATGCATACAGGAATCAAGACTGCTGCACAGATATGAAGTTCCTTCAGAGTGCACATGCCAATGACCGGCTACCAAAAATCTCCTAAACGGTTTACATTTAAGAGATTATTTTTTACCTACAGGTAAGCTTACCTGTAAATAAGAAGCATAAAGCGGACTTGACTACCACTCTGAACCTGTATTTGACCCATGCAAGAATTGGGCAAAAAATTCAAACAAATGTTCGTATGCACTTTTCGTATTGATTCCATAACTTGACAAATGTCATTTGAAAGTACTTTTTCTCTTTTCTGGCACTTTTTTTTTTTTTTTTACAACTTTTTATTGTTTTTTGTTTTTTTTTTTTTTTACAAGTTTTTGTTTTTTTTTAGTTTTTTTTTTTTAAATCCAATATTGACCACTTCAGGAGGTCTTTTTGCGATTTCGGCACTGCGTTGATTTAACTGACAATTGCACGGTTGTGCGACGTGGTGTTCTCTCTCTCCCTCTCCCCCTGCCTGTGCCATGCTGTTGATGCAAGCAGTTAATAATTGTATTTATTTTTTGGGGGGGAGCAAAAAATACCCCTATAAAATATATAACTTTTAATATGATGGATGTTATGCCAAGCAAATGCAATTTTTTTTGTGACTGCAACATTATGGCAGACACTTTTGACAATTTTTTGGGACCATTGTCATTTTTACAGCGATCAGTGCTATAAAAATTCACTGATTACCGTGAAAATGGCAGTGAAGGGGTTAACCCCTAGGTGGCACTGTAGGGGTTAAGTGTGCCCTAGTAGGTGATTCTTGGGCTACACGTGAGACAGTGATCACCGCTTCCAATTGCAGGAAGTGGTGATCACTGTCATTGTCACTAGGCAGAGCGGGGAGATGCTTGTTTACATCAGCATCTTACTGTGAGACTATCGCGGCGATCGAGTCCACGGAACCCGCGGTCCACAATGATCTTAAAGGGGACATACAGGTACGTCGTCCTGCCTGTCTGAGCCATGCTGTCGACGCAGTTAATATTATTTTTTTGGTGGGAAAGGATGCTCTAAAGGGGGGGGGGGAGCAAAAAATACCCCAATATTCTATATAATATAAAAAAAATATATAACTTTTAATATGATAGATGTTGTGCCAAGCAAATGGATATCTAAGATGTCGCGCTTTAAAATTTGCACACGCTCGTGGAATGGCGACAAATTATGGTTAAAAATATCCAAAGGCGATTCTTCAAATTTTTTTTTTTTTTTACAGGTTACCTGTTCAGCGTTAGAGAATGTCTAGTGCTAGAATCATTGTAACGTTTGTAGAGGTGCCTTGTGTGGTGCATGCGCAAGTTGCGTATGCATTCGCTTCTGTGCACGGACATGGATGGCAACACGGGTTCTATAGCTGCTGGCAGTCATCATACAAAAAAGAAACTCGACAAGCTGGTTGTACTGATGTTGATGGATTGGATTGACATTCTGGTTTTGCTTTTTTGTCTTTATCCATCTATGACTGACAGTTTTTAAATACAAAAAAAATTATTTTACTTTTGATAAATTTACATTGTTTGTTTATTTCATGTATATAGCTAAAACACAAAGAAGTGCCTTTTTAAATCTGGTGCTAGCTCCTCCTGCTGCCATCAGACTATATGGCAATGTGTGGGTGCCCCCAGGGGATGAAAGCCAGTGATTAGCTCCAGCAGGTCTCCTGTGTTGTGTTTACATGTATTGGTGGTGACTGGTGAGAGCTGCACTCCCTACACCCATTATAACTAGCTCCTCTGAGAGCAGCAGGCAGACTGGGTGTGCTGTGATAGTCCACTGAGATCTCATCTCACACACACACTGTACTGAATGAGCAGGACAGACACCTAGGATGAGTTATACTTCTACCCTCCGGATCCACATCAAGGACACACCTGGGGGGCAGTCCAGGGGCTCAGAGAATGGCTGTGGAGGGCAACGCCACATGGGTATGTACTAATGCATGAGAGATCAGTGCACAGAATACTTTTGCTATGTTATACTGCTATCTAGTGTGATGTCTGTTGCATGCTACTATAACCTCATCCTTTCCTGTAGTGTCGTATCCACACACAATACTGATGTGACAGATACTAAACATTGTATGTGTGTGTGTGTGTGTTTTTTTTTTTTTTTTATAATTAATATATATATATATATATATATATATATATATATACACATACATACATATACATTTTTTTTATTTTATTATTTATTGCATAATTTTTCTGTTTCAATGTTTTTTGTTTTTAAGCAAAACAAACAATTGTACATTATGCCTACGCAGATACACATAGATACACATGCGCAGAAAAGGCAAATATTGTCACATTAAAGTATAATAAAAATGTCATGGGTAACCAGTATTTACATTGCCGCAATTGAAACAATCATGGCACTTGCCACTATTGTCTTGGATTGTGTGTGTTATGGGGGGGGAAATAACATGTATTTTAATATTACACCTACAGATGCATTGTAGAATGCTTTGAAATTATTTACAGGCTCACATGTAGTACTTCCACTAGAAGCCGAGCAGACTAGAATGCGATGTCATTCTCGCAGTAGTACAATCTTCCGTTCAGTAGTACAATCCGGTACATTTTACAAGGACAAATATTCAAACCCGGCCCCTTCCCAGAAATGTGTAAATATGTGCTTTTAAAAAAAGAGTGCAAAGACCAAGCTCTCTGCCTGCTATTCTCCTCTGGTCAGGACAGTGCAAAGGTCTCTGATTTCCGTAGGATTTGGGTCTCTGATTTCCGTAGGATTTGGGTCTCTGATTTCCGTAGGATTTGGGTTTTTGATTTCCGTAGGATTTGGGTCTCTGATTTCCGTAGGATTTGGGTCTCTGATTTCCGTAGGATTTGGGTCTCTGATTTCCGTAGGATTTGGGTTTTTGATTTCCGTAGGATTTGGGTCTCTGATTTCCGTAGGATTTGGGTCTCTGATTTCCGTAGGATTTGGGTCTCTGATTTCCGTAGGATTTGGGTCTCTGATTTCCGTAGGGTTTGGGTTTCTGATTTTCGTAGGGTTTGGGTTTCTGATTTTCGTAGGGTTTGGGTCTCTGATTTTCGTAGGGTTTGGGTCTCTGATTTTCGTAGGGTTTGGGTCTCTGATTTTCGTAGGCTTTGGGTCTCTGATTTTTGTAGGCTTTGGGTCTCTGATTTTTGTAGGCTTTGGGTCTCTGATTCTTTTTTTTTTTTTTCTTTTTTTTTTTTTTTTGTATGATTTGGGTCTCTGGTAGATTGGAGTTCTCGCACTTTGTGCTCCTTTTTTTTTTTCTTCTTCTCCTCCACAAAACATCGGTTATTATGGGGATTGCTGTAGTGTTTGCGTATTTTGTCAGCAATGCCAATATTTTTCTTGGTATCCCTCAGCACGGTGGAAAGTTTTTGGTTGATGGGTCAGAAGTTGTGCTCAGTGTCTGGGTTGCCAATGTTCAATACATTCAGGGACCGTTTGTCCATAATGGACATTTATGGTCAGATGTAAAAGTCATATAACTGTCCATTAATTTATTGATGGCATCCCTGTTCAGTGGAAAGAGAACGCTTGGCTGGACATGCGTTGTATATGGTTTTTAAATGACCTTCTTCGTCATGGTGCGTTGATCGCAGTAAAGACTACCTGATCTGTGTGGAGGGAGGGGTTGGGGGTGGCAATGTTTTGTTGGAGCAATGTGACAGCGATTAGCAGACTACTTCCTAATACCAGCATTCTATATTATGGGGGGGGGGGGGGGGGGGGGACTTCAGGATAAACCATAGTAGGTAAAAATCGGAGAGTCCTGATGTTGTAAGTCAGTGTGGGGTGCTTTTTATTCATTTTTTTTTTTTAAATGCTCTTTTTGACAATACTATTCCAGTTCTGGGTTAAAGCGGAGTTCCACCCAAAAATGTAACTTCTGCTTTTCGGAACCCCCCCCCCCCCTCCGGTGTCACATTTGGCACCTTTGGGGGGGGAGGGGGTGCAGATACCTGTCTAAGACAGGTATTTGCACCCACTTCCGGGAATACAGTGCTGCGGCAGCCACGCCCCTACCCGCAGCACCCGCGCTACTTGCACATGCGCAGTAGGGAACCGGGCACCAAGGATGGCGGTGGGGGCGGCCGAGGGACGAGCAATTGCTTGGCCTCAGCTGCCGACATCGCAGGCGCGCTGGACAGGTAAGTGTCCATATTTTAAAAGTCAGCAGCTGCAGTATTTGTAGCTGCTGGCTTTGAAAAAAAAAAAAAATTGGCGGAACCTCCGCTTTAAGAACCCATTGCTGTTCATTATTTGACCACTTTTAGATTGTGTGTGTGTGTGTGTGTGTGTTTTTTGTATAATATAATGCATGCTGGACACTTTTTTATTAGGTACCTGTTCAATTGCTTGGCAACACCAATTGCTAATCAGCCAATCGCATGGCAGCAATGAAATGCATTTGGACATCTAGACTTGGTGAAGACAACTTGCTAAAGTTCAAACCAAGCATCAGAATGGGGGAGAAAAGGGATTTACCGGTAACCACCCTAGAGAATAAAATGGCAGTCATTGCATTACTTGTTTTGTCACACTGTATTTGCGCAGCGGTCTTGCAAGCGCACTTTTTTTGGGGGGGGGGAACACACTTTTTTGAATTAAGGAAATAAGACAACAGTAGAGTTAGCCCAAATTTTTTATATTGTGAAAGCTAATGTTATACCAAGTAAATTAATACCCAACATGTCGCGCTTCAAAATTGTGTCCGCTCGTGGAATGGCAAAAAACGTTTACGCCTAATCTCCATAGGCAACGTTTAAAAAAATTCTACAGGTTGCATGTTTTGAGTTAAAGGAGGGCTAGAATTATTGCTCTCACTCTAACAATCGCGGCGATATCTCATGTGTGGTTTGAACTCCGTTTTCATATGTGGGTGACGCTCACGTATGCATTCGCTTCTGCGTGCGAGCTCGTCGGGACGGGGTGCTTTAAAAAAAAAAGTGTGTGTGTGTGTGTGTGTGTGTGTGTGTGTTTTTTTTTTTTTTATATATTATTATTTATTATTATTATTATTATTATTATTATTATTATTATTATTATTTTCTTTATTTTGACACTTTAAAAAAAAAAATTATATGGAGACGGCCATCTTCCCCTCGTTTTTCTCCATACACGGCAAGGGACAGGACCGGATCGCCTCCACCGCCAGCTTCGATAAACGGCAGAGGGCACCGGAGATCGGCACATTGCATTTTACTTGTGTATTAATTTAGTTTTTTTGGAATAACTAGAAATCTGTGCATGCGGGTGCGAATTGGTCACCTGAATGTCTGCATGGAACACCTAAAGGCATGTAAACTGATGAATATGAATGAGAAACAAACTCTATATATTCCCAGATCAGTTTCTCATTCATTTAAATAGTCCAGCGGCAGGAGGCCGGTGTGAATGAGGCCTGACACTCCAACGGCTTCAGGCTGCAGAAATTCTCAAAATTCCTCCCTCCCCCCATTTTAATGATGTCCATTTAAGCTTAATGATTTGCTCTTCATTGAAGACCGTGTTCTGATAAAAACAAGCTGGCAGCTACACAACACAATTATCCTGGGCAAAATCCATGGGTCATATGGAATCCTGCCAGTCCCAGACCGTCCTGAAGTCTGCACGGCTGATAACACAACAGAAAGGGAAAGCGGCCTTATAGATGCGCGAGGGGTGATTTTACTATAAATGCAGTAATTCTCAATACTCGTATACTATAGTCCTTGTGAGTACAGCGATTATTGGTATTCTTCCCAACATGTTTCACCCTGAAGCTGGGCTTCCTCAGGAGTTTCTGTTTGTTTGAAGTAAGCGCCTTCCCAGGAATAGTAAGATATCGCATAAGACTACAATCAATGGTGGATCATGGAATACCATAGGTCAACCAAAGATTGAAGGCAGCCACCGGAGGCAGACGAGGACCAGATGAGTCTGATTTGCAGAGAAGGAAGAGGGCACAAGGACAGTTTCCAGCACAGGACACTCCTTTGAGGAGCTAGAGTCCTGTGGTGTATGCAGTGGCGGCTGGTGCTCAAAATTTTTGGGGGGGCGCAAACGATGATAAAATCAATTGCAGCCCCACTGTGCCCATCAAACGCAGCCACTGTGCCATGACAAACGCAGCCACTGTGCCCATCAAACGCAGCCACTGTTCCCATCAATTGCCGCCAGTTTACCCCTAAAATGCTGCCAGATACCCCCCCCCCCCCCCCCCGCCTGGCACTTGCCTTTCTCGGTCAGCTCCTCCACGATCCCTCGAAGTAGTCCTGCCCTTGATGTCGCTTCAGCCAATCTGGTTACTGGTAACCAGAACCAGTGAACCTGATTGGCTGAGACGCCTGTCAGTGTTAACCAAGGAACTCGCACCCCCTGCATCCCCCTGGTTAACTATTTGGAAGCCGACTAAAGCCGCTGGCTTTGGACACTTCTAAAGCCAACCGGCTGCCGTTATTCAGATGTCCGGTGCTCATCAGGGGGCCGGCCACCTGAATAGTGGGTGGCAGCGGCCACGATACATAGATTCATGCAATGCATCAATCTATGTATTGTTTTTCAATGGTTGCGCAGGAGCGAGAGGGGGTGGCGCTCCTGCGCCCTCTATAGACGCACCGCCACTGGGTGTACGAGTGTCTTTGTACACATACTCCACTGTGTACAAGTCCTGATATGTTCATGATGTATAGGTTTATCTGAACCTGTGATGACTTCCTTCTATGTGGTTGTATTTGAATGTACGCTATATTACCAAAAGTATTGGGACACCTGCCTTTTACATGCACTTTAATGGCATCCCAATCTTGGTCTGTGAGTTGGCCCACTCTTTTCAGCTATAACCGCTCTTCTGGGAAGGCTGTCCACAAGGTTTAGGAGTGTGTCTATGGGAATGTTTGACCATTCTTCCAGAAGAGCATTTGTGAGGTCAGGCACTTGTGTTGGATGAGAAGGCCTGGTTCGCAGTCTCTAATTCCTCCCAAAGGTGTTCTATCGGGGTCAGGACTCTGTGCAGACCAGTCGAGTTCATCCACCCCATACTTGCTCATCCATGTCTTTATGGAACTTGCTTTGTGCACTGGTTCAAATCATTCAGTGGAGGATTATGGTGTGGGGTTGTTTTTCAGGGGTTGGACTTGGCCCCCTTGGTTCCAGTCAAGGGAACTCTTAGACCCCATTTACACCTGAGCGTTTTGTAGCTTCAAGCTACAAAACGCTGGAGGGGAAAAAAATCTATTCTCTATGGAGAGGGTTCACATCTCCACTCCAAAACGCCTGAAGCTCTTCTTTTTTTTTTTTTTTTTTTACTACTAAAGTGTCTCAAATGTAAAAGGTTTTAGGAGGTGGGTCATCCCTCCCCCATTCATGTACAGCTAATGCTAGGGGTATTTTAACATTGTGACTTCCCCGCTGTGTACATGTCCCACATGCCTGAGAAACCAGATAAGTAAACAGTAGGAAAGTATCTTGTAAAAGCACGCTCTCCTTTTGACTGACTGGCATTTCTCTGTAATTATGTCCTTCCTGCTGCAGGGTGACATTCCTCTGGGCTGATCGGAGAAACCCGTGTTGAGTAAGAGGGTCATTATCTGTGATGGCAATCAGTCGGCATTGCTGTGCTTTTTATATACGAACGATGTAGTATAATCGGAGTTCATCTTTGTATGTGAATGAAGTGGAATTAAACTTTAAGAAAAATTTATGACATAAGAGAACCTAGTGGACTCCTGTCATAAATGCTTCTCCTGCCTGTCAGCGGTAGTGTATACTGAGCCGTGCATGCGCAGGTCACAGTACGTTGTCGGCAAGCCCCTGGTGAGGCACTGACTCCAGTACGCGTGTGCAGGAGTGATGTCATCGCGACCCAACAAAGTCAAGATGAGAGCACACCGGACCGGCTGGAGTACTAACAGTGCAGCGCTGGAGAGCTTAATTGACAGGCGAATCTGCCGTAATGTGCTTGCAGTGCCTTGAAAAAGTATTCATGCCCTTTTTGAAATTTTCCACGTTTTGTCATGTTACAACCAAAAACGTAAATCTATTTTATTCGGATTTGATGTGATGGACCATGGGTCTTCAAACTAAGGCCCTTCAGTTGTCCAGGAACTACAATACAATTCCCATCATGCCCAGTCATGTCTGTGAATGTCAGTGCGTTACAATGCCTCATGGGGATGTGTAGTTCTACAACAGCTGGAGGGCCGTAGTTTGAGGATCCCTGTGATAGACCAAAACAAAGTTGCACGTAATTGTAAAGTGGAAGGAAAACTATAAATGGGTTAGGGTCCTTTCACACGTGCGGACCGTTAGTCCGTTTTTTTTTCATACGTCCGTTTACGGACTGCAATGCTTTCCAATGGGATAGCGTACGTTAGCGGATGAGCATCCGTTAACATCCGTCTCCGTTAAGCTCCGTTTTTTTCAACAGAAGAAACCCCTATTTTTCTTCCGTCAAAAAAACGGAACTGACGAAAAACGGATGTTAGCGGACGATCCATTTAACATCCGATCCGCTAACATCCATTTTTCATCAAAATAAAGTTCTAACAAAAAAAAAAAACGGATGAAAAAACGGATGTAAAACGGATCAACTGATGATAAAAAACTGATCTAAAAAATGGTCCGCACGTGTGAAAGGACCCTAAGGCTCACTTGCTGGTTTCTGCCTGGCTTACTAGTGCCTATCCATGCTGACCATTACTCGTCTACCTGCCCCCTACACTGTCCTACCCTGTTGCCTTTTGTAAACTGCTTGAGGCTAATAATTTGGGAATATCAAGACACTGTGCTTTTTGGGAGCACGTTTGGGGAGAGTAATAATCGGAAGCAGCCAAGAGGTCCATGGTAACTCTACCGAGATCCACAGCTCAGGTGGGGGAAACTGTCCACAGGACAACTATTAGTCGTGCACTCCGAAAAGAAAGCCATAAGAAGTCCTGTTTGTAAGAAGCCATGTGGGGGACACAGCAAACCTATATAGAAGGTGCTCTGGTCAGATGAGACCAAAATTGAACTATTGGCCTAAAAGCAAAATTCTATGTGTGGTGGAAAACTAACACTGCATATCACCCTGAACACACCATCCCCACTGTGAAACCTGGTGGTGGAAGCAGCATTCTGTTGTGGGGATGCTTTTTTTCAGTAGGGAAAGGGAAGCTAGTCAGAGTTGATGGGAAGATGGATGGAGCCAAATACAGGGCAATCTTGGAAGAAAACCTGAGTCTGCAAAAGACTTAAGACTGGGGCGGAGGTTCACCTTCCAGCAGGACAACGACCCTAAACGTACTGCCCTTATTCCCTAGCTTCCCCTGCAGCTGTGCCACTGCTACCCCAAAGGCACCAGCAGTCCTGCATTGTAAGTGAGGATGCCAAGGGCCTGCCCACCATTCAAATGATCATTAAGAGGAACAAAATTCCTGTCTAGTAAAACCAGTCTCTCTAGAACAAAGTGTGGGTGCAAATATTTTAAATTGTTTCAATAAGTGGTCCCTTGGGGTGATGTATGGGGGGAGATCACTATGCATACATGGCAACGGTTGGTAGATGTACACTTACCGGCTACTTAGGTGCACCTGTTCAATAGCTTGGTAACGCAAATCGCTAATCTGCCAATCACATGGCAGTAACTCAGTGCATTTAGGCATCTAGATGTGGTGAAGACGACTTGCTGAAGTTTAAACTGAGTATCAGAATGGGGAAGAAAGGGGATTTAAGTGACTTTGAATGTGGCATGGTTGTTGGCCCCACACGGGCTGGTCTGAATATTTTCAAAAACTGCTGATCTGCTGGGATTTTCACATACTACCATCTTTAGGGTTTACTGAGAATGGTCCGAAATAGAGAAAGTAACCAGTAACAACACTATGTTGAAGTGACTTAAAGCATAACTCCACTTTCGTGGGAATTTTTTTTTTTTTTTTACAATTGCTACACAAGTCGCATTGCAATTTTAATGTTTAAAAATTATTATTATTTTTATTCCTCTGCACAAAGTTTAACCACTTCAATACCAGGTACTTGCGCTCCTTCCTGCACAGGACTATTTTTGGCTTTCAGCGCTGTCACACTGACAATTGTGCGGTCATGCAACACTGTACCCAAACCAAAATTTTGATCATTTTCTTCCCACAAATAGAGCTTTCTTTTGGTGAGATTTGATCACCTCTGCAGTTTTTTATTTTTTGCTAAAAAAGCAAATATTTAAAAAAAATGTTTTTAATGACAGACAAACTTTTGTTTTCCCCGTTCACTGATGGGCACTGATAGGTGGCACTGATATGCAGCACTAATGAGGTACTGACAGGTGTTACTGCTGGGCCGTGATTGGCACTGTGGTGTGCAATTACATACTATAGTAAAGCGTGAATTCACCCGAATTTTTTTTTTTTTTAACATTAGATTGATGCTCATTTTGTCAAGGGGAATCGGGTAGATTTTTTTAAAAACGAAGCAGTACTTACCGTTTTAGAGAGCGATCTTCTCCGGGTATGGTCTTCGGGACTGGGCGTTCCTATTTGATTGACAGGCTTTCGACGGTCGCATACATCGCGTCACGAGTAGCCGAACGTCGGTGCGGCTCTATACGGCGCCTGCGCACCGACGTTCGGCTACTTTCAGAAAATTGTGCCACGCAAGACACCAAAACTGTAAGTAGTATATTCACAAGTAGGAAAAAGTCCTGCCTCCAGCAACCAGTTCTCATTGCCACTCTAGCCAGAGTGGGTATTGCTCACCCGCATAGGTCCCTCTCACTGGCCTAGCAGCCAGGATGGCACATGGAATAAAGTACAGGCTCTGCCACAGACCTTCCTTTTATAAGGAGACTCTTTTGGTCCAGAATCCCCTGCCACAGGATTCAGCACCCGGAACTTTCCAGTTTACCTCCAGTAAAACTTTAGACCCAACTGGCGACACGGTCGGGCCTCTCGGTGTACGGTGCATCCTTTCAAGTTTCCAGGCCTTCTCCCAAGATACCAGCCTCTTGCATGGCCCTCTCCAGGATAGGCCCCCCCCCCGGCTACCTTCATCAAGTGGCTTCCTCCCGCAGGACGGACAGCTAAAGGATTACCTTTGAAAAAGAGCACTCTTAAGTACCACTCCCACTGATTCGCTGCCGAGGGAGACACCCAATACACCCTGGCCTTGCTGCTGCCACCCTTGGCCTGGAGTGGTAATGCCACCCCCCAGGCGAACAATGGTGGGAACTCCCAGCACAGCCATGGCTGGAACAGAGGCTACATTTGCCATTAATCACTAGTCTGAGCCAAATAACAGCTCAGACCCCCACCAAATTTACAGCAGCACCTGTTCGACAGGAGCAGGCTGATTTATTTATTTTATTGTATATGTGTGTGTGTGTGTGTCGTATTTTCCGGCGTATAAGACGACTTTCTAACCCCCTTAAAATCTTCTTGGGGGTCATCTTATACGCCGGTAACCTAACATCTTACCTTACCAGAATCGCGGCCGTACGATTTTTCAAAAGCCGCGCCTCCGACGTCTTCTGTTCCGTGATAGGCGGAAACAATCAGCTTCCCAGGAGGCACTGTGTTCAGTGTCCGCCTATCACGGAGGGCCTCTCGTCCTGTGTTTAGTGTCTGCCTATCACGGAGGCCCTCTCGTCCTCAGACGAGAGGGCCTCCGTGATAGGCGAACACTGAACACGGTGCCTCCTGGGAAGCTGAATGTTCCTCCTATCACGGAACAGAAGACGTCGGAGGCGCGGCTTTTGAAAAATCGTACGGCCGCGATTCTGGTAAGGTAAGATGTTAGGTTACACGGCCGCGATTCGCATGGGATAAGGTAAGGGCACGGTCTGGTCATGTAATGGGGCACGGTCTGGTCATGTAATGGGGCACGGTCTGGTCATGTAATGGGGCACGGTCTGGTCATGTAATGGGGCACGGTCTGGCATGTAATGGGGCACAGTCTGGCATGTAGTGGCATAGTCTGGCATGTAATGGTGGCACCGTGAGGCATGACTAGTAGGAAGGGGGTAGTCTTATACGGTTAGTATATCCCAAAACCAACATTTTGGCTGGAAAATTAGGGGGTCGTCTTATACGCCGGAAAATACGGTATGTATATATGTGTGTGTGTGTGTGTGTGTGTGTATGTGTGATATATATAGTCTGTCATTGCACAATCATGTACTAGAAACACTTTCCCCATGCTGAAATTGACAATCCACCCAGTGATGGAATGCTTTTTAGCAGACCTTTTAAGTTTTCACCTGAACGGCAACCCATTATCACATGACAACCACCTTCCAATGTTCCAGGGTGTATAGCCGGGGGTGCAGTGGGCTCAGGTTGATGGAGAGGGCAGTGTTTGGACTTTGGCTTACACTTCTCAGATTCAGGGTTATTCAATGACGTACAGCTATCCACAGATCATTAACTTTCAGGAAATGAAATGTAGTTATCCCGGATTTGGCTATTAGATGGTGTTCTCTGTGTTTGAATGTAAAATATTATTGTTTGACTGGATTTACCACTCTGTTCAGTTGTGTCTTTTAGTCGTTTGACATGTTTTGGTCCATTGTTCAGCCATCTGTAATTTGCAAAGTGCTATTGGCTACATAAGTCAGAAAATCTTTCCATCCAAGAATGCTCATAAAATTTTAGCTTGTTGTTTTTATCTACAATTTGCGAACCAGTTTTTCGGAAATGTGCTTACGTGAAATGTCTTTAGGGAATTCTTTTGAGCAAGTCCCACATCCCATTAATGGACTCTACAAAGAGCAGGATGGAAGTAGTTGTCATCATTTTACACTTGGGCTTGGTATTGTTCAAAAGAGGATCTTGTGATTTGTGTGCTTACTGGAACATAACTGGCTAAAAGAGTATTCTACTGTTCCATAATCTATATCGTGGACATTGTCGAGTTTAGCAACCCTAAAAAGTGTGGTCTGGTTTGACGCCATCATGTACTTTTTTTTTTTTTTTTAATTTTAAAGTATTTGTGTGTGTGTGTGTGTGTGTGTGTGTGTGTGTATAACACCCTTCCCAAAAAATGTTATACTGAGTTGTGAGTTGCCAAGTTTAAATACCATCAGTTGAATGCCAGAATTGTTAAATACAACTTCTCCCCCCCCCCCCCCAGGAATTTGTGGCACATAGAATTGGCTACATCCGCAAACGCAACATTGTAACACTGGCTTGGTCCCGAGGGGGTAAGATAAGCCTGTGGATGGGAATCTGAAAGGTAGCAGGCCCAAGTTGCCTCCTAAACGGGATTGTATAAGGGGTTGACTAGGCTGGAGAAGACCTGGTCCTGTTATAGACCAGGCTACATTTCTGTGATGGTGAGCAATTAAGAGACCTCTCTTGATCCTGGGATCATTGATGGAAGGGCTACCTCCGGCTATAGTTTACCTGTGGTTAGGTGGCTTAATTGGAAGATGGACTTCCAGAACAGTCTGATCTGGCTAGAGGAACACCACAAATGGGAGATGCAAACTCACTGGCTCTCAAGCTTTGGAAGAATGGACACATTTACTGCAGTGCTTTATCATTTTTGTGTAGCCAGCCCTATGCAAATGCCCTTGTTTGTTCTTTTTCTTCCAGAGTGAGGTAATTAATTTCCCTTTCAGACTGATTGCTGTAGTGCAGTGACGGGCACCCAGAGATTTTTGCAGTGGTGCCTGAGATGAGCCACTCACCTTAAGCATTCTAAATCAACCTAGTTTGAGGTGTGATAGGCTTCCTTGAAGAGATGAACTTTCAGGGGTCGCCTAAAGGCAGCCAGACTAGGCGATGGCCTGACAGATTGAGGCAGCGAGTTCCAGAGGATGGGAGAGGCTCTGGAGAAGTCCTGGAGATGAGCATGGGAGGAGACTACCAGGGAGCTTGAGAGGAGTGGAGAGGACAGATTGGGTGATATTTGGAAACTAGACTGGTGATGTAACTCGAGGTGGAGTTGTAAATGGCTTTGTATGTTGGTATTTACCAAAGTCCTTTCTTAAGGACAATGTTGGGAGTGTTGTGGAGGTTGATGCAGATTTTCTGGTTTACATACAATATCGGGTTTTATGCAATACGAACATTTTTAAATATTCCTTTGCTTCCATGTGTAGGTAACCGTTTAACAAATATCAGGGCAATACCCATTTTTGATGTCAGATATTCCATGAGTGTGTCACGTGAAGATAATCAAAACGTAACAAAGGGTACAGAGGAAGGAGTGTTTAGGGGTCAAAGTGAAGGGGACCCTGGGTCTGGGATTAAACCTGAGGCCCCTGACTGATATTTTGCCCTGGGGCCCAGGTAACAAGCTAAGCCACTGGTATTGTGTTATTACTGCGAGTGCTTGCAAAATATCTAGGATTTCTCTCCACTGTAGATACAGGCCTACCCACCAACATCACAATCTCTTCACCTAACTTTCTTTTGGCATGTACATAGTTGGCCAGGTTGAGAAAAGACACAAGTCCATCTAGTTCAACCATATAAAATACAAAATATCGTACAGTCCCATATACCCAATTCTATACCCACAGTTGATCCCCAGAGGAAGGCGTAAGGTGAAAAAACACAAGGGTTTACAACCCCTTTTTAAATGACTTCAAACCTGTTGGGGGAGGGGAAACATAAATCTATATTCTGAAAAAAAAGTTAATGAAGGGGGGGATGGAAGGCACTTTGTTGGGGAAGGGGTATGGGATGCCCATAGAACCCCTCATTTTGCCATCGTTATTAAAGAATTGTTGAATCAATTTGTGCTTTGAGCAAATGATGGACTGTTGCTCCCAGGACTCTTCTCCTGCACAAACTGTACAATGTTAGTCTTTTCACCCCACCATCTTTACACTGCACCAGGGATTCCTCTGAACAATCCCTGATGACTACTGGACTTTGATTTTGATAGGCCAGGAGCCTGCAGTACCCCTTCTTAGCGGCCTAGTTTAGCAGCATTGGATAGTTGTACTACTTATCCCAGCTAGCTCGTCTTGCAAATTCTGTGCCCGCAGGCCACATAGATTTGACACAAAACCCCAGTCTCTCCTCTGGCCTTGCACCCAGCTCCCCTGGCATGCCTCCTCCAGATATCCACTGTGCCACATTCACAAACTTCTCCTGCTCTTGGTCCTTGGTGAAGAATTTACCCGGACATGAGCACCGACTGCTTCTCCAGCTCCTCTGTTCCAGGACACCTCCTCCATGACCGTGTAGGGAGAGAGGCTCCCGAGCTCGCGCACCCCCCCCCTCCCCAGATAGGGATGGGCCTCCATTCTTCACTTCACCCAGCCAACAACGCCTCTTCAGTGGGCTGGACCTGAGTTTATGTAGGAGGCCTGCCCCCTGCCAATTCAAATTGGGGATTGGTCAGGGCTGCTCACATGAGCTCCCTGTCACTCACTCCAATTCCCAGCCATGCCCCTTTTCCAGAACGGTCTCTGGGGAAGCGCCCAAGAACTGAAGGACATGTGGTCACACCCACTGCTTCACCAACAAAACAAGCAGGCCTAGCATGCAGCATAGGCCTGCCTGGCAGCTATCACAAAAGTCCTCGCCTCTAACACACCTATCTATGTTAGAGGGCGCTACACTACGGGTTTGTTCGCAATAAAGGTTTTCACACGCCAAGCAAGACCAGCCTGCATTTGCTTTTGTCATTCAGCTATTGCACACACATTCCCATGCGGCTATCCACCACTCTGATGTCATCGGGAGCTGGCAGTCTTTTTCCTGGTTCATCCTTTCTGGCCCCCTTGCCACCAGATTTGCTCTACAGCATCAAGTCCTCCCTCCTTCAGGGCACATGTCCTTCTCATCTTGGTGAGACCGGAGGAAGGGGCAGCAAAAATGTAAAAAGCTGGGGTCAAAGTCTCTGTATGAAGTCTTGCTTTTAATGTGTTGTCTGAGATCAGATTGCCATTTGTATATTGTACATATGTTGTTCACTCTTGCTATTATAAGAGGATACCCAAAATTTAAAAAAAACAAAATGTTTTTTTTTTCCAGGGAACAAGAAGATGGTTTTACCTGACGAACGACACATTGAAATGCAAAGCCCGACCAGCTTGCAAGTCAAGGAGAAACCTGGGAAAGGTAATTCTGGCTCTTCTGAGATTAGTATAGAAATGGCCGCACCTACTGTGGAAAGAGGGGAGTTTTATTCATTCAAAAAATGTTTTCCTACATATGCATATGAATGAGTGTGCAGTTGACCATCCTTTCCACAGCTCCTCGTTTTGAAGTCACCCTGCTGGTTGACTAACTGTTGCTTTTAAAGGATCACCTTTTTGTACACTACTTCCCTTTTTTTTTTTTTTTCTCTCTCTGAATTCCATCTACCCTTTGCACCAATATAGCATTCATGTACTTTTTTTGCAAAAATATCAAAGCTTTCCAATAAATCTAGAGTCACTTACTTTTCTTGTAAAGAAAACTCCCCGCAGGAAGGATTAGCACACACTCTGCATCATCCACCTTCCCATTCCCAGGTGCACGTTTAATTGCATTTAATTTAATCAGTGATTGCCCTTCTCACTAAATATACAACCAGATTGCATAGTGTATGGTCATGTTTATGCACCTAAATTTACTAGTTGCGCTTCAGTGCCATTAATAAACGTCACAGCAAACGCACATTTTGCCATGTGAAAAAACAAGGGGCAAATGCTGCAAAATGCACAACCCACAAAACGCCGAAATGTCCCATTGACCACATTGTAGTGCAGCCAATTGAAATTAACAGGATGCCCTATGCGTGTCACAAGAAAAACGAGATGCAAAATATGCGCTCCCACTATACTAGATGTGAATGGGGCCTGAAAGTGAAATTGGAGTGTTAACACAAGAACGAGGCTCCATTCACATCTGTGCATTCCAGAAATGCGCTGCAGTAAAAATGCACCAAACTCCGCTAGTTCTGAAGGTTCTTTGGCCAATTTCTGTGCGTAGGGCAGCCCATTCAGGTAGATGGGCTGCCCTATGAGTGATGAGTGAAAATGCTCCAAAACACCTTGCTGCAAAAAAAAGCACGTGGGAATGGGAGTTCCCTCTATGCCATGTTGTGAATGGGGCTTGACAGCTAAGTGTTTCTGTCTACTCCCTCCTTTGTACTTGTATAAAGATGGCCATACACTATGCAATCTAATTGTGTTTTTAGTGAGAGGGGTGATCACCGATTGCATTTTATTAAAAAAAAAAACATGCACCTAGGAGTGGGAGGGTGAATGATGCAGGGTGTGTGCTAATGAGATCAGCTGGACAACTCCTTCCTGTGTCATGACCTAAAGCCTGATCAGGAAGACATTTCTAATTAAACATGGATTTAGATAAGAAAAGTGACTCTAGATTTAATGTAAAGCTTTGATATTTTTGCAAAAAAGAAAATGCATGAATGCCATGTTGGTGAATGGGGGAGCTGCAATTTAGAAAGTGTACAAAAGTGAACTTACCCTTTGACTGATTATAGGAGACAATGGGATCTAGAGGTGAGTATAGCCACTCTTCTAGTCAAAAGTTCTGTTTGTGTTCAAACATAAGCCATGCAACATGGCACTGCATTGCAGTGTTGCCAACCTATCAGATTGAAATTTACTGACATGACATCCACAATTTACTGGCACAGCCAAGTTTTTACTAGCATTTTCAAAAGTTACAAAATAAAAATTTTAGGAGCAAATTTCAGTATTTAGACCACAAACAAGTACAATATGCAATTGGAAAAATGATTTAAGGTAGAAAAAGCAAAAAACATATTTTTCATTTTTATTTTCGATTTAAGTAAGTAGCTCAGGGACAGGACTCAAGAGGACAAGAAATGGGCGGCACACACACACAAAATTTACTCTCACAGTGACACTGACAGCAGTTTGCAGCAGCACAGATTATGACCCATCACTGACACTACACGTTCCCTCCTGAGTCACAGAGACAGGATCTCTCTCTAAGCCTAGGGGTCCCTCCAGTCCAGTCCAGTCTAAACAGCACTGACGATCCCAGCCTGCCTTGCTCCCATACTGCAGACCCGCACACAAGGCTCTAGCCGCTCTGCTTGGCTCCATTGCACCATATCATCCCATCACATTCTTAGGCATCGCCTCTGCCAGAGCCGCCCGGTCGCACTGTAGCAGGCACTCGGATGGTCTCAGCCAGCTCCGAACCAAGCCGAGCATCACAGCCATATTTTTTACTGGCAACCTTTTACTGTCAGGAAAAAATTGCCTGTTTTTACTGGATGCCAGTAAAAATACTGATGGTCGGCAACACTGCTGCATAGGGTAAGGCATGATTTATGTCTAAAAGTGTGAGAACTGACGCTTCCTTTAAAGAAACTACATGTCCTACAACCCCTGGGTCTCTGTCTAGTTGGGTCAGTGGTTCTCCAGGTGAGAAGAGGAGAAAGAGGGGTAAAAAAAACACGACAGAGATACTTCTAAGAGTAGTATTCAGTTGTCTGTAAAAAAATATGGCAAAAGCGTGTTCTTCCCTTCATAACGTTGCTAGATACTTGTTCTAGGGTCAAGCAACATTGACCCTAGGGGGGGAAGGGGTGTGTCACACTCTACTCATCTGGATCTTCCAGAAAGTCTTGCACTGCTCTAGGTTGTGATCGGATCCAGCGAACCATTGTAAAAAGGATGAGTCTCCAAACAGAGGATTGTGTTTGCCCAAATTCCATTAAAATGTGTACTATACACTAAACTACACCAACCTTCCTGAGGAATACATTTGGAAGCATCGTTTTATTCAATGGGCGCCTCTACTGACCACACATTTGTTACATTTTTGGGCCCTTATCCTTTTTTACCTTTCAGGCTCTGCAGGTGAGAGCTAAATGGTAATTGGATATGACGGACACAAACAGAGCCAAGAGCTCACCATGCAATGCAACACAGAAGAAATGACGAGTCATGCACCCGGACATGGTGGGGCTGATTACCGAAATTTTTGGAGTCCAAAATCAGGTGCAGCTGTGCATGGTAGCCAATCGGCTTCTAACTTCAGCTTTGTTCAATTTAAGTTTTGACACTCTAAATATTTATTAAATCCACCCCAGTATGACCTGGAACCAGTTTAGTAAATGGGCAATTGATCAGCCAAGATACTGCAGACACACATTGGACCCATTATTACAAGGTATGCAGGGCCTGTGCCAGACTATTTTTTGCATCCTAGGCAAGACCAGCTAAATTCAATAATTTTAGCACCAGAACTCCTGGTGGAGGGATGGAGCAAGGTGGACAGGCCAGATGGGAGGGATGGAGCCAGGTGGACAGGAGGGGGGTGCAGCCAGGTTTAGAGATGGAGCTAGGTGGAAAGGAGAGGGGGGGTGCAGCCAGGTGGAGGGGGTCACACACCAGTGATGAGGTCTAAGTCTTTATCCCCAGCGTAATACCGCCCCCCCCCCCCCACCTGACCCCCCCCCACCTGACAAGTTGGATCAGCAGATGGGGGGCTGCTACAGGATGCGAGTCACAGCTAATGCACAGGAGACCTCCAGCTCCTCCCCCATGAGATCAGCTGGTCATTTGGTTCCACCTCCAGGCTCTGGCAGCCGGCCGCAGAGAGACTGGGGAAGTAGGGTGGGCTACAGTAGGTGAGGGAAACCAACAACACAGGGAATTTAACTACACTTAAAGTGTTACTAAACCCACAACAGTAAAATCAGTGTGTATATGCAGGAAAGCATGCTTGTTATACATGGAACTTAAAGGGGTTAATCCTCTGCATTGTGTAAAGAGGCTGTTTGATCCTGTCTTCTCTGATCCTTCCCTTCTTCCACTGTCCCCAATCTATCTTCTAAAAGAAGAGAGCCTTGGGGGCACTCTGCACATGCTCAGTTTATGTATTGCTAGTTTTTTTTTTTTTTTTTTTTTTTCATGAGTGCATGTGATCAGCACAGGGCCAATTGGCACTGTCCAGACAGAGGGTCAGGGGTCCTGCAGCCTCATAGAATCAGGGGTCAAGTCCTGGGGAAAAAAGTGTTGGAACTCCCACCCAAGATCCACTCCCCCACCAAAAAAATAAAAATGATACGCTCATATGCATAATTGCTAAACCGCATTGTGGTTTTTTTTCCCGATCCACTGTACCTTAGTAATCCTTTAGATTACTGGCCGCTTCTGTATATGGATTCATCGGGTAGTGTGTGGGTATTCCGTCACTTCCTCAATGTCGCAATGTCTCCTGGGAGCTTTTGTCATTGTTCCCAGGAGACATTGCGGAGGTCTGCCGCGAGTTATCGCTGGATTTAGAAAGAAGCAAGTATAACTCGCGGCAGACCTCCGCAGTGTCTCCTGGGAACAATGACAAAAGCTCTCAGGAGACATTGTGGCATCGAGGAAGTGACGGAATACCCGCACACTACCTTATGAATCCATATAGAGGAAGCGGCCAGTAACATAAAGGATTACTAAGGTTCCCCCTGACAGTGACTCAAGCTGGGCATCGCCGCTTAGTGAAGGATTGGCTCGGCTGCTCTAGTCCTGCAAAGGGAACGGAAAAAAGTGCAGAAACTCCGTTCCCATGCATTCCCGCAGGACTTGAGCCCTGCAATCAGAGAAGAATGAAAACTCCTCCTACAAGCTTAAACTAGAAGTGAGAAGACTGCTATATACTGATGAGAAGTATTTAACAGTTTATAGTTGCTAAAAT
The DNA here is from genome assembly GCF_905171775.1 of Rana temporaria. NCBI lineage: Eukaryota > Metazoa > Chordata > Amphibia > Anura > Ranidae > Rana > Rana temporaria. The sequence continues at coordinate 32,727,266 of NC_053500.1, read as the reverse complement.
AAATGCATTTTCATGGTCTGTGGGAGACCAGATATAGTGAATGCAGGGTTCTGGATTTAGTAACGCTCTAATACTTAGTTCATAGGTAATGCAACATTTTTTCAAAGTGGTTGGCGCATTCTTGTATCTCTGGGTCCTGGTTTGCATGAAACGTGCATGCTCACCATATTTCTTTGAGTAAACTGGTATATGACTACATTTTGGTCTTTGCGAGATCCATATCACACGCGCACACTCTGATCTCCGTCGGGGGTCACAGACTGATGTGAATGGTTCTATGTTCTCTGTATGGTATGATGTATTATACTGCCACTGTATAAATACAGGAACTAAATCCATAAACCTTCCTGGAATGTTGTTTTCTTTGCTTTTCTCGTTTTTTAGCAGTTGATGTAAAGGTGACAGAGAATCCACCTAACCTCCGAGTGGTGAAGACATCCGATAGATACCTCACGGTCATGTTTGAGCTGAGCCCACACAGTGGAGGAGGACTATGTGTACGCCGTGTGGAGTCCCCTGTGCCTATCCTCACTAATCCTTATAATGGTGAGCCTAGAACTGTGTAAAAGATTGAATTGTATGTGAGATTTCTTTTGTTCATCAATGGAGATCATTGAAACACTTTTGATAATTTTTTTTTTTTTTAGATCAGGGCCAGGCCAAAGCTCCAGTAGATGAGGTAGATGCATTAGGGGGCTGGACTAACTCACTTTAGCACCACCATAGGCGTGCGCAGGGAGTGTGCCCGGGCACACCCTAAATCGCCCCCAGTGCATGCCTCCCATGTGCTCTGGACAGCTGTTCCGGCACTCCGTCTCCCCTGCAGCTGCGCTAGTCGCAGGCAGCTACAGAAGAAACAATGCTTGTTTTTTACGGGAGGGTATTAAAAATGCCAGTGTTCTGTCGAAGTGCCCCCCCATCAAATGGTGCCCATGCATGCTCAGGACGGAGCCACACTCGAGCTAAGTTGCTGATCAGCTGGAGTGGCGTGACCATGGCGCAAGCGCACATCGTAGGAGGTATCTCTCTCGATGGGAGATGCTATTTCACGGGCACAATTGAAACCTATACAAACAGTGGGAGGAGACCCTAGTTCTCACATTATGCCTCGCTGTTACGGGGTGGCTTTACAGTGTGCTGATGGTCCGGTTTCCCAGTTGTTGGTATAGGTTTAAATTGTGGCTGTGAAATAGTATGCCCCATCGAGGGATGCCTCCTACGTAGGGTGACCACATTTTCAAACTACCATTCAGGGACACCCCCCTTCCCAAAAAATCAGCTTGTGCTGTAACAGATCACAGCACAGTGATTGGACACAAGAGGCAGGATTTATGATTTCTCCAATCACAAGCAGAGGGCAGGATTGTGCTCCTCCAGGCATTCCCAGCCAGGAAAGTACTGTCAGTGAGTAAAGCGGTGACGTGGTGCCCTTTTTTGGGGGCATCAGATTGACCCGGGGGTGGCTGTGTCAGTTTCATTCCGGGACACTGTATTGTCCTGAAATGAATGTGCCCGGGACAGACCTGCAAAATGCTGAACTGTCCTGGGCAACCCGGGACACGTGGTCACCCTACTCCTACGATGTGCACATATGCCATGGTTACGTCAGCCTGGCAAATCGGCAGTTGTGCTATGACGTACGGCGCATGTGCGGTTCGTCCCGGGCACTATTTGATGGGGGGTCACTTCTCGATGGAACACCTACACAGGGAGTAGGGAGGCAGGGCTGTAATTAAATTGGCTTTATACAGGGGGGGTCGGGTGCTAAAAACCAACATGGGGGGCCTACAAGCCAATTATAGCCCCTGCACCATGCTGTCCTTTAGCACCCGCCCCCTCCCTGGCATAAACCATTAGCATTTCCTCTGTAGCTGCCTGTAACAAGCACAGCTGTATAGGGGACACAGACAGAGCATTCACTTATGTCTGTTCTACCTGGGACTCTTCACAGTACAGTGGATGGGATAAGTAGCTGTAATCTGGCTCCTGTCTACTGGGTTGGAGTTGGAGGTGCAGTATCCCGAGTACTGTGATGAGTCCAGGGTCGAGGAGAATGGAAGTAAACAGTGCAGTGGTGAACTACCTACTGCCCACTTGGCACTGTGTGTGTGTGTATTGCGCTTATTGTGTTTCGATAAGTATTTTGTTTTTAGTGTGTGGAACTGTCTGTTTGGAAAGTAGGGGTGTGATTTGGGAGCAGCACAGTGGTGTAGTGGTAAGTACTTTCACCTAGCAGCAAAAGGGTCGCTGGTTCAAATCCCGACCACGACACCATCTGCTTGGAGTTTGCATGTTCTCCCTGTGTCTGCGTGGGTTTCCTCTGGGTACTCCGGTTTCCTACCACACTCCAAAGACATGCTGGTAGGTTAATTGGATCCTGGCCCAGTATATATGTGTGTACGACTGTGTGTCAAGATCCTACGGGGTAAATGACCGCACCAGCCGGGAAGACACTGGCTGCAAAAAGCGCCTAGAGGCAATTCAGTTTGCATGTGTAGCGCTATACAAGTCATTCATTAATTCATTTGCATTTTTGAGCGCATCACATGCGCCCCCTTTTTTTTTTTTTTTTTTTTGTATCAACTTAATTTTAATTGTACAAGGTGACAGTTCATTCGTGTCACCGCACAGCAGTGTAGTGCCTTCCTGTGCACTGTGATGGACCGTAGCAGGTCTGTATTTTATCACAGCTACTGGGCTGCATTGCAGTGCTAATGGCGTACGTAGAAAACAATTGTTTTCTATGTGCCCTAGTGATAAATGGAATTCTTTGAGTGTTGACATATGGCAGTCACTGTTGTGAACGGGCCCTAAAACGCATGCATTGGTAAAAAAAATAAAAATACCGATCTGTTCGAAAAACTGCATGGTGGTGTTTTTTTTTTTTTTTTTCTTTGTCCTTTCATTTAGTCCTTGACCATTTCAAATCGCATGACAAGTTCCAGCCTATTTTCAGTAATGGAACCATTTCTATCACCGCAACTCGTGTCGCAGCAACTATGAAAAAGGTTCCTGCACTACTTTGTGACAATTTAATTGCGAGTTGCATAGATTTCTCTTTTAAAAGTCGTCTGTGAAAAGCGCTGCACCGTTGTGAACCGGGGCTACCTGTGGCCATTATAAAGAGATGTGCACAGTACAGAATGACACGCTTATAATACTCCTGTGTAGAACACGTTCCTCTATACATTCCCTGACCTCGCCTCGTTGCTCATGTTACAGATTCTTTACTCTATAATTTGTGTTAAGGCAGGCGTTCTCCCTCCTCTGCACTCCTTATACAGGAATATCTGCCCCCAGGTAATGGAATTGTTTGACTGCGAGCAAAATAATTTCAAAGGTGTCCAGTGATCCCTGATTATTACACCCAGAGATGAATGCGTCCAGTATTTCTGGAAGGTCCAGGACCTGACCTCTGAACTTTCTTTTCAGCCAACAAGAGACGGGTCAGGGAGGGACGGCTTCCTGCATTGCTGGAGTTTGATTCACCGGACTGTGATCACCAGACCCTGAAGACTGAAGGGGTTAATGCCTCATCTGCTACAGGTAAGAGCCTCTCCATTGTATTTGTACTTCAACACGGTGTCAGAGAGTAATGCGTGGTACATAAAGGTGTGTAGTTCAGTCCATGCCGATTACCTGAAGGCAAGAATGAATATGTACCTGTGGTTTATAGGATTGCGGTAGCTCAGGCAGTGCCACAGCACCATAACAAGGAATATAGCAACTAAGACAGGTTTTCTAACCTTACGAACATATTCGCCAGCACACCGCGGATTGTACAAAACGTCCAAAAGTTTAGTGCAGTAAAAACATCACAACGATTGCAACGTTTCGAGGCCACGCAGGACCTCTTCTTCAGGCAAGTTTTTGCACTTATTGGTCGTTTCTCCAGGAAGGTGTGCGATTAAAATATTAACTAAGGTTTTCTAACCTGGCCAGTCAGCTGTTCCTCTGGGAGCAACTGTCCAGTGCTAGTGCGTTGGCCGTGTGTGTGTGTGTGTGTGTGTGTAATATAATAATAATAATAATAATAATAATAATAATAATAATTTTTTATATATATATATATATATATATATATATATATATATATATATATATATATATATATATATATATATATATATATATATATATATATATATATATATATATATATATATAATTTAGTATGGCTTGCTGAACATCATCCTTCTTTTTTTTTTTTCGATTTTAATTATAACGCACATACAGATCCAACTACTTTTTATTTTTTTTGCCACATCTTCCCCCACTGTAATATATCCACATCTCTCCCCACTTTATATAGGACGATTGTCTGCTTGCTTAGTCTTAGTCTAACCAGAACGACACATCAGGCAGACCTGTCCTTCGTCTGTATCCACGAGCAGTTGAGACGGGTGACGATGACGTCGGCGCGCCGCTCTAGGGGAGGGAGGCCGCCACCGGGTGTACCAAGATGGCCGCCGCTCCGGAGCTAGGCCAAATCTGCAGCCTTTCCTATGTAAGTCAGACAGCGGCGTTTAGACAGAAGACGGCAGAGAGGCGATTACCGATCAAAATAATTTTGATCGATCAAAGAAATTAACGATTAATCGAGTAATCGTTAATTTCCACAGCCCTAATATACATATAGATAGTGCATCCGGGAAGTAATTCCCAACACTTCACTTTTTTTCTTTTGGATTCATAATTTTCCTCAATTCTACAAACAATACTCCATAATGACAGCGTGAAAGACGTTTGTTTTGAAATCTGCAAATTTATTAAAAAATCCCATGTACATAAGTATTCGCGGCCTTTGCTCAATACTTTGAAGCACCTTTGGCACCAATTACAGCCTCAAGCCTTTTGAGTATGATGCTACAATCTTGGCACACCTATTTTTGGGCAGTTTCTCCCATTCTTCTTTGCCGGACCTCTGAAGTTCCATCAGGTTGGATGGGGAGCGTCGGTGCACAGCCATTTTTAGATCTCCCCAGAGATGTTCAATCGGGTTCAAGTTTGGGCTCTGGCTGGGCCGCTCAAGAACAATCAGTTGTCCCATAGCTGCGCCTTTTATTATCTTGGTTTGTTTGGTTAGGGTCTTTGTCCTGTTGGAAGATGAACCTTCACCCCAGTCTTGGGGTCCAGAGCACTCTAGATCAGGTTTTCAGCAAGGATGTCTCTGTACATTACTGCATTCATCTTTTTCTCAAACCTGACTAGTCTCCCAGTTCCTGCCACTGAAAAACATCCCCACGGCGTGATGCTGCCACCACCATGCTTCACTGTAGGGATGGTATTGGCCAGGGGATATGCGGTGCTTGCTTTCCTCAAGACATGGTGCTTGCCATTAAGGCTAAAGAGTTTCAATCTTTGTTTCATCAGACCAGAGAATTTTGTACTTCAGATGCCTTTTGGAAAACTCCAGGCAGGCTGTCATGTGCCTTTTACTGAGGAGTGGCTTCCGTCTGGCCACTCCACCAATCAGGCCTGTATGGTAGAGTGCTGCAGAGATGATTGATCTGCTCTCTCCAAAGAGAAATGCTGGAGCTCTGTCAGATTCTTGGACACCTCCCTGTCTAAGGTCCTTCTCCCCATTGGCTCTGTTTTGGCCAGACGACCCGCTCTAGGAAGAGTCCTGGTGGTTCCAAACTCCTTCCATTTATAAGGATTTATAAAATCGGTTAAAAAAAAAAAAGCAGGAAAAAATTTAAATGAAGGAGAAGAAGGAGGTAATTGGGGTGAATTAGGGCTGATTTAGGTGGGGAAATTAAGGGTTAATAAAGGGTTAAAACGGAGGGACAGTTGATTAAAAAGTTATATATATTATAGTTTGTATGTATATATACATATAGGGGTGTACTCACTTTGGTTGCCAGCGGTTTAGACATTAATGGCTGTGTGGTTACACTGTTATACAAGCTGTATACTCACTACTTTTTATATTGTAGTAAAGTGAAATTTCTTCAGTGTTGTCCTTTTTCTTCTTTCCCGGAGTTCAACCTTTTAAAATGTCTCATAAGCCAAATTCATTTATTTTTGCATCCTTTGACTGTAATCATATGTAGTAGAAGATTGTGTGCATCTGAACCACCTTGGTATGTTATGGATAGCATTGGCTTGCTGGTCATTTCTTCTACATGTCTACTAAGCAGCATTCTGTGAAATTCTGTTGCTGCGGGCTGAAATTGTACAGGAAGTGACTGTTTCCTATCCAACTAACCAGGCAGGGAGATAAAGTCGTCATACTGGGAGAAGAGAGAAGGGAAGAGGGCACCATCTAATGTACTGGCATCACCCCACAAGAAGAGCAGCATCTGTCAGTCACCGCCCGCATCTGCAGACTCAAAGGCCAGCTACACCAGCCCTGTACAAGGTGAGCACAGATGTATGGAGGGATCATATTAAACGACTAGATGTTTTATGGACAGTACTAAAGTTAAGATTTTAGTTCTGACCACTAATATTGCCTGTAGTTGATCATTAAATGTACACAATCACTTGGAAAATGAATCTAATGGGAGTGGTTTCATAATTATCAGCTGCTGCACCTGCAGGGCGCTAATAAGGAAATTGACAGGGACTGCATCCCTTCAGACATGTTCCTATTAAAAGTATCTCACCAGAAGGACCGTTTTTTGTCGCAGGGGATGCCGGATATCTGACTTGTGTCTTAGTGTAGACTTCTGGGAAAATCGGTGAGCCAATCACACAAACAGGAAATGTTTCTGGGGGGGCGTTCTGTTCACATTCTGTGTACAGAACACCCATTGGTAGCCATATTGCATTTTTTTACAGAAACTTAGAGCTGCAGATTGAAAAGAAAAGGAGATTATATATATATATATATATATATATATATATATATATATATATTATTCTGCAACATATTTTGTTAAAACAATCCCAATAAGCGTATATTGGTTTTCACAAAAGTTTTATAGCATCTACAAACTATATTATGGATTTTTTATTTATTTTAGTAGTAATGGCAGCGATCAGCAGGACTGCGATGCATTGCGTCGGACAATCGGGACACTGACACTTTTTGGGGACCAGTGACACAAATCCAACCATCGGTGCTAAAAGAATATGCACTGTCACTGTACTATTAACACTGGCTGGGAAGGGATTAACATCAGGGTGGCTCAAAAGGTTAGTGCAGAAAAAGTAAAAAACTCAGGAGATAGCTGTGCAGTAGATTGGAAAGTATTGTATAAGACCATCTTCACTAGTCAAACCACCACGCCGGCTGTGCTGCCACTCATAACTGGTGAGGGGAACCCAGAAGAAATTCTAAAAGGGAAAAAAGAGAGGGCACAAGCCTTGCAACTCTTTTAATGTATAAAGGATAAAATTGATGTACTCACAAAACAAGTATAAAGTCAAGCATGTAATGTACAGTCCATCAATTGCGTCACCCAGCAAGATCAACTGGCCAGTTACAATGATGGGATGTGTAGTACAAAAGCAGCTGATGCGTTTCGAGGTTGTCGCCTAGCTCTGAAAAAGAGGGGATCAAAAGGTTAAATGTGTTCCTATCTGGTGTTTTTACTAAACTGGGAGGTGCTTGTACTGGGGAAGCCACGATTGGTGCCCCTGCTTTGCAGGAACACGGGATCAATGACTTCACCGATGACCTAACGGCATTCTGCCTTGTTTACATAGGCAGACTGCTGTTCTGCCTGTGCCGTCAGACATCGAGTTTGCGGTACCCACTGATCAGCTCCGGCTGTGAATAATCACAGCCGGAGCGGGCAGGTGGCGCTGCGCCCACAATTTGGTAGTGCTGGTTATGTGATTCAGCGCAGGAGAACCACCTTGCTGCTGTAGATATGTATTGTACGGTCCGCAAGCGGTTAAATTGGATATTGATGAGTTGTTGTTGTTGGACTGTCCTAACATATCTACTATCCTTCTGGTCTACAGAACACAACATCTCCTCATCTCCATAACATAAGGGCACATTGGGCAGGTCACAAAACACCTGGCATTCATGTTTATGAGCACCGGTGCCTGAAGACTCGGATTGTGTCTGAACACCCTCTGTTCTCTATGCACACTCTGTGCTAGTGACCCCAGAGGCAAAACATTTCAGAGGGAAGTTCTACAAAATAAGAGGTGTAAAGGGAGGTCACATGGCACAGAACATGGGTGAGATCATGTAGATCAGAAAACAATTACACTTCTAAAGAACAATGGCAGAACATGGCCTGGCTGTAGTAAATACTCCAAGTCAGTTGTGTATTTGATATGGGGATGCTATTCCCACAATACAGGCATGTAATCTGTTGTATCAATAAACATCCATTCTCCCCGGGGCAGTAAGTCGCTCATGTGGGTTTATGTGAATGATGATGTGTTTTCATTTCATTACAGAATATTTATTTTCAAAGGCACTAATTGTGATTTCTAAACTGACCCACCCCATGTCAAGAACAATAAACACTTCTTGTTAATATAGCAAGGTAACAATTAGATTGGGTTGTTTGTTACATGGATCGTTATCCATGCAGGTTTACACTGAACTATCTACAGGTAATTCTGGGTGAGAAGTCTATTTTATGCAATAATTTTTTTTTTTTTCCCCCATTTGTGTCCCATATGAAGGATATGCCTTCACTCTCTGCCCTGTAAATGCATCAGGAAGTAAAAACGGATCTCTCCAAGGTGAGCATATTCCACTCACCAGAACAAGTGCCAGATTGGAAAATGTCCCCTCTCTGGGTTGTCGCCAGAACAGAACGTTTTTTGCTTTTTTTTTTTTTCCTCACTTGCAGTCTTTGACAGCGGATATCAGGACATAGAGGTCAATTTCCCATGGAGGAGGGAACGCAGAAAGAAGAACCTTACAGGGGTCTAATCCTACCCCACACAATCCACATCTCAAGAGCCAGACTACTAGCCATTGGTCAGCAGTGGTAGCTTTTACATTTGTATTGGCAAAGTTTCTTTTAAACTTTTATAATTGATTTGTGTGGTGCTGTCCCAAAATATATAACCTATATTGCCTTTAAACGCACAAGAACTTTTTTTTTTTTTTGTAAAATTGTTTTTATTGAATTTTCAAAACACACATACAATAACAGGCCACATACGTGACCAACATTGACCGGTTGAAACACAGAGACCGGTGTACAAAACTAAAACCTAACAAAATTAGGGGAAAGAAAAAAAAAAGGGGGGGGGGGAAGGAATGGGGGAACAGAAATGCTTGCATTAGAAACCGTCCATATTCACTGAACGGACTAGGATGAATAGAAACGAAATGAGGTTAGAGCACAACCAATCCCCCCCAAACAATATACATAAGACTTCTGCCCACACCCAGCTCCAGTGCAAAACCAAATGATATACGGTCTCATTCCCACCCAAGAAACCCATCCATAGCAACAGATTACCACATGCCCCTCTGCAAAATTGAACAGTCACCCCCACGTGCTTAGGGCAAATGTTTCTACGATTCCCTCCTACAGGATTCCCCGACCACTGCAGCCGCTAAATACTGCACCTCTCCGTCAAATTAGTTTAGTCTGATACCGTATCCGTGGAGGCCATCCAACCCCCCCAGACCTTATCGAACTTGGTCAATGCCCCTCTGCTCAAGTATGTGGCTTTGTAGAATGGGATGGCTTTGTTAACTAAGACTTTCCAGGCTGACACCGTAGGGGCAGAGGAACTCTTCCATGAGAGAATAATTATTTTCTTGGCATAGAAGAGTACAAGAATGAGAAGGGTTCTTATAGCCCTGGTCGTAGACAGGGGTTCAACCAACAATAGCCGACACACCTCCACAGTCATGGGGACCGAGATGGTGGTGACCGACCGGATACAATCCACCACTTCCTGCCAGTATGTCTGAATCTGTGGACATTCCCAGAAAACATGCATAAAATCGGCAGCAGGCATGGAGCACCGCCAGCAAGCCGATCCTTGGCCCCTGAACATTATAGCCAGCCTAGCAGGAGTCAGGTACACCCTATGTAGAAACTTATAGTGTATGAGTCTGTCTCTAGAGGAAACTAAGGCCTGGAAAGCCGCCCCCCAGACATCATCCCAGTCGTCCCTGTCCAGTCCCGAGGTCACCGAGTCCCAAGCCCGCCGACAAGGCGACAGTAACCCAGTAGTCTCCGGAAAGAGGTCTTTGTAGAAGCTGGATACCTCCTTGGGAAGTGATTCACTACGAGCCAATGATTCCAAGTCTCCAGACTCCAGAACCAAGGGGTTCCCTCCGAACTGGGTTTGAAATGCATGGTGCAATTGCAGGTATCTGAAAAAATGAGTATTAGGTAGGTCATATTGCGTTTTCAAGTCATCAAACGTCCTTAGGGTACCATTCACTGCAATGTGACTTAGGGTTTTAATCCCATATGCCGTCCATACCACCGGGTCCGGGTAATCCAAAATATGGATCAAGTTGGGGTTCCACCATAGGGGAGCATGGGGGGAGAGGGTGGCACGGTCGGTAGGTCTCAACGCCTGCGCCACAGCCCACGCTCTGATCACTGACCTCATGGAAGGCGTTAAGGGGTACGGGGCCCTCGGCCCCCTGTAGACTAACCGGGAGAGTGCTTCATAGGAGCCCACGCAGGCAGCTTCCAGCGACACTGCCGCATCGTCCAGGGCGGAAGTGAGCCAACGGTGTGCCACTGCTAACTGGCCGGCCAAAAAATACTTAGAGAAGTTGGGCACCCTCCCCCCATGGCTGTTGAAGGATGGCCAACTTAAGGCGGGGTAAACTACCCTGCCACAAGAAAGAGGAGATCATACCATCTATGGCCCTAAAAACTGACTTTGGTATCCACACCGGGGCATTCCTAAGCGTATAAAGTAGAAGAGGAAGAATCTTCATTTTGATAAGATTAACCCTACCTATGAGGGACAGGGGGAGATTTTTCCAGGAGTTCAGCCTCTTAGAGACGATATTAAGCAATGGGGACACATTAAGGTCAATAAAGTCTGATACTGAGTTCGTAATCTGCAACCCCAAGTACCTAATCTGGGTCACCCACTGTAAGGGGTTTGAGGGGTCGGCCCCTCTAGGGGACGCATGAGAACGTAGTGGGAGGATTTTGGATTTGGTCCAGTTAACTTTGAGACCGGATACCTCAGTAAATTTGCCCATCAGTGTCAGTGCTGCATGTAAAGAAGGGCCCGTATCCCCAAGAAACAGGACCAGGTCAAACGCACAAGAACTTTATTGGCATCCCAGTCTTGGTCTATAGGGTTCAATATTGAGTTGGCCCACCCTTTGCAGCTATAACAGCATCAACTCTTCTGGGAAGGCTGTCCACAAGGTTTAGGAGTGTCTATGGAAATGTTTGACCATTCTTCCAGAAGCACATATGTGAGGTCAGGCACTGGTGTTTGATGAGAAGGCCTGGTTTGCAGTCTCCGCTCTAATTCATCCCAAAAAATGTTTTATCGGGTTGAGGTCAGTCAAGTTACTCCATCCCAAACTCTCTCATCCATGTCTTTATGGGCCTCGCTTTGTGCACTGGTACAAATCATTTGGTAGAGGGGGGATTATGGTGTGGGGTATTTTTCTTTTTTTCAGGTGTTGAACTTGACATTGAAGGGAACTCGAAGGCTATTTTCACACGAGGCAGTTATTCAGGCTTTTATAGCACCTGAAAACTGCCTCTCGTGCCTCCCCAGTGTGACAGCACGAATGCTGTTACACTAAAAAAAAAAAAAAAATGTGCTGCAAGCAACATCTTTGGGGTGGTGTGGGAGCACTGTATAAATGAGGCGCTCCCGCCCCTGCCCATTGTCGCTATTAACCCCTTCGGCCGCTAGCGGGGGTTAAAATCGACCCCGCTATTGGCCAAAAAGCGCTGCTAAAATGACGATAAATCGCTGCTAAAACTAGCGGCGCTTTACTGTTAACGGACCCACTGTCCCAGTGTGAAAGCACCCTCAAAGCATCAGCATACCAAGACATTTTGGATAATTTCATGCTCCTAACTTTATGGGAACCGTTTGGGGATGGCCCTTTCCTGTTCCAACATGACTGCGCACCAGAGCACAAAGCAAGGTCCAAAAAATACCTGAAGGAGCGAGTTTTGGGTGGAAGAACTTGATTGGCCTGCAGAGTCCTGACCTCAATCAGATGGAACACCATTGGGATGAATTAGAGCGGAGACTGTGAGTCAGGCCTTCTTGTTCAACATCAGTGCCTGACCTCACAAATGCGCTTCTGGAAGAATGGTCAAACATTCCCATAGACACTCCTAAACCTTGTGGAAAGCCTTCTCAGAAGAGTTGAAGCTGTTATAGCTGCAAAGGGTGGGCCAACTCAATATTGAACCCTACGGACTAAGACTGGGATGCCATTAAAGCGGAGTTCTGGCCACAATTTCACTTTTTATATATAAATACCCCTGTAATACACAAGCTTAATGTATTCTAGTAAAGTAAGTCTGTAAACTAAGGTCCGTTTTGTTAGGTTGTTACAGCATTTAGACACTTTATAAAATAGAAATTGACTGGGGCCATCTTAAGTGTGGGCATCATGAAGCCAGACTGTATGACTTCCTGGATTTCAGCCTTGCAGATCTCGCACATGCTCAGTGCTGCACTAGCAGTGTAATAGGTTTCAGATCAGGTTTCAGCACCTGTACTGTCCAAGTCACATGATTCTTCGAGACTGGGGAGTGCACAGACTCCTGGAAAGTTACACCCACTACATTCCCAGGAGTCTGTGCGGTGTAGGTTAGGAAGCTTAAGCACCTAGGTGCAGGAAGTGGGAAGATTAACTATTCTGCCTAGCAACAACACTTTGAAGGCATCTAAAAAAAAAAAAAAATTTCTTAAAGGACTAATGAATTTTTTTTAAAACTACTGATGTAATTTTATATTTATGGGTGGAACTCCACTTTAAAGTTCATGTGTGAGTAAAGGCAGGTGTTCCAATACTTTTGGCAATATAGTGTTTGTGTAGGCTAAATCTCTGCTTTAAAGTAATACTAAACACACTTTAATTTACATTGTCCCTTCTATTTCTGTATGTGGATGGTGTCACTGCAATTATAATTTTATACCCTTTTTTTTCTAAGCAATAACCCAGATTGCTGGGTCATTTCTGTCGCATGACCCAGATCTTTCCTAGCAGAAGTTTAAAAAACAGAACCTCCTTTCTGGCACTGTTGCCCACAACCCAAAGACTAAGGGCGGTTATAGATGCCCTCAGTCATTGGGTCAAATGACACCCAGCATCAATCAACCTGGAAGACCGAAGACACTCTGTGAGTGCAGTGGCATGGCCTGTTTATCCCTGCAATGATGCATAGCCATGAAGTCATAACTTTCCCGCACCTCTCTACATCATTGTGGGCCACCCACTTCTGGGGGACGGCCTGTAAAGTAAGACCACCATTTGTCATTTGAGGAGTCTAAGAGGAGCACAGACTTGGACTTTGGATTGTACGCTGTTGTTATCTTGAATAAGTCGTATTCAATATCATTTGTCTGCCTTGTGCACTTTGTCCTCATTCTGATCTCATAGATGAGAATGCCATAAATATCAGTTCTGAAAGGAGTGTACACCGGATAAATGTGTGCTGTGCTCCCTGCGGTCTTCTGATTCTTAGTCTTGATTGCCAACTTCCTCAGACGTGAGTTGCATGTTTTGTTGTGTCTAGCTCGACTGTATAGATATCTGACTCTGGGCTCTTTGCCAATGAAATCCAATAGAACTGGTGTGTTCTTTGTGGTGGTGGGGAACTTGTAAATTGGGTTTGGCAGCTCAAAAGTTTAGGTGTTTTTCAGAATTGTTTGTGGTTGAAGGGATTGCCATGTTCCTACTTGATTGACCAACTAACATCCTGTCCAGTAAATATAATCCAATCCAAGGACTGGCATGAATTTTTTGACTGGTCTCTAAGCCTGGTAAGACCCATCTGAGCAATATGGTGCATATAAAAATACTTTAATAATTTTTTTTGGTCTTGGGTTTTCATGACTGTTGATTACTTATTTGTTATGCTTGCCTTTTCCCTAACATTTAGTAGCATGGAAAGTATTTATTTAGATCTGAAGTTAATCGGACCTTAGTTTGCTTGGACTAGGCAAAGTACCATACTCCTGTACACTGATCATAATAGTTTGACTCTGTACTTTAAGCCTTGCCTTTTTGACTCGACTGTGTTGAGCTGGGCAGCAGGCAGTTGCACTATATGACTGTAGATTGGATTGAAATTGTTAACTTCCATGTTTCGTTGTGTTGTTGTACCAGTGCATTGCAGTAATCCAAAAGAATGTTAATGCTGATTAGCATTTTGAGCTTCAAAATGGTAAACTAAAAACCCAAATCCCTGGTAACAGTCAGTCTGTTTTTCAGATGTGGTTTCGCCGAAGAGAAAACCTCACAGATCTGGTAAGTTATTTTATTGTATAATGTCACCTACTGTACATGGTGTACGGGATAGCGCCAGTTGAATCGAATAACCAAAGGTAATTGGGTATATGCACTCACTAGGAGGTTGGGACACTTGAGAAGCAGAAGGGGTGTATCCCTGGGCAAAGAAGTCATTGTTGGCTTAGATTGGTATCCTAAGAAAATACTTCAGATCTCTCACAGCTCTGCTGGTAGAACCTTTTCCTAATCGAAAGTGATCGCCTGAATGTTGAGAGTGGCCTGGAACCAACTAAACGAAATTGCTGCTTTTTACAAGACTTGAGTCTACAGTGACCAATGCACTGTAAAATCACTGGACGATTTGTTAGCTGTAGTCTTCCAAGGGTCTGGTTCTTTCCTTCCCTGTTAATGCTCACCCAACTTGAGTTGTGGGAATATCTTTGGTGTTTTTACATGAGGGCCTCTACCACCTAGCTGTGTAGAGCTGTCACCTGGTCCCAGCTGGAAAATCTTGTGGTTGTAATGGTTTTGGCCATGACCTCTTTTGGCAGAAAGCCTTAGAAAGTAACTGTTACCCAGGTGGACTCAAAATTGAATTGAAGGCAAAACTTTTACAATCGCATGAATTCATAATTTGAAAAATACGAGGGGCGTTCAAGTTGGACTGGTAATCTTTTTACAGCATAAAAAGGAATGCTAGCGTGGCGGTACTACACGCACTAGTGTCAAGTGTGACCTATTTCTGATAGGCGGTGTGCCTAACGCAAGCCAGTCCAGAGACCGTTAATTAAGATGACAGGCAACAGTGTTGGTGCATGCTTGGAACAGCGCGTGGTGATGAACGAAGGCATAAAACAGCGGATATCTACAGAAGATTTCAAGTACAGTACAGTGCTGAGATGGTATGAATGTTTCAAAGATGGCCGTACGTCCGTCAGTGACGATTCCATCCATAGTGGTTCCCAGCCCACTGCAGTCATTCCTGTGAACATTCAGCGATGGGACGCCTAATTCTGGATAATCGATGCATAACCTGACGTGAAATTGCACAAGAGACCAAATTTTCGGTGGCAACAGTGAACACAATCCTTCACAGACCTTTGCATTTTTGCAAAGTTGGCGCACGCTGGGTACCAAGACAGCTTTCAGCTTTTGACAGCCACAGAAGAGTTGAAGAAATAGCGGAAACTGCAGACAAAATGGCTGGTTTGATCTTTAAGTGCGTCCAGTTTCTCCAGCAACTCGGCTGGGAGGTATTGCCACATACCCCTTGCACCTGTTTGGACCCCTAAAAGAGTTTCCTCAAAGGTCAGCATTTAAGCACTGATGATAAAGTGAAGCCGGCTGTCCTAGAATGGTTTAGGTGTACTGACAAATCTTTCTATGCCAAAGATTTCCAGACATTAAACATTGGGATAAGTGTAGCAAGGGAGTATGTAAAAAAAAAAAAAAAAAAAAAAAGCCCATTGTATGTTGGCAGCACTTTTTGGTGTGTAAGATTACCTTTTTTGTAAACTGTATTCCTTAGTTTCTATAGTTAATATTAAATGTCGGGGGGGGGGGGGGGGGAGATTAAAATTAAAAATAAATTCATAGTGTATGTTTCCTCATGCTTACCCTTTAAAAATGCTCATGCGCAGCCGTTTCTAATCATCGTGGTATCTTTGTGTTTCTTCTAATACATAATTGTACTGCCTTTGTTGGCCCTGCAGAAAACCTTGCTGGGAAGTGATCTAGAGCAGGGGTGCTCAACTGGTCGCCCAGAGCCCTCTGATGTGGCCTGCAACCTCCGGCTCTGGGATGGTGGGTCAGTAAGCCCAGAACGCGGGTTGCCAACCCATCGTCCAAGAGTATCAGAGTGAATGGAGTGGAAGAAAGTGGCTGTGGGGGGAGCAGGAGCCACATAAGCTGATGCTTTTTCTAAAGGCACTGGCTCCGGTCCCAGGCATTTGGTATTGCTCCATCTGGGAAAGGAACCTTTCTCAGACCCGGTTCACACTGGGGCGACACGACAGGTGGCTCAGCCGCCTGACGTGTCGCGTCCAATTGAATGCAATGGAACCATTCTAATAGGAGCGACGCAAGTCACTCCGACTTAGAAAAAAGGTTCCTGTAGTATTTCGGGGGCGGCTCGGGGCGATCTGCGTTGACTTCTATACAGAAGTCGTTTTGCGAATCGCCTCTGAAGTCGTCCTCAGGACGACTTGCAGAGTCGCCCCCGAAGTCGTGCCGCCTATGTGTAAACCGACTCGAACGGTCAGCAATGCCCAGAGACTGAAAGATAAAAGATCAGTTTATCAAACATCACCGTTTAGCAATGGCCATATGTGTTAAACATCATAGTTTTGCAATTGGCATTAATGAGCACTTGGCTTGGAGAAGAAGAAAAAAAAAGTCAAACCACAACAAAAATCTTGCTCAAAAACAAAACCATTCGCTATATCAGAATTTTAGTGTGAATACATCGATCTTTCCCTTTTTATTAGAATGGGGGGGGGGGGGAGAGGACACATATGTGTACTTTTCAGCATTTTCATAGCAATGCTATAGATCGAGATATGTAATAATATTGTAGCCATAAACCAGAAATAAACAAGATGTCAAAGTCCTGTGAACATTGCAACATCAATCCGCATCCACCACAGTGCAAACCCCTTACAGAGTTTTTTAAAGAGGAACTGCAGTCTGCTCACATAATTTGTAATAAACATATTTGCCATTCTGAAGCTTCCCTCCAACTAGGGTTGTCCAGATACCGATACCGAGTATTTGCGGGAGTACTCGTACTCGTGCAAATGCTCCCGATACCTAAATAGAATACTTTTTTTGTATTTATCAACATGTTCTATGAAAATTCTTTGAGTTTTTTACTACTGCGTGACAAGCAAATAAAACATTTTTATTCATTTTTACTCATTTTTATTCTTTTATAATGTCTTGAGTTAGAGTTCTTCATAATTCTAAAGAAAATATCCTTAGTCTGTATTGTGGTTTGAAAACTGTCACATGACATTTAAAAAAAGTATCGGTATTCGGTATCGGCGACTACATGAAAAAAAGTATCGGTACTTGTACTCGGTCCTAAAAAAGTGGTATCGGGACAACCCTACTACTTTGCATATTTTATATATACTGTGATTCTGTACTTGCCAAATATGCTCCAGAAATCTTCCTCCATTGAGTCTGGCTGCAACCATTTTAACTGTGGGCAGCTGGAGCTGCTGCCTGTTCACTTCCTGGATTTACAGAGGCTTACCTCCAGCTCTGTAGCTTTCATTGGTCCTCTTATGACTAATCCCCCCTCCGTTCCTGGCAAACTCTCTCGATATTGAGACAGGGCTGTGCATGTTGTAAGCCTAGGCTTTTTTTTTTTTATCAAACAGGAAGTGGGCTGTATAAGATATTTACTGCCAGAATAAAAATGTTTTGCTATCCAAAGTTAAAACAATAAGGGCAGAAGATTTAATAGATGGGAAAGTTGAAAAATGGACTTAAAGTGGAGGTTCACCCGAAAAGTAAATTTTTAACATTAGATTGATGCTCATTTTGTCAAGGGGAATCGGGTAGTTTTTTTAAAATCGAAGCTGTACTTACCGTTTTAGAGAGCGATCTTCTCTGCCGATTCCGGGTATGGGCTGCGGGACTGGGCGTTCCTATTTGATTGACAGGCTTCCGACGGTCGCATACATCGCGTCACTATTTTCCGAAAGTAGCTGAACGTCGGTGCGCAGGCGCCGTATATAGAGCCGCACCGACGTTCGGCTACTCGTGACGCGATGTATGCGACCGTCGGAAGCCTGTCAATCAAATGGGAACGCCCAGTCCCGAAGACCATACCAGGAAGCGGCGGAGAAGATCGCTCTCTAAAACGGTAAGTACTGCTTCGATTTTAAAAAAACTACCCGATTCCCCTTCACAAAATGAGAAATAGGGTGACCACATTTCCAAACTACTATTCAGGGACACCCCCCTTCCCAAAAATCAGCTTGTGCTGTAACGAATCACAGCACAGTGATGGACACAAGAGGCGGGATTTATAATTTCTCCAATCGCACACAGGGGGCGGGATTGTGCTCCTCCAGGCATTCCCGGCAAGGACAAGTACTGTCAGTGAGTAAAGTGGTGATGTGACAGCCTTTTTTGGGGGCATCAGATCGGCCTGGGGGGTGTCTGTCAGTTTCATTCCGGGACACTGTATTGTCCTGGAATGAAGGTGCCCGGGACAGACCTGCAAAATGCGGGACTGTCCCGGGCAATCCGGGACACGTGGTCACCCTAAAGTACAGTCCAGTAGATCTTGGGAATTCCTTGTTCTTGCAAATCCTGGTTTTCTCCTGGAGCTCAGCCTAACCTGATGCCAACAGGTGCAGTGTTATCAGTAAAGTGCTGTGGTTTTTGGGGACCCTTTGGAGGGAACATATAATGGGAGATCTGGATTCAAATGTTTCTTCTATAATAAATTGTATTTTAATTTTCTGGTATACTGTGTTCAAATGACCATTAAGTCCTTAAAGGTCTTTTCACTGGTGGGTGTGTACTGTACATGTAGGTATGTATGTTTATACAATGTTCTATCCTTTTCTCTCTAAGGGGACACTCTGAAGATCCTGAATGGCATATCTCATCTGGAAGTGAAAAAAGGGGGTCAGGCTGAGCTGCGTTGTGTGATCCAGGGGACTCCCCCTCTGGCTGCTTCTTGGGTGCGCAACAAGAAACCGGTATGTGAAGCTGCAAAAGATACCCAAAGACTTGAGATAAGTCAGGAGCAAAAGAGCCTTCAAGTTGCTAGCTGTAAAAATGGGGTTCTCCAGCTGGCTAGAACACATGTACCAATAACCTCGTTGTGGCCCCCCTTCTTTTTTTTTTTTTCTTTTTTTTTTTTTCCCCTAAATGGCTTTCCTTACCTTAGTGCAGTCCTCCTTCACTTACCTCATCCTTCCATTTTGCTTTTAAATGTCCTTATTTCTTCTGAGAAATCCTCACTTCCTGTTCTTCTGTCTGTAACTACACACAGTAATGCAAGGCTTTCTTCCTGGTGTGGAGAAAGCCTCTTGAGGGGGGAGGGGACGAGCAGGAGTGTCAGGACGCCCACTAACACACAGCTCCTTTATCTGCAAAGTAGAGTGTCCTGACACTCCTGCTCGCCCCCTCAAGAGGCTTTCTCCACACCAGGGAGAAAGCCTTGCATTATGGTGTGTAGTTACAGACAGAAGAACAGGAAGTGAGGATTTCTTAGAAGAAATAAGGACATTTAAAAGCAAAATCAAAAAGGATGAGGTAAGTGAAGGAGGACTGCACCAAGGTAAAGGAAGCTATTTAGGGGGGAAAAAAGGGTACCTTTAAAACTAGTCCTAAAATTTAAAGGGTTTGTAAAGGTAACATTTTTACTTCCTTTACCTTGGTGCAGTCCTCCTTCACTTGCCTCATCCTTTTTGATTTTGCTTTTAAATGTCCTTTATTTCTTTTGAGAAATCCTCACTTCCTGTTCTTCTGTCTGTAACTACACACAGTAATGCAAGGCTTTCTCCCTGGTGTGGAAAAAGCCTCTTGAGGGGGCGAGCAGGAGTGTCGGACGCTCTCTACTTTGCAGATAAAGGAGCTGTGTGTTAGTGGGCGTCCTGACACTCCTGCTCGCCCCCTCAAGAGGCTTTCTCCACACCAGGGAGAAAAGGGACTTTACCTCACTGAATAGCCATATGCTACAGTTTCTACCATCCCTTCCGACTTTCACAACATGTACTGTAAATGACAATTACAGGACTGAATTGGGGCCTAGCTGTACAATAATATATTATGTAGTGTCATGTACTTCTTACACATTCTCACTCTCTCACTGCTCCTTGTTGTTTTGCAGATTATTGATGGTTCTCGAATAGCCATACATACAACAGATCGAGAAAGCTTCTTACTGATTCGAGAAGTGTGTGAGAACGACAGAGGAAATTACACCCTCTGTGTACAAGATCAGACTGGCAGTACACAGCATCAAACCACATTGACTGTTGTCGGTAAGTCTGCTGGCCAGTTCTGCACTGGCTGTGCATCTGTTTTTTGTAGTATGGACCAGAAATGTGGACAAAGCTTGGCATCGGACTTGGAAATATTGGGCCCCTTGCATAGAATTCCAGTGAATCTGTCTGCAGAGAAATAGGAACAATGCAGCTGATGACTTCTTAAAATTGGGGGTTTCCTCCAGTTTTGGAGGATATTGTTGAGCAAGAATGCAAACTTGAGTTCTGATCGTACTGGCTGCATACTTGCTAGGTAGTGGAGTGGATGAGCTTAACTGATGGGTATAATTGAACAAACAATGCGCGCACAGGCCTAGTGCATTACCATTACATTTTTTGGTGCCTACTCACAAAAGCCAAGGAATGAAGGCGTAGTAAAGATTTTGCTCTGAAGAAATGCCCTGGAAACGTGTCAGAGGTAGTCCGATTCATGTGATAACCCTGTGACTTCCGTTGTTTGGATCACCTTTCTGGGTTTTGATTACACTAGGAAAGGTTGCGCTCTTTTCCTTGCAGTGTTTCAGATGCTTATTCCTTCTCCGGTGGGTGTATTAAGAGCAGCAGCAGCGCCATTACTATTGTCTGATCCTATTTATGAGTCTTTTTTTTTTTTCTTTTTACCTACAAGCGGTGGAAGTATGAAAATCTGCGCGTTGTGTGTTTTTTGCATGTGGAACTTTTGAGGATGCGCTCACTTGTTTTATTTAAAAGCTTATGACCATAATGCACTAGGCCTTTGCGTCCTTTGTTTTTAAGATCGCCGATCTCATGAGAGCAGCATTGGGGGAGTATTCCTGCTCTAACATTTGATGGTTTATACTAAGGATGCATCCATTCAATTTTTTTTTTTTTTTTTTTTTTTTTTTTTTAGCAACGAGTAAAAGTACAGATGCTTTGTTTTTAAGTACTCGCCGATACCAATTACTGATGCCCATCTCCAGCATTTAGGGAGATCAAGATGAGGGGGGTCTCCATCTATCAATGTGCTGAGACCAAGTGATGAAGAAACACAGCACTCCCAACACTCGGCACTGTTGGCCCCAAAACTGCGAGGACCATGCTGGCATCCCTCCCTCCCCCCCTTTTGACAAGTACTGATACTTGTGTAAATGCCTAGTATCAGTGCAACCCTAATTTATACTTTTTGTTACCTGGTCGGCTTCTCGAGTATCCCTGACACTATGGTGTATAAGTGTTGACTGTGTTTTAAGCTAAGTCAGAGTTCTACCCAAAAGTGGAACTTCTGCTTATCTGTCGTGCCCTATTTGGCACCTTTCGGGGGGGAGTGGGCAACCTGTCACCACTTCTGTCAGACCAGCGCCAGCTGGTATGATGCCTGTGAAGGAGTAGATTCACAGCCGTGGAACTACACGTCTCACCAGCCAGTCTGTAGAAAATAACTCACTCAGCAATACTGTAATCTAGATCTGGTTGGACAGGTGACCTCTCACCACAATAGACCCCACTAGATGTAGGGCACCAGCCAGAATTCCTTCTGGCGTCTCTGTCCGGTGGACTGGAGTGCAGGTGGTCCCAGATGCTCTGAAGCACAGGCCGGTCCGCTGACTGGAATAGCGGGGCTGCTAAGAAGACATGCGCCCAGTTGGACGAGCAGTGGTTTAACCTAAAGGAGAAGTATAGGCGATGCTTTTTGGCTGTACTTCTATGGATTACAGTAGTGCAGTCCGTTCTGCTGACGTCACAGAGCCAGTCCAGGCTCTAAAAAGATCCTGGTCAGGATCCACCCACACACCTGGACTAGCAGCTCTCAGATTTTGTGAGCCACCCAGAGCCTGAGCCAGCCCCTCCACAGCCCAGCACTCCAGTGAGTGGGGGACTGGTGACTGACAGTTGCCATCTCTCTGCAGCCTGAAAACAAAGCTGAGTGATCAACTGTGCTTGATCACTCAGTTCTCGGTCTTGGAACTGGCAGGGGACAAATGCGGGATCAGACTAATGCTACATCCACTCCAGGAGTATAACTCCCTTTTTTTTTTTTTTTTTTTTTTAACTTCTCTTTAAGCCTGGGTAAGGGGTTCTTTACTGATAAGAGTGGTAAGGATGTAGAACTCGCCATCAAATTCTAGATGGGCTACCATACCATTAGGGGTTGTCCTGCTGCCTCCTGCAGCACCCTATTGGATGTTGAGGCCACCTGTGACTTTGAGGACCAGTAATGAGTTGTTGGAGAGGAGTGAGCCAGCCACTGACTTTTTTTTTGGGGGGGGGGGGGGGGGGGGAGTTAATAATTCTCATGTTGGCGTTTGATCTCAAATTTTAAAGCTTTGACGGAGATCTGTGCAATGCACCTGACTGTTCCTGCTTTGCATTCAGGCGAACGTTCTATTAAATGTTTTGAAATGAAAGGTTTACTTTATGGGTAAGGCACCTTTTTAGGGCTCAAAGCTGAAGCGGGCCAAAGTTCTGTATGTTTGTGTGTTTATTTTTTGGTCGCATGGATTACAATGAATACGTTTAGACCACAGTGATACCGCATCATTATTTGTTTACTGGTCTGTTGTAACATGAAGCACAGAAGGTAAAGCCAATATAATCGAATACAGGGTGTGGAGTTATTTTTTTCGTTGTGTAAAGCCAACCATTGCATCTGACTGACTTACTGAAGCTGGTGCTGAATGACATCATTGTGTTCATGTGCAAGGATCTCGTGACGATCAGTGCTTTGATATATGTAGGCTGCCATGAACCGATCATAATTCAACACCTCCTCTATCCCCCGGGTTGTTGAGATCTTTGTGCTGCACTTATTATGCAACTGTAATAAAGAGTCTGTTTGGTATGTGGTTAACGTGAATCACTTAATCATCCATTAACAGCCATTCAAAGTTGAACTCAAGGCAAACGGCTACTTTTAAATCTGAAATGCATTTATGGAAGCCGTCCTGCCTGCCAAGTTATACTTTTTAGCCATCTGTCCTGACATACCTGCCAAATAGCATAGTGACCTCCACTGCAACTTGGTCCTATAGTTATCATGGTCTCTTAATTGGACAGTAAAGGAAAGCAGAACCCTGATAAGGTCATTGGTAACCTCTCGTGACAATTGTAGCCCCCCCTGCCCTAAACGGGGGCTACTATGCTAATTTTAATAATTGGCTTGGCTTTAGTTGGCTCAGACTGTATAGTTTTTCACCTGATTTTTTATTTTTTATTTTTTTCTCTAAGGTTAGGTTTGCTTGTTCTCACTGTCCCCAGTTGATGTTAGTAGTATAAGATTTCACAAACAAACTAGGTTATGAATATTTAAATTTCCTTCAGACAATCCAGTAGGAGCTTCTTGACACTGGTGCATGCTGGGGGAGGATATAAATGTTCGGGACAGGTCATGTGCTTTCTCTTCCCCTGGGCTGAGGCCTAGGGACTTTCAGCTGAATGGAGCTGTGTTGTTGGGCCCAATAGCCTGTTTTTTTGCTGAAGTGGTCCTGAAACTGTCCTCTTGGTTTTGAGAAAGTGTGCCAAGGAGAAGACCAAGAGAAGGCCTCTTGCTGGAATAGAGCAGGAAGAAGCCTGGCCTTTTAAAAGGGCCGGTGACTCGGAGGATGCACTGACAATGGGAACGTGTTGCCAGGTTGAAAACAATGGGACACCGCAGTAATGCGTCTCTGCAAAGGCTCATTGCGGGTGGTATTGACCCTTTTTTGGCCGCTAGCTGGGTGTTAAATCCGCTCTGCTAGCGGCGACGAAATACCGACGCAATTCCGACGGTGTTAGCGGTGCTAAAAATAGCGCAGCTATACCACCGGCGCACCTCCTGCCCCAGTGTGAAGGGGCCTAACTGTTTGCTACAATGATATCCAGCTTCTAGACTGGGTTCCTAAAAAGTATGGTATAAGTAAACGAATGCAATACCTGGAATGTGTGGTGTGTGTGTGTGTGTGTTGTTTTTTTTTAAAGCAAGTATTGGTTTATATACGTGTGTGTGTGTTTCCACCCCCCCCCCCCCCCCCCCCCCCCCCCCCCCCCCCCCCCCCCCCCCCAAGTTTCTGGTTTGGCTATGGCATTTGCACATTTTATTTATATATATATATATATATATATATATATATATATATTATATATATATATATATATATATATATATATATATATATATATATATATATATATATATAATATATATATATATATTATATATATATATTATATATATAAAACCTGCTATCCTTTCTCAACAGATCGCCCCTCTCCTCCAGCAGGAAAGCCCCCTAATCTCAGCCCTGCCTGCCCTCCTCGCCTCACCCTCTCCTGGTTCAGGTCCATGTTAATGATGGTGGCAGTGCTATTCTGAGCTACAGAGTTGAAGTGAAACAAGTTGGACAGGACTTTTGGAGACTTCTAACGGACACCTGCGTCAACACATCATATCATGTAAGTTCGGGACTGGTGCCGGGTGAGCAGTATCGGTTTCGAATACGGGCCTATAACACCTACGGAGAGAGCGAGCCTGGGGACGAGTCTGAAGTCATTACCATGTCATCCGCTGCAGGTAAGGAACAAGTTTCTCTGGGTGCTTCAAGAACTAAGCTAAATCCTATTTGAATCTAAACTGGCCACATGTTGTAATTTTGTATTTTGATATCGGAATACATGGCAAATTACTGCAACAGAAGTTTGTATTTGGTGATTTAAAAAGCTCCTTGTTTCTAAAATGTCAGGGAAATGGAGGATTACCAAGGCAATGGTCATGAATTGGTGGGGTATGTCATATTATTGTTGCTTTAGTATACAAGGCTGCAAGAGGATGTTCTCCCCAATTGAGAAGTGATGGGGGACAGGATCATTAGTGTTTTTTTAGGAGGGAAAAATTAATTTATGGAGGATGTATTTCAAATGTTAGAGCGAGCATAAATGGCTTAAGGCATGGAAAGCATCCAGTCTCTGTGGGCCATCCACAAGGTCCAAGTCTTTTTCTCTGGGTGATTGCCATCAGCTGCCACCAAGGTCTCCAGCTTCATGATTTCATTGAGGATCCGCGTCCATTCTATGTTGTTCAACAAAGGTTGAATTTCCAATGCTGAGAAATGGTGACTCGGGACAGTCTCAAGATATCTTTCAGATTTTTGGCTAGAGACCCTGGAACCATCGACGGCAAAGCCACCTGGGGGTGGCAGAAATATCTGAAAAGCACATATATGTGGTAAAAACGGTGGTGAGCAGGTGACAGCCACACCAAATATGCACATGGGTACCTCGTTCTTCTGAACCAAAGACAAGCAAATGGAGCAAGAAGCTTCCCACTCATAAACTGGTGATCAAGGAAAAATGAGGGAAAAGCGGAAACCGTAAACAAAAAAAAGTCCATGTAAAAGTCTATAAAGCAGGGATATGCAATTAGCGGACCTCCAGCTGTTGCAAAACTACAAGTCCCATGAGGCATAGCGAGACTGACAGCATCAAGCATGACACCCAGAGGCAGAGGCATGATGGGACTTGTAGTTTGGCAACAGCTGGAGGTCCGCTAATTGCATATCCCTGCTATAAAGCCTATATCTTGTTCCATACAAGACCAGTGGCTGCTCCTTGTAAGAATGAAGTAACTTTGAGGGGGAAAAAAGACACAGCAGAGCGCCTGACTAAGTGCAGTAGTATGGGCACAGTTTTTATTGTACACATGCACATTTATTTATATACATACCGTATATACTCGAGTATAAGCCAAGGACCTAATTTTACCCCAAAAAACTGGGAAAACGTATTGACTCGAGTATAAGCCTAGGGTGAGAATGCAGCAGCTACTGTAAGCGGAGAAGAGGGTCAACAATGCCCATTTGCACACCCCACTGTGCCCATTGCCGTCCCACTGTGCCCATTGCACCTGACAGGCGTCCATTTTTTAAAAGTCGCGGCTTCCTCCTGGCGTTCCGTAATAGGCATTTGACACTGTGTTCTGCCTATAACGGAGGTCCTCTCATCTTCGGACTCAGTTTCCCAGCAGACATTGTGTTCAGTGTTCCGCCAATCATGGACATTCTTTCATCCTCGGACAAGAGAACGTCCGTGATTGGCGGAAAACTGAACACAGTGTCTGCTGAGAAACTGTTCGGATGAGAGGACCTCCGTAATAGGTGGAACACGGTTTCAAATGCCTATCACGGAACGCCAGTAGGAAGCCGCGACTTTTTTTTTTTTTAAATGGACGCCTGTGAAGAATGCAGGTACACTGACTCGAGTATAAGCCAAGGGGGGGTCTTTTCAGCCCTAAAATAAGTGCTGAAAAACGTATACTCGGGTATATACTGTACTTTTTTTTTTTTTTTTTTTTTTTTTTTTTTTGTGATCCTGTTTGCTGTGATCTGTTTCAGAAAACTGATCTTTGCAGATGTAAATGAATGATTAGCTGTTTACATCCATTTGTACATAGAATTGCTATCAATGGATGGATGAAAAACAAACGTCTGCATGTGTGAAAGGGGCCTTAGATACAAGCAACTATGTAGTGAAATAGACTGCCCATACAATCACATTGGTTCACTACGAAGTTCTTGGTATACCCCAATGTTATAACGTACTCTGTCAAGAATGGCAAACAACTTCTTTTTTTTTTTTAAGGGGGCATGACGGGGGGTGTGTCCTATGCCTGCATACTTTTGGTTATAGGTGTCCCTCATTCCCATCTCAAAAAGTTGGGAGGTATGGCTGCCTGTAACGATTGGGTTTATAATTTAGTAGTTGCAGAATTATGACGATTCCACTGTTCTGATCACTCAGCAGATGGAGAGTCAGAGTGTGAAGAGATTGAGGAATACAAGACGGTCACCATGAACACCACAGACCGTGTGGATGCTTTGTACACCAGACTGGAGAAGCTCGGAGTGTAAGTGTTGGGCTTTTAAAAATACAAGGACAGCTATTGTGATTTTAGTTAAAGTGGAACTAAACCCTCCTATCCTTTCCTGCCAAGGAAGCCGCCATCTTGGCCTGTTGGATCTGCAGTTGCCATGGTGCTGCTCATGTGATCAGTATGACACCAGCCATTGGATGGTTTGACAGTCTGGTTTAGAGCACGAGCAAATGTAGCTTTCTCGTTATTCCAGGACTGTAATTTGTTTATTGAACCCGTTAAATTGAT